>NC_132911.1:105550608-105860248 GCF_047675955.1 Chlorocebus sabaeus
TTCACTCATTGAAAGCTATTCAGAAATTATTGATATACCCACAGTTATTCACTTATTACTGTAGCTAAATTCTGTTCAAAATTTTCACCTCCAAGAGTAAAATAAATGCTATTAGAATTCTGAAACTAATAAAGAACATAAAAATTAAAACAATATATTCTTGCACTAAATTAGGGTATAATTCACACACTGTAAATATACAGTATTCATATATACAGTTCAACCAGTTTTTTCTACTACTTAAAATACTAGCTGTATTACATGTAGTGCTCTAAAATTTGCCCCTTTTTCTGTTAAACTTGTAAGATTTAGACACCTGGTTATAAATCTAGACTTCGGCTAACTTCAGTATTACAGTTATTCTTTAAATTACAAGCTCCAAAACAATTCAACCTGTATGTCATGAAAGAAAATCTGAAATTACTAAACTTGGGAAGGAAAGAAACTACAATACGAAGAAAACAATTTGTAGTATATAGTATTATAGGAATAAAGATAAAATTCTTATTAATCACAGTTATCAAATTATTCATTTAAGATCCAGAGCAAATTGTGAGTGATTACTTCTATCTGTGTTTGAGTTAAAGTAGAACGTGTATCAATGACACATTTCGTTTGAGGGCTATTGTTTTCTTCTTTAGGTAATTTTGATGATTTTAAAAAGTAACAACAGCTTACATGACTCCTTAGCAAAGTCCATCTCATGCCATTCTCTCCACAGTTGAATTTTCAGGGGAGGATACTGGAAATATGCACTTTGCTCTAACAACCAAAAAGCAATTGCATGCACACATGTAAAAGGTTCCACCCCAACTTCCTTGGCATATTCCCGATTATTTCTCTCTAAACAGGAAGCTGTTGACAATTTTTCCTGGTACTTTCAGAATACCAAAGCTCTTATTTATAAGCAAAATCCCAACTTTTATTTCAGTTATGTTATTTCCCGTGGTTCCTATTGTTGCTAAATATGAATGCTGCAAACAAGATAGAAACCAATTCCAAACTATTTTAGGCTGATTCAGAATTGAGTAGCAATTGTAAAAAGAAAAGTTAGAAACACATTGCAAGGCTATGCTGGAGTTTTTAAACACAAAACAATACTGAAGGGAGGATTCCTGGAATCCAAGAGAGAATATTTGGCTCAAGCTGCAAAATCCGTACGTCTACATAATGTTATGTTAGCAAGTGTTGAGCTTGCAAGGCGATTATATTTTAACCTACTTCACAGAACATTAATCCAAATTTAACCAAATTCCAGAGAACCTGCCTGAAATTCACAACTAGAAGCTGCTTCACATTTTCCCCTTGGTACAACAATAATTGCTCATGAATACAAACTTGTAAGAGGTAAGAGAGAGGGGAAAACCACAATGAGCTATAAAAACATCTAACTATTGTATATAAAGCAAACTAATTACCTCACTCAGAAGAAGTGCAAGATTTAATTGTCCATGCTCTGCAGCCCCTGGAAACAGCAGTAGCAGCAGCAGCAAGGTCCAGCATCCACCAGATTCTCACAAGCCTTTGACTGTGTGGACTCAGCCACAGACTCTGCCTCTAGCTGACGTCAAAGTCCCTGTCACATGGCCAGATGAAAGCCAAGAGATCATTGGTTGTCGTAGCAACCACAGACCGGCTCTGAAATTATTTCACTAGGTCATCTGTCACTGTGGTGTGTGTGTGTGTGTGAGACAGAGAGAGTATGTGTGTACACACACACCATAGAACCATCACGGACAGCTCCCCGACAACCTCAGCCCCCAAAGTTGTGACTCCAGCATGCCTACAACTTTCCTCTGCAAGGCTTTGGTGTCTTTTCTCTACAGTTACTTGCAGGAAAATACACGCCACCCTGAAGTTCTCATTTGTTTCACTATCACCAGCATGAAGCATGTCTCTCTCTCTTTCTCTACAACAAAAGGAAAGAAACTGAAAAATTCTGGAGTAGTTTTCTTAGCCAATTAAACTTATGTGCAAGCAAATATATAAAAATAGAAGCTCAGGGGGAGGGGTTGGAAGAAAATGTATTTACAAAACTATATCAGAATCTACATAGATATACTGAGACCATGCTTGTGATGGAAAGAAAAATAAAAAACAGTGGGTGATGGCTCAGAGACAGATGAGACCGTCTAATGATCCTGATACCAAGTAGGATGTAGACATCAGATAACATAAATTCAGGATTCCTGTACTGTAAAATGGATAGGCAAAAATGATGACCAAATGAGTTTCAAAACAGTATTACTTTAAAATAACCGTGTGAGTAAGCTGAAAATTTTGCTTTGGGGCCATATGGGTGCCAAATCCTCCACTCTTGAGTCCTCTCGTCCATACCCCTTTGCTGGGACTCAACACTGAGTAAACAGGGGCCAGGTAATGAAAGCCCAGAGTCACAGAATAAAAGGGTTATCTCACATGTTTTCTAACATTAGCTTTCTTTCCTTTAGGACCACCCTGGCTTACTTTTAACTCTGCACACGTGCCTATTTCCCAGTTAATTCTCCTTCTTAATTAATGGGAAGCCAATTAAACAAAATCAGTGAAACTCACAGGAAGGTACTCTGAAAAAGACATTCAGAAAATGTATGCCCAAACAAAGGACAAGGAGTTAAAAGGCAGGGAAGAGGAGATTGCCCTCAAAACTGTAAGGGCCTTTACATGCTAGGCTTATAAGGACTTCTATTCTGTTTCTTAAAAAAATAATAAATAACTAAACAAATAAGAGTAGCTCTGGGGTGCCACAAAATATAAATGGAACCTAAGGCAGCCAGGCAGATTACATTTGTGTCACTGTAAAAGAATGAAATTTCTTTAGTAGAATCAGAAATTACTTCTTTAATAATAAGACTAATGTTCAAGCCGCTTGGTCATAGAACTGTCCTATTACATCTTCCTTTTCAACTTTCTTTATTTCTGTCCCAACCCCAACTGGGAGAAAAGATAGATGTTTATTTAAAAAGTTATTTTCCTGATGTGATTAGCTGTAGCACTGCAAAACTGAAATCAAACTATAAAGAACTTTCTCCCTTTAATTTCAGACTAATGACAGTTGGGAATTTACCTGTTTGAATGAGGACAATGGAATTCAATGTCTACCTAAAGCCTCACTAGCAGATTTCACCAACAGCCACAATTCATAAACTAACAATTTGTTCCAATTATTGTTCTGCTTTTATGTTCAGAAATGCACATCATAGTAATGAGTAAATGGGAAGAGGCAGAAAAACATACCCTTCTAGCTTTCCTGGGACCCATGTTCTCTGAGCTGCTTAATTTGCCATCTCTCTGGCTCTAATCCATGGCTGCCTAATCAACTCTTCCTCCTCTTTATGCAGCTTTAGCATTTAAGAGAGAAAAACTGCAGTGCCACATTCTGCTAAGAGGTGATGTCTTCTGAAATAAGAAGTTCTCAGTTCTAGGAAAAAAAAAGCCTCAAATTCAGGACTTTAAATGGATTAATTTGAAAATTAGCAAAAAAACAACACTTTTATTTTGACTGGTCTAGCATTTTAAGACTAAGTATACTTTATGCTGCCTTGGGCTTCAGCTCATCTCTATTTAATATATTCAGTGAACTGGCTGGGCATGGTGGTTCATGCCTGTAATCCCAGCACTTCGGGAGACTGAGGCTGGTGGATCACAAGGTCAGGAGATCGAGATCATCCTGGCTAACACAGTGAAACCCTGTGTCTACTAAAAATACAAAAAAATTAGCCAGGCGTGGTGGCACAGGTCTGTAGTCCCAGCTACTCAGGAGGCTGAGGCAGGAGGATTGCTTGAACCTGGGAGGTGGAGGCTGCAGTGAGCCACGATCATGCCACTGCACTCCAGCCTGGGCGACAGAGTGAGACTTCATCTTGAAAAAAAAAAAATCCAGTGAACTGACCTTCAAAATGAAAAGTGGGTGCACGTAGTCCTTTTTTCTACAACATGCTTCAACCAGAAACTGAAGAGAGAGATTAAGTAATTTGCCTACCTACTCATTTTCCTTTGCAAACTACCTAGGTTTAGAGTTTCCTCTTAGAGTGAAGGAAGCTACCAGTCTTCTGTGAGGTTGAAGGCATGATGATGATCTCTTTGGAGCTCAGATTTCTACCAATTTGGTTAATTAACCCAAATGTAGTTGAACGTATCATAGGAAATACATGAGAGCTTTCTCTAATCACAGCTCACTACACTGAAGAGAATATGTGCCATTTTATTTTCTAATTGACAAGTCGTTTTTTTAAAGGTGAAAATGATTCACCCAATTTAAAAATACCCATTCAAAAATAGTTCTGCATCGTATTTTTCACTCTTTGTAAGAATGTCAAGGCTGCCTATTATTAGTTTGACCACTTTGCCAGAAATAACTGGTAAATGCCACTAAATAAGCAGTCTGACCTGGGCTCACACACCTGAACTAACAGGTGGTTTGGGTCATGCAATTCTAACCAGTCTTTTGTCAATGTTTGTAGGTAGGGATGTTGCTGTCTCCTCTGTCTTAACGTTAGTGGGCAGGCCTGGACCTACTGTTTAGAGCTACCAGGTTCAAATTTCTTCTTTCTTATGGTTGGACCTTGAGCAAGTTACTTAAGTCCTCTAAGTTGCAGTGCCTACATCTTAAGGTTGTTGGGAGGATAATAAAGTTAATATATTATAAAATTCTGACACCTTGCCACAGGGTAGATGGCTCAAGTGTGTATGTCATTTCTTGTTTATCTGTCTAACTCTGATAAGCCTACAAAGATCTTCAGGGAAAGGATGAAATCTTATTCATCTGTACAACACTACAGTTAGCACACAGCCCAGAACACAGTGAGTCCTCAATCCATGTCGAATGACTCAACTATTGGGAAATAAATGTTGAAGAGTAGAAAGAAATGGTTCCTTTTTCTTCCTACTAATAGGGAAGAGAGCCTCTCTCCAACTCCCAATCTCAAAAGAAGGCAAAGAAGAAAAAAGAAAGAACAAAAATATTGAGTTATCATAAACTTTTCTAAAACTGCATGGCTCCAAGTAAATCAAACTTAACCCTACTAAATCATAAATATTTATTATGAGTACATGTAAGTTATATGTGGATGTATTTAATGGTTCTTGCTGTTGATGTTGGAAAATCTTTTACACTAACTGACATTAATTGAGTGCTTACTACATGTGGAATATTTTTCTAAGTATTATACATTTATTAAATCATTTACTATAATAACCCTATGAGGCAGGCACTATTGAAGAAACTGAAGAAACTGAAGACAGAGATTAAGTAATTTGCTTACCTACTACATAGCAGAGCCAGGATTTATACTCAAGAAGCTTAGCTCTGTAAAATTTTGGAAATAATTTACATTTGATATGTTTTTAGAAAAAATTGAATTATTTCTCATGTTTATTTTACAATGTAGGGTTGTTTTTATTTTTAAATTTTTTATGAAAGGGAGAAGGCCAACTTATCTTTTCTTCATCTTGGAACTTGAAAGATCTTAATCTCTCTTTGGCCTAAGGAGTTCTATGGCAAGAAAAGAATCTAGTCAGAAAAATTTAATCAAGGAAAATGGGCAAAGTAAACTAGAGAAAATGTCCTGAATAAAACTATGCCTAAATTATAGTCTTTGCTGAAGCAATGTTTCGATTGCACAGGTTTGGGTGATCTGGGTCATCTGTTTCCCACTATGATGAAGTAGCACGTGTTCAGTACTCTCACTGAAATAACAACAATAGCTAGATTTTTTTTTTATGGCTGGAAGACGTCAAAGAGTGGCAGAGGCAGCAAAAATTTTAAGTGCCAGGGTCTCAGATAAAACGAAAATATATTGAGTGTCTTATTCCATTTGGACTGCTATAACAAAATACCATCAACTAGGTAGCTTATAAACAACAGAAATGTATGTCTCACAGCTCTGGAGGCTGGGAAGTCCAAGATCAAGGCTCCTACAGATGTGGTCTCTGGTGAGAGCCCATTTCCTGGTTCCTGAATGGCACCTTCAAGCTGAGTCTTCACATGGTAGGATGGGCACACAGGATCAAGATAGCTATTTAGGGCCTCTTTTATAAGGAAATTTATCCTATTTACGAGGGCACTACCCTTATGATCTGATAACCTCCCAAAAGGGCCCACCTCCTAATATCATCACTTTGTGGGTTAGGGTTTCAACACAGGAATTTGGGGAAGACACAGACATTTAGTGAAGCACTGAGATATAGACTCTGCATTTCCCACTGCTTTTCTTCTGAAATTATTGGATGATTCTTAAGTGGTGTGGGGCTTTTAGCATTCTCAGAAGCTGAAGAGATAAAAATTGGAGTACAAATATTTAAAAATATTCAAGACTGGAGGGACTGAGATTGGAGAGAGAGAGAAAAAAATGGAATCACAGAAAAGATATTCCAACAATCTGTACTGTTTTCCCCTTGAAGCATTTCCCAGTTCCTAAATGGCATGAGACAAGAAGACAAGAAGTGAAGTATGAAATGCAGCAAAGAGGCTAAAACAGAATGGCAGAGTTTGGCAGTCGTGTAGTGCCAGGGAAACCAAAATTACGGTTCGGATCCTCCAAGGAGTTGGAACCTGGTAAACCTAAGTTTTCACATCTCAAAACTGAAAGGTTAAGTCCTAGAAGAAGTGAAAAACAGGAAATAGAGGAGCCCTCACAAAAGCCAGGATCCACCTTAGAATCATTACACTCCCTAACTGGATCAAGATAATTTGTCCCCTTTCTGACTACCTTCCAAAAAAATCAACCCTCTTTAAAGGAAGATGACATTTTCCAGAACCCCTAAAATTTTTCATACACCATTTTCAATTCAATCCAAAATCACTAAACATGCCAGGAAATAGGTCGAACTGACCAAAATCTCTGAGGAGAAAATAGGTAATATAGGTAGACTCATAAGTTATTCATTTTCTGTAGTCATCAGAGAGGGACTTTAAAATAACTCTAATTTGTATTTTCAAGGAAATAGATGGCAAACCGGAGAATTCTCACACAAAAATGAAATTTATAAAAAAGGAAAATATTAAAATTAAATAACTAAAAAATACAATGGAAAGTAAAAGTACAGTAGATGGGTTTAAGAGCAAAGAACATACATACAAAGAAAAAACTAATGAAAGAGACAGATCAACAGACAATATCTAGACTGAAGCAAGATAAGAAGAATAGAAAATACAGAAAAATGTAAGAGACATTGGAATATGATGAAAGGCTAATGTGAATTTGAAAGACGAGAGAAAAGGAACATAAAGAATAAGCAATATTTGAAGAGAACAAAGAAATTTTCAAAACTTACAAAAAGACACTGTGAAAGGAAAATATCTTGGGCCCCCAAAATCACAAAGCTAAAAGGAAAATTCAAGCTAGAAACTGCTCAGGCCAAACCTGTCTCCCATTCTATTCAAAGCCATCCCTTTGCTCACTGAGATAGATGCATTTTCTGACTGCCCCCTTTGGAAAGGCTTATCAGAAACTCAAAAGAATGCGACCATTTGTCTCTCCCCTACCTGTGACCTGGAAGCCCCTCCCTACTTCGAGTTGTCCCCGCCTTTCTGGATGGAACCAATGTACTTCTTACATATATTGATTGATGTCTCATGTCTCCCTAAAATGTATAAAACTAAGCTGTGCCCTGATGTCCTTGGGCACATGTCATTAGGACTTCCTGAGGCTGTGTCATGGGCATGCGTGACTTGGCAAAATAAACTTTCTGAATTAACTGAGACCTGTGTCAAATATTTGGGGTTTACAACACAAAACAACAGATTTAAAAAGTTGTATATACCCCCAAAAGGATAAATAACTACAAATAAAATCACACCTAGAAACCTCATGATCAACCTGCTAAAAACTGAAGACAATGCCAAAAAGTTTAAAAACAGCAAGATAAAACACCACATTGACTTCAAAGGAGCAACAAAAGACTTTTCAACAGAAACTGTCAAATCTAGAAGATAATGGAATAATAAACTTTGAAATGACAAAAGGAAAAAGTGCAAATTTTATATTATATATACAGATAAAATGTTCTTTAAAAATGAATGTGGAGGCCAAGTATGGTGGCTCACGCCTGTAATCCTAGCCCTTTGGGTAGCTGAAGAGGGCAGGTCAAGAGATTGAGACCATCCTGGCCAACATGGTGAAACCCCGTCTCTACTAAAAATACGAAAATTAGCTGGGTGTGGTGGCGTGCACCTGTAGTCCCAGCTAATCCAGAGGCTGAGGCAGGAGAATCACTTGAACCTGCGAGGCGCAGGTAGCAGTGAGCCCAGATCATGCCACTGCACTCCAGCCTGGCCACAGAGCAACATTGTCTCAAAAAAAAAAAAAAAAAAAAAAAAAAAGTAAGAATGTGGAGTGTCTTCTGTTCCCAGGGAGACTACAGACTGCAAAAAATAAAGTAAAGTAAGAAATAAGGCTTCTGAGACTCATAGGACTATTAAAAAAAACCCTAATATTTATATCTTCAAAGTCTTAGAAGAAATTCAATACCCATTCATGATAAAAAAAAACTCACAGAAAAATGAGAATGAGAGGAATGTCCTTATCTTGATAAAAAGTATCTACCAAAAGTCTACAACTAATTTTATACTTAATAGTGAAAGAGTAAGTGTTTTCTTCTTAACATTAGGAACCAGGTAAGGATGTGCACTCTCACCACTAATTCAACAACATGCCAAAAGTTCTAGCCATTTAAATAAGGTGAGGAAAAGAAATTAAAGGCATACAGGT
This sequence comes from Chlorocebus sabaeus, assembly GCF_047675955.1. NCBI lineage: Eukaryota > Metazoa > Chordata > Mammalia > Primates > Cercopithecidae > Chlorocebus > Chlorocebus sabaeus. Next base: position 105,559,317 of record NC_132911.1, read on the forward strand.
TGGAAAGGAAGAAATAAAATTGTTTCATTTGTGGATGAAATGACTGTCTTATAGGAAACCCCAAGGAATCTGCAAAACAAACAAACAAAACTTCCAGTAACGAATAGATGAGTTTGAAAAGATCACAGGATACAAGATAAACCTGAAAACCAATTGTATTTCTCTACACCAGTAATGAACATGGAGAGACTGAATTTTAAAATACAGTGCCATTTATAATTGCTCAAAACCAGATGAAATAAGTATAACTCTAACAAAACAGGTACAGAACTTGCATTCTGAAAACTACAAAATGCCAGTGGAAGAAATCAAAGGTTCAAATAAATGGAGACAGAAGCCATGTTTATAGATTGAAAGATTCAACATACCAAAGATATCAACTAACCTCTAACTGATTTACAGAATTAACACAATTCTAATCAAAATCTCAGCAAGATTTGTTACAGATATATACATAATTATTCTGAAATTTATATTGAAAAAGAAAGGATCTAAAATAGCTTAAATAATTTTGAAAAAAAGGAATAAAATGGAAGACATCACTCTAGCTGATTTTTGAACATATTATATAGCTATGACTATCAAGACTGTGGGATATTGGCATGGGGACAGACATGCACATCAATGGAACAGAATGGAGAACCCAATACCTCACCACCTAAATATGACCAATGGATTTTCGACAAATCTACAAAGGCAATTCAATGGAAGAAGAATATTTTTTTCAACATGTGGTACTGGAACAACACCAAAATCATAATCTATAAAATAAGTAATTGATAGTCTACACAAGGACCTGTTAAGAAGACGAAAAGACAAGCTACAGGCTGGAGGGGAAATATTTGCAAATCAAATATCTGACAAAGGACTCATATCTAGGATATATAAAGAACTCTCAAAACTCAACAGTAAAACACACAATCCAACTAAAGGATGGACAAAAGACATGAAGAGACATTTTATCAAAGAATATACACAGATGACAAGTCCAAAAAGGTTTTTCAACATCATTAACCATTACGGAAATTCAAGTTAAAACCATAATGAGATCAGAACAGCTAAAATAAAAAATAGTGACACTACCGAATGCCAGCAAGGAGGCAGAGAAACTTAACTGATAAAGCTACTATGAAAAACAACTGGACAGTGTCTTTGAAAAATTTAACAAGTTACTATCATGCAACTCAGCAATTGCACTTGGACATTCCAGAGAAATGAAGACAGGCTAACACAAAAACCTGAACCTGCTTGTTTATAGCAGCTAGCTTTATGACAGCCAAGAACTGGGAACCATCCAGAGGCTTTGGGTTGGGGAATGAGTAAACGAACTGTACTATATCCATATGACGGAATACTACTTAGTACTAAAATTGAACTTCTTATGCATACAAAAGCCAGCATGAATATCCAGAGAATTTTACAGAGCAGAAAAACAAGTCTCAAAAGTTCACACACTGTATAAATCCACTTCCATAACATTCTTGATATGACAAAATTATCGAAATAAAAAATAGATGAATAGTTGTAAGGGGTTAAGGAGCAGGTAGGGAAGCCAGGAAAGTGCCCTGGCTGTAAAGGGCAGCAAGTAGGATCCTTGTGTGCCAGACACCTTCTATATCTTGACTGTATCAGTATCAATATCCTGATTGTAATTTTGTACTGCAGTTTTGCAAGATGTTACCTTTGGAAGAAAATGGGTAAAAGGCATATGGGTTTGCTCTGTATTATTCTTACAACTGTATGTGAATCTACATTTATTTCAAGATAAAAGTTTAATTAGAATTTTTTAAATGAAGGTGAGATAAGATATTTTCAGTGAAAAACAGAGAGAATTAATTCCAACAGAAGTATACCAAATTTCTCAAGAGTTGTTTAGGCATAAGAAAAATGATTCCAGATGGAAACATAGACATATAAAAAGGGAAAATATATAGATAACACTAAAGAAATACTAATTTTATAAAATTAGAATGTTGTGTGGGATATAAAATAAATGTAGATTTCAAATATAGAATATTAGCACAAAAGTAAAAGAGATGAATAGAATTAAAGTGTCCTAAGACTCTAGAATTCTTGTATAAGTACAAATAGTCCCTTATTAGGTACAACGTAATCCTTACAGTAACTACTTAAAAAAAAAAAACAAAAAAACAAACTAAAGAACATATAGTTAATAAGCTAATAGAGCAGAAAAAATAATTCTAAAAATTACTTGATTCCCAAAAAGAAGAAAAGAGGAAAAAAGAACAATAAATAATAAGATAATAGAAATGGTAAGATTAAAGATGTAATCTCAAACATATCAATAATTCCCATAATACATAAACTGACCAAATATTGCAATTAAAAGAAAATAAACATCATACTGTATTAACAGGTATATTATAATTCTTTGCTGTATACAAGAGACACACTTTGAAATCAAGAGTACAGAAAGGCTAGAAGTAAAAAGATAAATACATATATATCATACAAACTCTACCAAGACAAAGCTGGTATAGCAATATTACTGTCAATACATAATAATTTATAGCTACTAGAGGCTGAGGCAAGAGGATCACTTGAACCCAGGAAATTGAGGCAGCAGTGAGCTATGGTTGTGGAGGAGAGGAGAGGTGGGGACAGGAGGGGGAGACAAGGGGAGGGGAGGGGAGGGCAGAGGAGGAAGGAAAGAAAAGAAAGAAGGAAAGAGAAAGGATGAAGGAAAGAAAGGAAAGGAAAAGAAAGGAGAAAGGGAATGGAAAGAGGAAGGAAGGAAGGAGGACAGAGAAAAAGAAAGAAAGAAAGAAAGAAAGAAAGAAAGAAAGAAAGAAAGAAAGAAAGAAAGAAAGAAAGAAAGAAGAGAGAGAGAGAGAGAGAGAGAGAGAGAGAGAGAGAGAGAGAAAGAAAGAAAGAAAGAAAGAAAGAAAGAAAGAAAGAAAGAAAGAGAGAAAGAGAAAGAAAGAGTACTTTATAGAAATAGTACTTTATAGAAATATAAGCAAGAAATACTACCAAAGATATAAATACTTCATAATTTACCTTTCCAAATATGCACACATTTAATAGCATCAAGATAAATTTTAAAAATCACAATCATAGTCTTAATTTAAAACATCTTTCTCAGTAACTTACACAACCAGCAGATAAAAGTAGAAATATAGATTTAAATTATAAAATTAACCAATTTGATCCAGTTAATATATTAGTCAATATTTGAAAACTGGTGACCTCAACAATTGCAAAATACACACCTTTTTTTCAAACGTATTCGCCAAAATTGGCTACATGCTGGGCCACAAGTAAGGTCTTGACACATTATAAATGACTGAAATCACAGAGAATACCCTTTGTAAACAGTGGATTAAAGCTAGGAATCAATATTGGAAAGACAAATAGAAAATCCCTGAATGGAAATTAAACAATGCATTTCTCAGTCGTCCATGGGTTAAAGCCATGGCGGTATGATTTACAGGCACACTTCATCTTATTGTGCTTTGCTTTACTGTGCTTCACACATACTGTGATCTTTACAAACTGAAGGTTTGTGGCAAACCTGCATCAAGCAAGGCTAGCAGTGCTGTTTTTCCAACAGTATGAGCTCAAATCGTATCTCTGTATCACATTAGGTAATTCTTGCAATGTTTTTAAACATTTTTTCATCTGTTATGGTGATCAGTAATCAGTAATCTTTGACATTACTTTTGTAATTGTTTTGGGGCACCACAAACCATGCCCATAAAAGATGAAAAACTTAATTGACGGATGTGTGTGTTCTGACTGCTTGCTCCATTGATTGGCCTTCCTTCATCTCTCTCCCTCCCCTTGAGCTTGCCTAGTCCCCGAGATACAGCAATGTTAAATTAGGCCAATTAATAATCCTACAATGACCTCTAAGTGTTCAAGTGAAAGGAAGAGTTGCCTGTCTCTCACTTTAAACTAAAATCTAGAAATGATTAGACTTAATGAGAAAAGCATGTTGAAAGCCAAGATAGGCTGAAAACTAAGCCTCTTGTGCCAAACAGCCAACTCTACTGCAAAGAAAAAGATCTTGAAGGAAATTTAAAATGCTACTACAGTGAAGATATGAATGATTAAAAAAAAAAAAAAAAAAGCAAAGCAGCTTTATGTTCATATGTAGAAAGTTTTAGTAGCCTGGAGAGAAGATCAAATCAACCACAACATTTTCTTAAGCCAAAGTCTGTTCTTAAGCCAGTCCCTAACTCTCTTCAATTCTATAAAGGCTGAGAGAGGTGAAGAAAATGCAGAACAAAACTGTGAGGCTAGCAAAGGTTCATGAAGTTTAAGGAAAGAAGCCATCTCAATAACATAAAAGCGCAAGATGAAGCAGCATGTGCTGATGGAGAAGCTGCAGCAAGTTATGCAGAAGATCTAGCTAAGATCATTGATGAAGGTGACTACACTTAAAAACAGATTTTCAATGTGGATGAAATCACCTTCGACTGGAAGAAGTTGCCATCTAGAACTTTCATAGCTAGAGAGAAATCAATGGCTGGCTTCAAGGATTTAAAAAACAGGTTGATTCTTTTGTTAGGGGCTAATGCAAGAGGTAAGTTTAACTTGAAGTCAGTGCTCGTTTACCATTTCAAAAATTGTAGGGCTCTTAAGAATTATGCTAAATCTACTCTGCCTATGCTCCATAAACGGAACAACAAAGCCTGGACCACAGTACATCTGTTTACAGACTATGTTAAGCCCATTGTTGAGACCTACTGCTCAGAAAAAATGATCCCTTTCAAAATATTACTGGTAATTGACAATGCACCTGGTCACTCAAGAGCTCTAATGGAGATATACAAGGAGATTAATGTTGGTTTCATGCCTGGTAACACAATATCCATTCTGCAGCCCATGGATCAAGAAGTAATTTCAACTTTCAAGTCTTATTATTTAAAAAGTATATTTCATAAGACCATAGCTCTTAAAGTATATAGATAGTGATTCCTCTGGTGGATCTGGGCAAAGTAAATTGAAAAACTTCTGGATAAGATTAATTACTCTAGATGACATTAAGAACATTCATGATTCATGGGAGGAGGCCAAAATATCAACACTAACAGGAGTTTGGGAGAAGCTGAGTCTAACCCTCATGGATGACTTCCTGTAGGGGTTGAAGACTTCAGTGGAGGAGGTAACTGCAGATTAAAGTGGTTTCTTGAGATGGAATCTACTTCTGGTGAAGATGCTGTGAATGTTGTTGAATGACAATAAAAGATTCAGAATATTACATAAAGTATACTGACAAAGCAGCAGTAAGGTTTGAGAGGATTGACTCCAATTTTCTACTATGGGTAAATGCCATCAAACAGCACTGCATGCTACAGTGAAATCCATGATGAAAGAAGAGTTAACTGATATGGTAAAACTTCACTATTGTCTTATTTTAAGAAATTGCCATAGCCACCCCAACCTTCAGCAATCACCAGCCTGATCAGTCAGTGGCCATCAGCACTGGGGCAAGACATTCCACTAGCAAAAAGATTAGAACTTGTTCCTTAGTAATTTTTAGAAAATAATTTTTTATATTATAGTAATCTGTGAAAATGCATTATTAGCATTTTTAGAAAAATTATTTTCTAAAAATTTGCACTTTTAGAAATATTTTATATTACAATAATCTATAAAAATGCATTTTCTAAATATATAATATTTATAACCATTATATAAAATATAATGGATATACTTATTATATAATACATAACTAATATGATTAATATAATTATATCCATTATATTTTATATAATGGTTATAATATAACCATTATATTATTATATTAATATATAATTAATATAATTAACTATTACATATGATTAATATAATATAATTAACTATTACATAATGTAATTAGTATGATATAATTAATTATTATATAGTATAATTAATAAATTAATATATAATTATATATAAGTAATTATAATAAAATATACTTTTAAAACATAATGCCATTTCACACCTAATAGATTACTGTATAGTATAAACATAACTTTTATATGCATTGAGAAACCAAAAAAATGTGTGTGACTCATTTTATTGCAATATTCACTTTATTGCAGTGGCCAGGAATCAAACTTGCAATATCTCTGAGACATGCCTGTATACTGCAACCTAGAAACATTTTGAACGGAATGACAAAAATATATCAAAATTTACATGCAGCACTATTTAATGAAAATGCACATATGTGTTTATGCTAAAACAGAGGTTCTACTTTTGAAGTGGCACTTTGAAAAGCTCCATGGACCTGTTCCCCAATGACTTAAGTATAACTTGTGAAAATACTTTTTAAAATCATATATATACAAAGTCCGTAATAATCATTCTAAGGGCATATAGACAATGAAGAAATATTTATTCAAGAAAATATACTAAAACTCTGAAAGAACACTTAGGATCTCGAGCACTTGAATTAAGATCCAGTCCTTCCTTAACCCTCAGCTCAGTCTGATAAAAGCTCCTCTCTTGAGAAGATGTGACCCATAAGTGTGGCCTATTTTTCCCATTAGCTCTCAGTCAAGGAATATAATTATCTCCCTTGGAAAGGTAGGACACCAGCCTTTCTCCAGCTCTAAGGTTAGTGACTGCACCCAAGAGGTTGGGGACTCCCTTCTTCTATCTATCCTCTATTCATAAGGCAGAGACTCTACTCTAGGTCCAGCAGATCAAAAATACCAGGGCTCATATTGCCCTCAATGCATCTTGCTTTTAGGGTAGAGGTTCTATGTCAGGGAAGGCAGTTTGAGAAGACTAGAGACTACTATCACTGCCTAGTGCCTAAAGCAGTTACTCAGAAATTTTTCCCAGATGGAGAGGCCATCCATAGGAACAGAGAGCTCTAAAACTCTCCCTAAAGGAGCTGACTTTATTTGTAATAGAGTGTGTAAAAGTTCAAGTTTAAGGGTGCTCTTGAAAACATGGAGATTTTGATGGTAAACAATTGAGAGGAGGTGGATAACTATAGGAGAGCAAAAGCTAACCTGCAGACCAGCTAGTTTATCAAAGAGAACTGGGAAAGGAGATAGCCAAAAAGATCCTTCCTGGGATGAGAGCAAACCTCAAATATCAACCGCCAAAACTTCACTGGATGAATTTAATTGGATAAGACTGAAATAATTTATGCCCAAGAACATTTTAAGAAATACTAGAAAAATCAGGAAAAAATTAGTGGAGCCTAACAGCTGGGTGTGATATCAAATGAAGCAGACCGTATAACAGAGAGACTGGGAAAGAGACAGCCAAATATAGCTCTACCAAAACCAGTCATTCCAGGGTGATGTGAGTATGCCCAAGGCTGTGCCCTCTGAAAATAAATAGTAAAGGCTTTGCAGTGTAGGGAAAATAGACCTCACTAAAATAGTTTAATCAAGTCATTAAAAACAACAACAAACCCCCAAGCAAACAGCAACAGAAACTCCAGAGAAGAAAGAAGAATCAGAATCCAAAATTGCTATACTATATTACCTTAAAGATTCAGCTTTTAATGAAAAGTCATGAGACATGCAAAGCAAAAGGAAAATGTAATTCATACACAGGAAAAAAAAAGCAGACAAAGAAACTATCTGTGAGATGATTTAGATGTAGTATTTTAAAAAGACTTCAAAGCAGCTACTATAAATATGTTAAAAGAACTAAAGAAAACCATACTTTATGAAGTAAAAGAGGCTGCAATGATAATGCCTCATCAAATAGAGAATATCAATAAAGAGATAGAAGTTATATTAAAAAACCAACTGGAAATGCCAGAGTTTAAAAGCAGAATAACTGAAATGAAAATTTCACTACAGAGAAATGATAGTAGATTTAAATGGGTGGAGAAAAGAATGAGTGAGGCTGAAAATAGGTTGGTAGAGAACATGCATCTGAAGAGCAGAAAGTAAAAGAACAAAGAAAATGAACAGAGAGCGCCTCAAAGAATTATGGGACATCAATATGTGTATAAAACATATGCACCTATGCACACATTTCCCAATTTAAATAAAAGCATTAATGTACACATCAAAGAAGCTAATGAACTCCAAACAGGATAAAGACAAATAGATCCAAACCCACACATATCATCATTAAAATGCTGAAAGATGAAGACAAAAAAATATTGAAAGCAGCAAGAGAAAAATGGCTTATTACATGTAAGGAAACCTTAATAAGATTAACAGCTACCTTAGCAGAAACAATGGAGGCCAGAAGCCAGAGGGATTACATATTTAAAGTGCTGAAATAAGACAGCTGTCAACCAAGAAGCCTATATCCAGCAAAACTATCTTTCAAAAATGAAGGCAAAAATAAAGATATTCCTAGATAAACTAAAACAGACCAAATACATTGATAGTAGATCTACTTCACAAGAAATGCTAATGGAAGTTCTTCATGCTTAAAGCAAGTGACCTCAGATAAAAAGAGCATCAGAAAAAGTAATTGCGTAATTATAAAAGATGTCATAAATGCGTATTTCTTCTTCTTTCTTCTCTTGGCTCATTAAAAAAGCAATTGTACAAAACTATATATATATATATACACATACATATAACTGTATATTGGAGTTGTAACATATAGAATTGTAAAATATTCAACAACAGCACAAAGGAAAAGGGGGAAGAGCAAAGTTGTATTAGAGTAAAAAAATAACACCATATGGTAATTTGAATCCACAGGATACATAGAGAACCAGAAAAGGCGCAGAAACACAGACCAGAGAAATTAAATCATTTGCCCAGGATCAAAAAGCCAAAGAATTTTGATATTAATTCAACACCATATTAATAGGATTATCTGGTTTTACAATCCAATAGAAATAGCAAAGTAGAATAAAGCCAAGGTGCTCAAGAAATCAAAACCAACATCTGAAAGGCACATACAAACTATTAGAAGCAGACACAAAAATCTTCCAAATCACCATCACCTGCAGTCATAAAGGGTTACAGCAAAGTTACTGAAATACTGGTAAAAATAGCATCCTTGTATTATGCTTTATAATTTACATAGCACTTTCACAATTCTATTTTCCTTGACCCTGAATCAATAAAAGCATTTAATTTTTAAAATGGCTGATAATCCATGATTTAAATTTCTACCTCATATAGTTGGGAAAAGAAGAGCATCATAAAACTAAAGAAAGTAGAAGGAAGGAAATGATAAAATGAGAAGAAATTAATTAAATGGAAAAAAATGTATAATAGAGAAAAATGAAAAGATAGAAGTTGATACTTTGAACAAATTAATACAATTAATAATAACACCTTAGAAGAGTGATCAAGAAAGAAAAGAGAAAGAAGTCTTAAATTACCAATAACTGTAATAAAAGGGGAACATAATTACAGATCTTACAGCTGTTAAGAAATAGCAGATTTCACAGGCTCATAGACTAGAAGATACCTTAGTGGTCACCCAGTCCTATCTACCTTTCAGTGAAGAAATCCCCTCTACACTATCACTAAGGAGTAGTAAGCACCTGCTCCTTGAATACTTTCCAGTAACGGTGAGCTCTCCATTACAAAATGTCAGGTCTTACAATTGTGGAACTACTCTGTTAGAAAGTTCCTTATGATGAACCAGATGTTTCCTCCCTAAAACTTTACTATAAGATTTATGTTTTTCTCTTTGATGCTATGTTCACATGGCTGCCCTTCAGAGATCTCAAGGAGCAGCTATTACATCTGTGGCAGCAGTTGCTAATTGTTCTCTAATATCCATTTTCTCTTTCTTCCATAGATATAGAATCTTTAGCTTGTTAATAGTTGTGAAGAATAAAGACATTTCCTAATTCCCTTTCTAGCTCTGCGGCTTTATAATTAAGAACAAGCCAATGGGATGTAAATAGATATGTCATATGGTAGCTTCCAGAATTTTCTTTAAAAACAAATAGGCAAACAAACTTGTCTAAACCTTTTGCCCCCTTTTTATGTTAATTCCTTTTACCATTCTACTGCTTGGGACCATGAGTATGGTGACTACCACTGTAGACCATGAGGAAGTGGGCTATACACCCTAAAGATGGATGGCAGAGCTGTGAGCTGGAAGAAGCTTGGGTTCCTAAAGACTTCATGGAGAAAAGCTGCCATTTCAAGACTACATTGCTTTTCTATGGACTTTTACATGAGAGAGAGAGAGAGAGAGATTGAGATTTCCATTTTATTTAAGATACCACTATTACATGCCAAACCTATTCCCAACTGTGAGAGTATCCACCATCAAAAACATCTTGTGCAGGTGAAATATCACATGTTTAATAAGCTGTGGAATGTTATAAAATTTCCAGGAGTCCCTAAAGAAGAAAATAGAAGTGCCTTCTAAAAGCATTGCAAAAGAAATGCTGGAAAAACAGCTCTTTATTTCTCCAAGTATTAAATTAGTAAACTTTAATTAATATTTGGTAATATTCATGCAAAGACTCTTTAAAGTCTTCCTGGACACGGAAGAGTTATATGGATTGATGTCTAAGAAAAAGAAGGAAACAGACATCAAAATCACTACAGGAATAAAAATGGCCTCTTCTTTCACCCTGCATGCCTTTTCACAGTTTGAATGAGGTAAATAATTCTTTTCGCAGAGACAAAGAGCTTCTCACAGGAAACTAAGGATTTTGTTTTGTAAGAATATGGTCCACAAATCACCTCTTTATATTTAATCTCCCATATAAAAGGAAAGTTACAAAATATTATTTTTCCATCAACAGCATCCAGTACAACTAGTGCAAATGTTAGAATAGAATCTGTGTTTTTGCTCTTTTTAAATTTTTATTTATTTTTTTGAGACAGAGTCTCGCTCTGTTGTGCAGGCTGGAGTGCAGTGGCATGATCTCAGCTCATTGCAACCTTCATCCCCGGGGTTCAAGTGATTCTCCTGCCTCAGCCTCCTGTAGCTTGGATTACAGACATGTGCCACCACACCCAGCTAATTTTTGCATTTTTAGTAGAGATGGGGTTTCTACTAAACCCCGTCATGTTTATTAGTGGAGCCTAACAGCTGGGTGTGATATCAAATGAAGCAGACCATATAACAGAGAGACTGGGAAAGAGACAGCCAAATATAGCTCTACCAAAACCAGTCATTTGGCCATGTTGGCCAGACTGGTCTTGAACTTCTGACCTCAAGTGATTTGCCTGCCTCAGCCTCCCAAAGTGCTGGGATTACAGGTGTGAGCCACCGCACTTGGCCTACGCTCTTTTTTTTTAAAGATTGTTTCAAGACCATGAATCTCTCTTTGCTGTCAGGCTGACACCACTGTACATTTATAAGTCTGACTTTTACAAATCATCACAAATTCTATTTCTCTCTGCTTCCAAAGAATGAGGAAGTAGGGCTAAGCAGAGTGATAAATGTAGATTCTTTCCGTGTGGTGCCTATGTTGACAGTGCAACGCCTACAAACAAGAACAGAGAAGCAATTCTAAAATTGATCTCCAGTCTAAAGTCACACATTTTGTTGAGTTTCTGTGCAAAATGTTGGCACCAAGGACTCTTGCTGTGTTATAATAGAGAGAGTATAAACTTTGAAGTCAGGCACACTCTGAATTAAATATGGACTCTCCAAATATGACTTTTTATTTCTGTGACTTTAGGACAATTTACTTAACCCCTTTATGCCTTGATTGTATTGTCCATAAGTTGGCAATATTAGTAACTACCTTCAAGGGTGATTATAAGGAGTAATGCTCAAATTTTGCAGTGTATCTGGTACAGTTAGACTAAAAGAGCTACTCTCTATAATTAAGGAGAATAATTAAGAAATGTGCTATTTAAGGTCCAGTTTACCCTAAGTTATGCTTTCTAAAAAATGGATCTGTTAGAAATGTGATTTTTCTGCTTCCACTCAATTCCTTAGTCAGTAAATTATAGCAGTTCTTAACATCAGGAGAATTATGAATTTATATTTATATTTTCATAGCCCAAATTTCTATTTAGTAGCATCTGATGACAGTACAAACCACAGCCTAGGATAATATTTAGCCTATTAAATTTATTTTTTTACAAGAGAGAGGAAATAGGACATTAGTTTATTACTTTGCTGATATTAGTGTCTCTTCTCAAAAAGCTTTCCCTAAAAAAGCACACACCACATACTCGAAGAGCTGCTAATGCCTAGTTCTTTTTTTAATGCAAAAGCTTTTCTATCATAACCCTTACACAGATTTATATAAATCAATGTTCTAACAGTGTAATAGAGATTAATCTTGCTTTAATAAAATCAAATATATATAAATCCTAATGCAGAAAAATAATTAATTAGGACATTTAAAGCATACCTAACCCCTCCTGGGAATATTTTGAAAAATCAATTTTAGAAAAAAATGTTTATTATGAATTTTCAGAAAGCCACTTGAAAAAAGGAGGCAGCCATCAATACTGTTCCAATAGTCAGGTTGCTGATTTCAGTTGTGTTTGGGCAATGCGATAAGCAGATTCATGCTCCCCTGTACCTGCTCCCCGTGTGTCCATGTCAAAATCCCTGGAACCTCTGAGTATGTTATCTCACATGTCAAAGAGGAATTGAAGTTGCCAATCAGCTGACCTTAAAATAGAGAGATTATCCTGAATTATACAGTGAACCCAATGTAATCACAAGAGTTTTTCAAAGTGGAAGAAGAAGGTAGAAATAGGGCAGCATAAGAGGGTCTTGGTCCACTGCAGTTGGCTATGAAGATGGAGGAAGGGGCTATGAGCCAAAGATGTAGGCAGCCTCTAGAAGCTCGAAAAGGAAAGGAAGTTGATCTTTCCTAGAGGTTACAGAATCGAACAAAGCCTGTCTACACCTTAACCCAATGAGACCATTTTGGAACTCTGACCTCTGGTACTGTAACACAGTAAATCTGCATTGTTTAAAGTCACCAAGTTTGTGGTAATTTGTTATAACAGCAATAGGAAATTAATACAGGCAACAAATGCATCCTGAGTACGTGTTCCGAGCAAGACTTTATGGAAGAAGCAAAGATAAGCCCTTAAAACGGTGATAGGGAAGAAAATGGGAGAGAGTTTAAGCATCCCAAGAGAAGTACAGCAAAGTGCTATGGGGCCTCAGGGGAGGGAGATGTTCCTTCCAGCTGGGAGTGAATCCACTACTGAAAAACCTACTGCAGGGTCTTCATAGCAGGCCTCCCAGAGGCAAAAAGTTGCCTAGGTGGCTTTTGGTAGTTTCTGTCAGGTCCTCTGATTTTAGAATTTCTGTTTACAAAAAGATTTAAACTGCAATGACAATTTTCAAGAACTGGCCTATGTGGCTTATATCAGAGAATGTGCTAAACACAAGCAAGAAAAGAAATCAAAGGACTGCACTACTCTTTTTCTATCATCTACAATTCAAATATAGCACTGCAGAAAACATTTGTTCTCAGAATGGAGTGGGATGGTTAATTTACACAGCCATCCTGGGAATCTGTCCTGTTAAACCTGCCTTGAGGCTATGTTGCTTTTCCATAGTCTTATCTGTGCAAAATGACAACATTGGTTTTCTAAGTAGGTATCAACCAAAGAACCAAACGCAGGTTCTCTCTCAAGAGGCAGTGTGGTCATTCAAAGGGCACCGGGTAGAGACTCTGGGGTTATATAAAAATCCAGCCCCTTACTACTATCACCAAAGCAGTCTATGAATCAAGCTCACCACTAAAGCTTTTAGAGCCTAAATTTTTCTACATCCAAAATGAGATGTTCAGTTATTGAGTTTTTCATAATGTAAAGTCAATATCCCCTGAGCTCAGCAACTTAACTAAAGAGAAGTGAGAGCCCAGATGGTCTGGATCCACTTTGTGTCATGGCTGACAGGGACTAAAAAAAAATTCCAGAATATCAAGACTTGACATTGGCTTGTTCTTCAAGCAATTTTTAATAAGAAACTTCACCATGAAATCCTCAATTGACAGTAAAGAGAGTCAAAACAAAAATGGGAACTGAGAGGCAATAGGGAGTTACCCTCACCAGAAGAGGAGAATAATGGATGAAAGGAAGATGTATGACCCATGAAGGCTGTCCACTTGGGATTGAGTAACAATGGAACCCTCTAAAAGAATTAGGGACTTGAAGTCAGATTCCTACCAGCATGAGTTCCCAGTTACAGTCTCTGAACTCCTCAGGGCCTCTCTAGTTCCTACAATTCCTCTTTAGATTCTCTGAGCCACCTCAGTATCACACCAATAACTCCTCCTTTTTCCTAAGCCAGTTTGAGTGGGTGTTCTATCACTTGAAAGCAAATGAGCACATACAAACACAATCAGCACATCCTTGTTCTTTACTGAATAAATGCCACTGACTCCTCAAAATGGAAAAAAATCTTGGAGATTCTCCACCTCAGTTCATTCGTTCATTCTTTCCTTCAAAAATCTTCAATGAGTGCTTTCTGTGTGGCAGGCACTGTGCTAGGCTGGGGGAGACAGCAGTGAACAAGAAAGACACAGACCTTGGCCTCATGATACAGTTATTGAAGAATTTCAACATTTAACAAATAATGATACAGAAAGATAGCTACTGGTGCTTGTCCAGGAGGATCTAACTCAGTCTTGAGTTTTATAGAAGGGCTCCCTAAGGATATGACCTTTGAGTCAATAAGAAAGAAGAATGAGCCAGATGAGGAGTTGGGAGAAGTGCTGAGCAGAGCAAAAGTTGTGATTAAAACCATTGCAGCATGGCATGTTAGAGGAATTGAAAAGGAAACCAGAATTCCAGAATGCTAAAAAGAGTAGGGAACACAAGACAAACTAGGCAAACATGGGACAGCTTAGGGAGGGTTTTGTAAGCCAATGTAACAAGGATGTAACTGAGCTACTTGCTCAAGGATACACAGCTAGTTGGTGGCAGATTGAAACCTATGTCATTTGACTTCAAGACCAATTTAAAATATTTTAAGTGAAGCCCGTTAAAAAATTTCCACCCATTTCTAAAGGTAACACATGCTTATTATAGAGTGAACATATTTTCTTTTGGCACAAAAACCACTATGTAAATGCCCAGCAGGTTTTGCATTACACAGCTCGCACAATGTACATGGAAGGCTTCAATAACATCACATGATCACCCTCAGAAAACAGAACATCTGCAGAAACTAGACATCTTTAAAATGGCTTTTATTATAGGGTTGGTCCAGATTTTGCCATAGAAAAGTCCCAAGATTAGAATTCATGGTGAAAATCCATCCATATACATAAAGACCCTCCATCCTTCCCCACATGTCAGATGCTTGCCCATTTTTACTACATAAAACTGCAAACTTGAAGACAATCTAGTGATTAAACTTGGAAAAGTATCTCTGGAAATATTATCAAAATAAATAATCTGAATAGGCCTTTATATATTAAAGAAATTGAATCAATAATTAATACTCTTACAAAATAGAAAACACCAGGCTCAGATAGGTTCACTGGTAAATTCTACCAAACATTTAAGGAAGAAGTTATACCAATTCTCAATGATCTCATTCAGAGGATAGAAGCAAACAGACTTCCTAACTCATTCTATGTGCCAGCATTATCCTAGTACCGAACCCAAAGACATTACAAAAAAACTATGAACTGATATCTTTCGTAAACAGAGATGCAAAATCTTCAATAAAAAGTTAGCAAATTGAATCCAACAATATATTTTTAAAATTATACTCCATAACTACATGGGATTTACACCAGGTACGGTTTAACATTCAAAATCAAATCATGTAATTAATCACATCAGCAAGCTAAAAAAGAAATATCATACGATTATATTAAAAGATCAAAAAAGCATTTACAAAATCCAACACCTATTCATGATTAAAAACTCTCAGTAAACTGGGAATAGAGAGGAATGTCCCTAACTTGACAAAGAATATCTACAAAAAACCTACAGCTAGCATCATACTTAAGGTGATAAAAGTCACAGCTTCCCACTAAGAACAAGAATCAGGCAAGGGTGTCTCTACTCATTTGCAACATCATACTGGGAGTACTAGCCAATGCAATAAGACAAGAAAAGGAAATAAAAGGTAGACAGATTGGGAAGGATGAAATAAAACTTTGTTTGCAGGTGACATGATCATCTATGTAGGAAAGCCAAAAGAATTAACAAAAAACTCCTGTACTAATAAGGGATTATAGCAAAGTTGCAGGATACAAAGTTAATTACTTTTTTATATACCACCAATGAACAAATAAAATCTGAAATTAAAAACACAATACCATTTACACTGGCATCCTCCAAAGTGGAATACCTAGGTATAAATCTAACAACTATGTACGAGATCTTTATGAGGAAAACTATAAAACTTTGATGAACAAAATCAAAGAACTAAATAAATAAAGAGATATTCCATGTTTATGGATAGGAAGACTCAATATTGTCAAGATGTCAGTTCTTCCTAACTGGATCTATAGATTCAAAGCAATCCCAATCAAATATCCAGCATGTTATTTAGTGGATATTGACAAACTTATTATAAAGTTTATATGGAGAGGCAAAAGATTCATAATAGCCAGCCAATATTGAAGGAGAAGAACAGAGTTGGAGGACTGACATTACCTGACTTCAAGTCTTACGATAAATAAGTTACAGTAATAAGACAGTGTGGTGCTGGTGAAAGAATAGACAAATAGATCAATGGAACAGAATAGAGACCTCAAAAATAGACCCATACAAACACAGTCATCTGATTTTTGGCAAAGGAGAAAAAGCAATACAATAGAGCACAGATAGTCTTTTCAACAAATGGTGCTAGAACAATTGGATATCCACAAACAAAAATTACATCTAGAAAAAGGACTCTTAAAACTCAACAATAAGAAAAGAAACAACTTGATTAAAATATGGCCCAAAGACTTTAACAGATGTCTCACCAAACAAGATATGCAGACAGCAAATAAGCATATGAAAAGATGCTTCACATTAGATGTCATCAGGGGAATGTAAATTAAAATGAGATACTACAACACATCTATTAGAATGGCCAAAATATGGAACACTGACATCACCAAGTGCTGGTGAGGATGTGGAGCAACAGGAACTCTCATTCACTGCTGGAATGCAAAATGGTACAGCCACTTTGGAAGACAGTTTGACAGTTTCTTACAAAACTACACATACTCTTAATATATGATCCAGCAATCACACTCATCGGTATTTACCTAAATAAGCTGAAAAATGATGTCCACACAAAAACCTGCACACAGGTGTTTGTAGTAGCTTTATTTACATTTTGCCAAAACTTGGAAACAACCAAGATATCCTTCAGTAGGTGAGTGGATAAATTGTGGTACATACAGACAATGCAATATTATTTAATGCTAAAAAAGAATGAGCTACAAAACCATGAAAAGATAGGGAGGGTCCTTAAACACATACTACTAAATGAAAGAAGCCAATATGAAAAGGCTACATACTGTATGATTCCAACTATAAGACATTATTTTTAAAAGGCAAAACTATGGATACAATAAAAAGATCAGTGTTTTCTAGAGGGTCAGAGGGAGGGAGATTTACATAGGTGGAGCACAGAGTATTTTTATGGCAATGAAACTACGTGCATGATACTGAAAGGTGGCAGAATATGTACCCCAAATATTTCACCGCAGTATAAGGATTATTCTGAGAAAAACACACTTATAAAACAGTATGCAAGGAGACTCTAATCTCCCTAATTTCTTCCTGAAAACAGGAGATAAAAACTCCAATGTGAAAGACGTCCTCTCTGTATCAAAAGAAAAGAAACATTCTGTAGTGGAAAGTCATGGCTGGAAGAATTCTATACAAACAGGCCTTGTTAAAATAATTCATATCTTACTTTTGCCATGCCCCTACAACGT
Organism: Chlorocebus sabaeus; assembly: GCF_047675955.1. Taxonomy (NCBI): domain Eukaryota; kingdom Metazoa; phylum Chordata; class Mammalia; order Primates; family Cercopithecidae; genus Chlorocebus; species Chlorocebus sabaeus. The sequence continues at coordinate 105,577,063 of NC_132911.1, forward strand.
AATTTAGTTACTTTTTCACAATTGCCTGTCTTTGTTCAACCTAATGTAGAAGCATTTAGGTTTTGTCACTTCTTTGGGTGTTCATTTCCTTATGAGGAGGGCTCCTGGGTCATATAAAACTTGTATTATATTTGTACATTTTTCTCCTGTTGATCTGTCTTATGTCAATTTAATTCTTGGGACCAGCTAAAAAACCCTAAGAAACAGAGGTAAAATGTTGTCCCTGCTACAATACTGTGATGGTGAATTCATGTCATTACACATTTGTCCAAACTTAAAGAATGTATAACACCAGGAGCAAACTATAATGCAAACTATGGACTTTGGGTGATTATGTGTCAAAGTAGGTTCATCAGTTGTGACAAATGTGCCACTGTGGATGTTGACAATGAAGGAGGTTATGCGTGTTGTGGGGGCAGGGGTAAATGAGAAATCTCTGCATCTTCCTCTTAACTTTGCTATAAACTTAAAACTACTCTTTTAAAAGTGTCTTTTTTTAAAAAAGATGAAATCAGCACATCCCCTGCTCTCTTCATGGCTTGCCCTTCAGAGTGTTTCTATCCATTTTAAGCCCAGAAGACGATATTTTCATCACACAAGCCACAGAAGCCATTTAGGATGTTCCTGCCTCTCTTTGCACTTCTGTCCAGTCCAATTCCTTGGCTGAACCCAAATCGAGCCCTTCTGAGAATGATTCATGTGCCAGAATAGAAGTCTCTGTTCTTCCTTCTGGGAAGGTGTTCTACAGGGCTAATGGAATCAGCTTTTTCCTTCTACTTGGTGGAGCCAGCAGAAGAGCCTCAGGGAGCGCCTGGAAAGTAGATCAAGCGCTTGATTAGGATGCCATCCTCTTCACAGTTAATTGGCAGATCATTTTAGAAGTTCATGCCTTGGAGTTTGTTCTTTCCGGATTGTCATTTCATTTTCCTGTCACCCACATTAAAAGAGTCTCTTTTGCTTGTCCACACAGTTCCCAAGCCTAATAATAATCACGGTTTCAGCCTCTTGCCTAGAATTTCTGACAGCATAAATAATGCAGGTGCCCAGAATAAAATGTAGCTATGCTGGTTTTTGCTTCTTTAGCCAAGCAGCTACCAAAAAAAAAAAAGAGACTGAATTGATAGATGCATTTTACAGTCCAGCTGCTAAGAAGGCATTGCCGACAATGAGGATTTCAGAATAATAACCCTAAAGAGAGGAGTTCAGAGCATCCCATTCACTGCTCAGCAGCCTGAAAGATGCATTGTTCTCGACAGGTCAGGTGGAAGACCCCTCCCGTGAATGCAGCATTCTGAGGAAATGCTAAGCCATCCATTTTTTAAAGACCCTCTGACACCAGAGATTTCAAACATGATTTGGTTCTCAAGGAGCAATACTATATCCTCACAGGTGTGGAATAATCAGACATCTAAGAAGAGCAGTTTCTCCCAAAACAGCTGCGGGAAGGATAAAGATACAATCAGTTCATTTTAAATCTGTACGGTGGACTCTGTAGTTTCGTATTTGCATTCTGAGCACTTGTGGTCGGGCTATGAAGTCAGGCTTTCCAGCTGCTTGAGAGACGAGGCCCTGGTATGAGGACTTTGCCCTGGGAAGTATTTGGACTCAGAAATATATTCTTTAAAATGTCAACATTTAAAAATTATTAAACATTATAATGTGAAATGCTTAAAAATAAAACTTCCATCCATTCCATTATCATGCACAGGACCTTTTCTCCATTTTTCTCAGACTCTTTTCTAATTCTTAATTTGACAAAGAAAAAAATAAACACAGTTACAGTAATAATATTTAGGTAGCGATTTCCTTGGCTTGTTTTGCAATTGCCACTGCGCTGAGTGTTTCATGCGAATGATCTCACTTGATCTTCACGCTATCCCCTGGAGGTAAGTACCATGATTACAGACAGGAGAACGCCATCTTAGGAGAGCATACGGCACTCACCTGAGACACCAGACTTCACAGGTGGAGTTACATATTCATGTAAGAGCCAACACTCAATTCCAGAACACTGAGAAGCCAAAAATTTTCCCTCTGTTTTTCAATGTGGGCTAATAAATATCTTCCACAAGCCTTCAACACCTCCATGGTTCTCTTCTTCACATCTTTTTCAGTTTCTAGCCAAATTACAGTGAACTAATATGTCATAGTATTTTTACCTATTTTCTGATTGTCACAGAGTTCAGTTGCTTCTAGATTTTCCCTATTACAAACGACAATATATAAGCATCTTTAGGGCCAGGTGCAGTGGCTCATGCCTGTAATCCCAGCACTTTGGGAGGCCAAGGCAGGTGGATCATCTGAGGTCTGGAGTTCAAGACCAACTGATTAACATGGTGAAACCCCGTCTCTACTAAAAATACAAAAATTAGCCAGGCATGGTAGCACATGCCTGTAATCCCAGCAACTTGGGAGCTGAGGCAAGAGAATCTCTTGAATCTGGGAGGCAGAGGTTACAGTGAGCCGAGATTGCGCCACTGCACTCCAGCCTGGGCAACAGAGCGAGACTCCATCTCAGAAAAATAAAAATAAAAAATAAAAATAAGCATCTTTATACATCACTTTTCTTTCTTCAAATTGCTTCTTTGGGAATAATCCTAAAGAGAGTGATTACTTAGCTGTAGGTATGAAAATTGTTATGCTTTTTGATAGAATTTCTCTTCAGACTTTTAAAAGAACTGTAACTGTTATTGACACTAACAAGAATTAAATATACCATTTTCCCACAGGCTTGTCAGCACTACATCATATATATTTGTTTACTTATAAAGACATAATGTTTACTTTTTATTTATTGTTCTTAGTTTAATAAATGCCAAATAATAGCTTGACATCATTTGGATTTTTATTTCTTGAGTTACGGGAAAGGTTGAACATCTTAAAGATGTATTTGTTTGCCATTTGTATTTTCTTGTCTGTAAATTGTATTATGGCCATTACTCCTTTACTTACTGAGACCTAGATTTCAGTTCTTCACCAGACATAGCTTTGCACATTCTTTCCCCAATTCCCTATTTATCCCAGTGAGATTATTCTTCTTCTTTAGTTTTTACTATATAAGCTCTATGTTGCTCTCCCCTGTAAATCTCTTCCCACCCCTTGGGTTTTGCCAGAATTGTTTGTTTGACAGCACCAGGCCATTTGTGACACTCATCCTTCATACATATCTGTATATATTATTTAAAAGATTTGGGATCTTAAAGAAGGAGTGAACTCATTTGTAGTTGCATTATTCTAATTCTTCATATGAATAACACTTAGTGAGATAAACAGTAGCAGCGCCCGTGGTACAGAGTGAAGAGGAAAGGAGAGAACCCACCGCCCAGCTGCAAACGCACTGCCAGAAGCACAGGAGCAAACGAGCTGGCTGACGTTCCATGAGAATTTCAAACAAATGGGGCTCAGACCCTGTCACCTCCTGCACCTGTGGATGAAATAGTGCCTAAAGCCACTCTTCCTTTCAATGTTTTGTTTTGTTAAACTCTCTTTATTGTCTAACCATTTTAAATTAGGTGAGCTGTTACTAGCCATAACTATTCTAACTGATGTTCTCCTTTACAACTATGAGGGTTAGATATCTTAATTTGTTTTATTATTAAGAGGGACTTCAGGTATGAAGCAGGGTTGACTGTCTGAAAGACAATTCTCCCATCTTCTGCGTACTGACCTCCAGTGATTTTATATACTTATATAATCTTGCCTTTAATGAAAATATAGCACCAAAATTTAAGGTCCCTTTTAGCTTTAACATTTTTTAAACCAGGGACTTTGCCTATTTTGTTCACTCTGTATGTGTTCACAGCATTGAACAGTACCTGGTACACTGAAGGCACTCAAAATATATTTGTTAAATAAATAAATGAGTAGATGAATCGATTAATGAATGAATAAACTTATATTTTGAGGGGTAAAGACTCCCCAAACAGACAGTTATGATTTGAATTTAGAGAACTGTCTCAAGAGTGGTTTCTTAAACTTGGACTAGGGTTTTATACTGTAAATAAATAAAGGAAACCCAATTAATACCAGTTTAGAATTTCCTGAAAATTGATATCCAGTCTGTATAATTTTTGCCAAAGTAATATGTGCCCTGGTAAGGAAGGAATCCCTGCTCAAGAATAGGATAGGCTGTAAAAAAATTCTGGCTCTGTAATGGTGCATGACATGGCTAATTCCAAATTAGCTTTTCCAGGTTAAACCAAAGCTACAAATGTCAGGATATGCTGTCCCTTGACATATCCAGTGGATAGAGGTGCCAATCTTGAATTTGCAGAGGACTTTGCTTGAATTTCTTGACAGCACAGCTTCCAGTCTTTCTTTTATAGTTTTTATTTACATCCAATAGATTGGAAACACTTTGATGACTGTCATAGTGTCATGTTCATCTCTGAATCCTAAACAGGACCTGGTGGAGGGTTGGCACCTCGAGAGGCTCAACAAATGTGTGACTATTTAACTGTCTTCAAAACAATACACTTGGAAATATGCAGGCAATATTTGAGTTAACTACATTGGCACCCGTCTTCTAGTGCTTTCATAGCATGAAATGGCAAATAACCAGAAATTTGGGAAAGCAATCAGAGAGCAAGACCAAATGGGGACATTTAAATCATCAAGTATATAGAAAGCTCATGGTAAGTAAATCGAAACATGAAGTTCCAAAGAATTGTTTTTCTTTTTTTTTTTTTTTTTTTGGATTTCTGCATTTTTTAGTTTTGAAATTGACTTAATGTGGGTAAAAGACTGAACATTTATCATCTTAGTATACACAGTAGGAGCAATCAAATATAACATTACATAGTTCCTTTGAAAAGATACCAAGAGTCTCATATTGGTACACCCTTTAAAGCACAGAGATGCATAATCCTATCAGATTTATTCATATGTTCATTAAAAGGGTAAGCTATCATCTTTCCAAATTTTTTGAAAAGATTTTATTTTATTTTTATTTTTATTTTTTTATTATTATTATTATACTTTGAGTTCTAGGGTACATGTGCATAACGTGCAGGTTTGTTACATATGTATACTTGTGCCATGCTGGTGTGCTGCACCCATCAACTCGTCAGCATCCATCAACTCGTCATTTACATCAGGTATAACTCCCAATGCAATCCCTCCCCCCTCCTCCCTCCCCATGATAGGCCCCGCTGTGTGATGTTCCCTTTCCCGAGTCCAAGTGATCTCATTGTTCAGTTCCCACCTATGAGTGAGAACATGTGGTGTTTGGTTTTCTGTTCTTGTGATAGTTTGCTAAGAATGATGGTTTCCAGCTGCATCCATGTCCCTACAAAGGACACAAACTCATCCTTTTTTATGGCTGCATAGTATTCCATGGTGTATATGTGCCACATTTTCTTAATCCAGTCTGTCACTGATGGACATTTGGGTTGATTCCAAGTCTTTGCTATTGTGAATAGTGCCGCAATAAACATACGTGTGCATGTGTCTTTATAGCAGCATGATTTATAATCCTTTGGATATATACCCAGTAATGGGATGGCTGGGTCATATGGTACATCTAGTTCTAGATCCTTGAGGAATCGCCATACTGTTTTCCATAATGGTTGAACTAGTTTACAATCCCACCAACAGTGTAAAAGTGTTCCTATTTCTCCACATCCTCTCCAGCACCTGTTGTTTCCTGACTTTTTAATGATCGCCATTCTAACTGGTGTGAGATGGTATCTCATTGTGGTTTTGATTTGCATTTCTCTGATGGCCAGTGATGATGAGCATTTTTTCATGTGTCTGTTGGCTGTATGAATGTCTTCTTTTGAGAAATGTCTGTTCATATCCTTTGCCCACTTTTTGATGGGGTTGTTTGTTTTTTTCTTGTAAATTTGTTTGAGTTCTTTGTAGGTTCTGGATATGAGCCCTTTGTCAGATGAGTAGATTGCAAAAATTTTCTCCCATTCTGTAGGTTGCCTGTTCACTCTGATGGTAGTTTCTTTTGCTGTGCAGAAGCTCTTTAGTTTAATGAGATCCCATTTGTCAATTTTGGCTTTTGCTGCCGTTGCTTTTGGTGTTTTAGACATGAAGTCTTTGCCCATGCCTATGTCCTGAATGGTACTACCTAGGTTTTCCTCTGGGATTTTTATGGTATTAGGTCTAACATTTAAGTCTCTAATCCATCTTGAATTAATTTTCGTATAAGGAGTAAGGAAAGGATCCAGTTTCAGCTTTCTGCTTATGGCTAGCCAATTTTCCCAGCACCATTTATTAAATAGGGAATCCTTTCCCCATTTCTTGTTTCTCTCAGGTTTGTCAAAGATCAGATGGCTGTAGATGTGTGGTATTATTTCTGAGGACTCTGTTCTGTTCCATTGGTCTATATCTCTGTTTTGGTACCAGTACCATGCTGTTTTGGTTACTGTAGCCTTGTAGTATAGTTTGAAGTCAGGTAGCGTGATGCCTCCAGCTTTGTTCTTTTGACTTAGGATTGTCTTGGAGATGCGGGCTCTTTTTTGGTTCCATATGAACTTTAAAGCAGTTTTTTCCAATTCTGTGAAGAAGCTCATTGGTAGCTTGATGGGGATGGCATTGAATCTATAAATTACCTTGGGCAGTATGGCCATTTTCACGATATTGATTCTTCCTATCCATGAGCATGGTATGTTCTTCCATTTGTTTGTGTCCTCTTTTATTTCACTGAGCAGTGGTTTGTAGTTCTCCTTGAAGAGGTCCTTTACATCCCTTGTAAGTTGGATTCCTAGGTATTTTATTCTCTTTGAAGCAATTGTGAATGGAAGTTCATTCATGATTTGGCTCTCTGTTTGTCTGTTACTGGTGTATAAGAATGCTTGTGATTTTTGCACATTAATTTTGTATCCTGAGACTTTGCTGAAGTTGCTTATCAGCTTAAGGAGATTTTGGGCTGAGACAATGGGGTTTTCTAAATATACAATCATGTCGTCTGTAAACAGGGACAATTTGACTTCTTCTTTTCCTAACTGAATCCCCTTGATTTCTTTCTCTTGCCTGATTGCCCTAGCCAGAACTTCCAACACTATGTTGAATAGGAGTGGTGAGAGAGGGCATCCCTGTCTTGTGCCAGTTTTCAAAGGGAATTTTTCCAGTTTTTGCCCATTCAGTATGATATTGGCTGTGGGTTTGTCATAAATAGCTCTTATTATTTTGAGGTACGTTCCATCAATACCGAATTTACTGAGCGTTTTTAGCATGAAGGGCTGTTGAATTTTGTCAAAAGCCTTTTCTGCATCTATTGAGATAATCATGTGGTTCTTGTCTTTTGTTCTGTTTATATGCTGGATTATGTTAATTGATTTGCGAATGTTGAACCAACCTTGCATCCCAGGGATGAAGCCCACTTGATCATGGTGGATAAGCTTTTTGATGTGTTGCTGAATCCGGTTTGCCAGTATTTTATTGAGGATTTTTGCATCGATGTTCATCAGGGATATTGGTCTAAAATTCTCTTTTTTTGTTGTGTCTCTGCCAGGCTTTGGTATCAGGATGATGTTGGCCTCATAAAATGAGTTAGGGAGGATTCCCTCTTTTTCTATTGATTGGAATAATTTCAGAAGGAATGGTACCAGCTCCTCCTTGTACCTCTGGTAAAATTCGGCTGTGAATCCATCTGGTCCTGGACTTTTTTTGGTTGGTAGGCTATTAATTATTGCCTCAATTTCAGAGTCTGCTATTGGTCTATTCAGGGATTCAACTTCTTCCTGGTTTAGTCTTGGAAGAGAGTAAGTGTCCAGGAAATTATCCATTTCTTCTAGATTTTCCAGTTTATTTGCATAGAGGTGTTTATAGTATTCTCTGATGGTAGTTTGTATTTCTGTGGGGTCGGTGGTGATATCCCCTTTTTCATTTTTTATTGTGTCAATTTGATTCTTCTCTCTTTTCTTCTTTATTAGTCTTGCTAGCGGTCTGTCAATTTTGTTGATCTTTTCAAAAAACCAACTCCTGGATTCATTGATTTTTTTGGAGGGTTTTTTGTGTTTCTATCTCCTTCAGTTCTGCTCTGATCTTAGTTATTTCTTGCCTTCTGCTAGCTTTCGAATGTGTTTGCTCTTGCTTCTCTAGTTCTTTTAATTGTGATGTTAGAGTGTCAATTTTAGATCTTTCCTGCTTTCTCTTGTGAGCATTTAGTGCTCTAAATTTCCCTCTACACACTGCTTTAAATGTGTCCCAGAGATTCTGGTATGTTGTATCTTTGTTCTCATTGGTTTCAAAGAACATCTTTATTTCTGCCTTCATTTCGTTATGTACCCAGTAGTCATTCAGGAGCAGGTTGTTCAGTTTCCATGTAGTTGAGCGGTTTTGATTGAGTTTCTTAGTCCTGAGTTCTAGTTTGATTGCACTGTGGTCTGAGAGACAGTTTGTTATAATTTCTGTTCTTGTACATTTGCTGAGGAGTGCTTTACTTCCAATTATGTGGTCAATTTTGGAGTAAGTGCAATGTGGTGCTGAGAAGAATGTATATTCTGTTGATTTGGGGTGGAGAGTTCTACAGATGTCTATTAGGTCTGCTTGCTGCAGAGATGAGTTTAATTCCTGGATATCCTTGTTAACTTTCTGTCTCGTTGATCTGTCTAATGTTGACAGTGGAGTGTTGAAGTCTCCCATTATTATTGTATGGGAGTCTAAGTTTCTTTGTAAGTCTCTAAGGACTTGCTTTATGAATCTGGGTGCTCCTGTATTAGGTGCATATATATTTAGGATAGTTAGCTCTTCCTGTTGAATTGATCCCTTTACCATTATGTAATGGCCTTCTTTGTCTCTTTTGATCTTTGATGGTTTAAAGTCTGTTTTATCAGAGACTAGTATTGCAACCCCTGCTTTTTTTTGTTCTCCATTTGCTTGGTAAATCTTCCTCTATCCCTTTATTTTGAGCCTATGTGTGTCTCTGCACGTGAGATGGGTCTCCTGAATACAGCAGACTGATGGGTCTTGACTCTTTATCCAGTTTGCCAGTCTGTGTCTTTTAATTGGAGCATTTAGTCCATTTACATTTAAGGTTAATAGTGTTATGTGTGAACTTGATCCTGCCATTATGATATTAACTGGTTATTTTGCTCGTTAGTTGATGCAGTTTCTTCCAAGCCTTGATGGTCTTTACATTTTGGCATGGTTTTGCAATGGCTGGTACCGGTTATTCCTTTCCATGTTTAGTGCTTCCTTCAGGGTCTCTTGTAAGGCAGGCCTTGTGGTGACAAAATCTCTAAGCATTTGCTTATCTGTAAAGGATTTTATTTCTCCTTCACTTATGAAACTTAGTTTGGCTGGATATGAAATTCTGGGTTTAAAATTCTTTTCTTTAAGAATGTTGAATATTGGCCCCCACTCTCTTCTGGCTTGTAGAGTTTCTGCCGAGAGATCTGCTGTTAGTCTGATGGGCTTCCCTTTGTGGGTAACCCGACCTTTCTCTCTGGCTGCCCTTAAGATTTTTTCCTTCATTTCAACTTTGGTGAATCTGGCAATTATGTGTCTTGGAGTTGCTCTTCTCGAGGAGTATCTTTGTGGCGTTCTCTGTATTTCCTGGATGTGAATGTTGGCCTGCCCTACTAGGTTGGGGAAGTTCTCCTGGATGATATCCTTAAGAGTGTTTTCCAACTTGGTTCCATTTTCCCCCTCACTTTCAGGCACTCCAATCAGACGTAGATTTGATCTTTTTACATAATCCCATACTTCTTGCAGGCTTTGTTCATTTCTTTTTCTTTTTTTTTCTTTTGGTTTCTCTTCTCACTTCATTTCATTCATTTGATCCTCAATCGCTGATACTCTTTCTTCCAGTTGATCAAGTCGGTTACTGAAACTTGTGCATTTGTCACGTATTTCTCTTGTCATGGTTTTCATCTCTTTCATTTCGTTTATGACCTTCTCTTCATTAATTACTCTAGCCATCAATTCTTCCACTTTTTTTTTCAAGATTTTTAGTTTCTTTGCGCTGGGTACGTAATTCCTCCTTTAGCTCTGAGAAGTTTGATGGACTGAAGCCTTCTTCTCTCATCTCGTCAAAGTCATTCTCCGTCCAGCTTTGATCCGTTGCTGGTGATGAGCTGCGCTCCTTTGCCGGGGGAGATGTGCTCTTATTTTTTGAATTTCCCGCTTTTCTGCCCTGCTTTTTCCCCATCTTTGTGGTTTTATCTGCCTCTGGTCTTTGATGATGGTGATGTACTGATGGGGTTTTGGTGTAGGTGTCCTTCCTGTTTGATAGTTTTCCTTCTAACAGTCAGGACCCTCAGCTGTAGGTCTGTTGGAGATTGCTTGAGGTCCACTCCAGACCCTGTTTGCCTGGGTATCAGCAGCAGAGGCTGCAGAAGATAGAATATTGCTGAACAGCGAGTGTACCTGTCTGATTCTTGCTTTGGAAGCTTCCTCTCAGGGGTGTACTCCACCCTGTGAGGTGTGGGGTGTCAGACTGCCCCTAGTGGGGGATGTCTCCCAGTTAGGCTACTCAGGAGTCAGGGACCCACTTGAGCAGGCAATCTGTCCCTTTTCAGATCTCAACCTCCGTGTTGGGAGATCCACTGCTCTATTCAAAGCTGTCAGAGTCGTTTGCGTCTGCAGAGGTTTCTGCTGCATTTGTTATTGTTTACTGTGCCCTGTCCCCAGAGGTGGAGTCTACAGAGACAGGCAGGTTTCCTTGAGCTGCTGTGAGCTCCACCCAGTTCGAGCTTCCTAGAGGCTTTGTTTACCTACTTAAGCGTCAGCAATGGCGGGCACCCCTCCCCCAGCCTTGCTGCTGCCTTGCCGATAGATCACAGACTGCTGTGCTAGCAATGAGGGAGGCTCCGTGGGTGTGGGACCTTCCCGGCCAGGTGTGGGATATAATCTCCTGGTGTGCCCGTTTCCTTAAAGCGCAGTATTGGGGTGGGAGTTACCCGATTTTCCAGGTGTTGTGTGTCTCAGTTCCCCTGGCTAGGAAAAGGGATTCCCTTCCCCCTTGCGCTTCCCAGGTGAGGCGATGCCTCGCCGTGCTTCAGCTCTCGCTGGTCAGGCTGCAGCAGCTGACCAGCACCGACTATCCGGCACTCCCTAGTGAGATGAACCCAGTACCTCAGTTGAAAATGCAGAAATCACCGGTCTTCTGTGTCGCTCGCGCTGGGAGTTGGAGACTGGAGCTGTTCCTATTCGGCCATCTTGCTCTGCCCCCCCAAGAATTGTTTTTCAAAAGAGAATAATGTCATAAAGACACCACATGCACAAGTATACACATGCATATACACAAGATTTGATTCATGCACCTTTATCCAAAACTCAGGCCTTTTCAAATTCAACCAGTTGATTTTCCCTGCAGAAAGCTTCCAGGCACTCAACATGCAAAAGAAGCAAAGTTCGTTTATATATAGATGGTCTCTTATTTACAAATATTTTCAAATCAGTGCACTGCTCATGAGTAGTGATCAAATTGATTTTTTAATATATGTTAACTTCAGTAAGAAATGACACAATGGTAAACAGGTAGTCATTAAGCATTTATCATATGCTCACCATAATGCCAAGAACTTTATATACATTAACCAACATATTCTTACAATGACCTTTGATAGGTAGGTATTATCTCCATTTTACAGAAGAGATTATAGAAAAAGTAACAACTTTCCCAAGGTCACATAGCTGGTAAGCAGTGAGTCTGGATTTGAACCAAGTTGTCTCTGAAGATTATAGATCCTGTGTGATCCATGAAGGAGGCAGAGCCTTCCAACACCCACAGTTAAATAGTCACACATTTGTTGATATAAATAGTCACACCTCTCTAGGTGCCAGCCCTCCACCAGGTCCTGTTTAGGATTCAGAGATGAACATGACACTATGGCATCATCAAAGTGCTTCCAATCTATTGGATGTAACTAAAAACTATAAAAGAAAGACTGGAAGCTGTGCTGTCAAGAAATTCAAGCCAAGTCCTCTGCAAATTCAAGATTAGCATCTCTATCCACTGGAGGATACATTGTTTCTTTGAGCTCATAGCAGCACCACAAAGTGGGGGGAAAAAACAAAATCCTATTCTTCCCATATCCAGGAATCTCTTGGGCTCTAAGTAAAAAGAAAAAAAAAAAAAAAACGTAATTTTTTTCCAGCATATGAGCCTCCCACATGCTGGCTGGATGGAAAGTGTTAGACAGAGGTCTCCTCCTGGCTCTGGAGATGAAGAGCTTGTGAAACTTTCCTCCAGACACTGCTTTTTGGGGATAAAAGTTATTCTTACTGCATAAGGTTGTTGTAAGTATTAAATGAAAAATGTTTGTATGTCACCTAACATCTTTGTAAAAGCATAAATCAATGTCAGTTGCCTTCCTTCCAAAACTTTCTAAAGAAACAAATTACGGAAGACAAATTATAGAATGTATTGCTCGATTTTTGTAGTCATAGTCTATCTTTAAATATTAAGTAAGTGGAAGCTACTCAAAATTTAAAATATTTTGGGGAAGGAAAAGAAAGCCAAGTGAACATTTACTCATTCACAGAGCTGGCAAGGACGTGTCACACATTGCCATGTTCCATGGCAGGTTCATCCAGAACACATTCCACCTCTTCATGAAGGAGAGAAAGGAGCTGGTCGATTGCCTGCTTGGTTTCAATTCCATTCCTTCTCTTCCAGGCTCAGCAAACCCTTCAAGCTACATTTCCCAGAATCCTGACAACTGGCTTCCAATTAGATCAAAGCAGTGGGAGACATCGGTGGACATGGAAAGGGCGAAGGGGGAGAAACCATTGTTCTTCTCTCTGCTCCAGCTATATACCCAACAGTGGCAGTCAGTTCTGGCAGTGGTGGCAGAGAGCAGTTCTGGGCTCCTGTGGTGCTGGCTGTTCCAGCAGCAGCAGTAAGTAGCAGCAGCCATGAACAGCTGCGAGCTCCTGCAGCCTTTGTAATTCGAGCAGGTAGAAACAGGAGGTTCCAAAACAGATGCAACTCCAACAGTTCCAGTGAGCACAAGTCGGGGTGCTGGCTCCCCTCGGCACTTCCATTCTTCCAGTAGTAGCAGCCTCACAATCTAATTTCTGGGTTACCCAACCCTCCCTCTTTTTTGTTCCTTCAGCTCTTTTACAATCAGGTCCATCTTAAACCTCCTTTGTTTGACATACCTAACATGCCTTCTTTTTCCTGAGTAGACCCTTACTGATGCAATTCATCAAGGAGTGAATGAGAAATCCCTTTCTGATTATCAGAATCATATTCGACCCAAGCAAAACCCAAAAAGTACAGTCTAATTGTTTTTATAAGCCTTGTCTGGATATAAAAAAATCCTCTGATACTTTGCATTTATGTAGAATTCAAAAGTTTTCTGATGACAAATGGCATCTCTTCATAGAATGCTAGAATAATTTTGGCAAGTAGTCACAGTTTTAGGCAATTAAAAATACAGTGAGCATGTAGAATGTAAAATTCTTTTGTTTTCCTCCTGCTGTTAGCTAGGCCATTTTCTACATAATTGAAAAAGAAGCAAAAGAGAAATCTTAGAACTGGCTGAAAAACTAGGTACTGGAACGTCTGTTTAAAAGGCTACAATTCTAAGAGGCATCAATAGGAAAGACAAGAAGAATCCTTCAATGGTCTTCCTTCAAGTCTAAGTTTCTGTTTATAAGGCCTCCCCATTGGTGAACTTCACTCCAACCAACATGCTGAGTTTGGCTTGCCTTGTAATTTCACAGAGCTCTTTAGGACAAAGGTTTTAAAACAATATTTTTGGACAATCCTGGCAAGACATTGAGCAAATAAAAAAAAATGTAAAAACCACCAGTCTCCTGGCTTCTTAATGTTAACAGTATGGAAAAAATAAATTCTAAATAGGAAGAAGTGAGGACATTACAGGTCTGATGGGCTCTCAAAATATTAGAAAATTCAAGACTATCCTCAGAATGTGCGGTTCTTTAACTGGGATTTAAGATTGGAATGCAGCAAAGCTTTAGGAGGAAGCCACACAATTCTCTGAATATGGCAGAGGCTGACAACCACCCAGTGGCAGCACCACTGAAACAATTATATAGGGGAATGCCAACTGAGTCAACTGAGGAGGAAAATTCTGGAAAGACTCCTAAGTTTGCCTTCCAGAGTCCTAGGATGAAAACTGAATGCACTAGCTTATTTATTGACCTACATGGGGGCAGTTAGCCCTGTACATTTAAATTTCCTTTTGATCAACTGTCAAAAGGAAACAATGCAAACGTTACAATTATCCTGAACAAAATGTCATTTACTTGTCATGAAACTCCTATATCCAGTCAATTGTTTCTTTGTTCTGATCTCAAAGAATACGGGAAGAACGGAATACCTTTTGGAAGTAGCACAGAACCTGTGCTCTATTCTAACTTCCATCCTGGCCCAGTCCCAACCTTTATATAGAAGCTGGAATATGCTATTATTACTGGCAGTATTTGTTACTATCAGTGCCAAGCTTCCTATCCATTGAGCCCTCCCAGCTTCCACTGGCCTTTTGTACCAGGGTCCTGATGGGGTCGAAAGCTGTGTCCATAAATGAAACATTGTTACTGCTATTTTCTCAGGCTGACAACAGTTTCCAGCATTACAAAGAAAACCACCATACTGGCGTACAAATACATACAGATCCTGCCTTCCCTTAATAACAACTGTAGATCTATCCTTATTACTTTATACTAATCTTAAATTTTATTTTATTTTATTTTTTTGGCTGAACCAATGCTCCTACCACCTCTTCAATAAAATGTGTTCAATAAATTCACAAATGTCCTTGGGAATTTTGTTTAGTTCAACAATAAGACAAGCTGAAAATGGCAAAGAATTGAGTGACTACTATTTCTTCCAGCAGTGTGGAAGTCTTTTCTATCAACTCTTTTACTTCATCTTGACAATAACATTATGAATCAAGAAACAGTATTCCCATCTTACAGGTGATAAAACTAAAGGTAATTAAATTGACCAAAGTGGCAAAGGCAGAATGAAGTAAGCCCAAAATCTGAATCCAGATCTGTCTGATGCGAAAAAAATTGCTTTTCTGAGTGTCCCACATTTGGTTGGCAGGCAAACAGAGGCCATCATTCATTCTGTACAAACTAACAACCAACCATACACCATACTGAAGAGGAATCTGGACGCTATCGTACTCCAGAGTCATTACATAGTGGACTATGTTTCTGTAACATGATAGGGAATCTTTTCCATGAGGCAATTATATAGGCATCATTTTATTTCCCTCTTCTTTCTTTGTGAAGTGTCCCAAAGTAGACACCACCACAACGGACCCAGGTTGCAGAATTTGATACGTATGTCCCACCCTGCAGTGATTCCTCCAGACCCACAGGTCACCACTGTCTTCAAATGGCAATTCCAAAATGGCAACCATAGGACAATTTGCATCCATCTGTTGTCATCCTCTGAGCAGACGGTTGGGTCTCACAGTTAATGTAGTACACAGTAGGGATGCTCCTGCACCTCCAGTGTGCACAGCACAATATGCCAGGGGATCTTGAGGAAGAGCTCTTTGTCTGGAAGGCCTGTCCTTCCACATCTTCCAGTCTAGTTCGTCCACACATGAAGCAGCCTGAGGACTTGTGGAGGATGTGTGAGGAAACCCAAATGGACAGAGGGTACAGCCTCAACGGAAGCATCCTTGAACAATCCAGGTAGATCTGGTCTGCCTTGGAATATGGGTAAATGGAGAGTGAGATTATCTTTGGGATGTGTGTTGCCACCATCCCTGCAGTAGCTCAAGAGCAAAGGGTCATTCGGAATTGGATAGAAATTGTGTTGGGCCTCCAGTTAACTCAGACTTCCCACAACCTCTGGTCCTAAGTGGCAGGATATCCTGTGGCAGTAATTCAGTCCAGTTCAGTCCTCTCAGTACCTTCTACCTCTGTTAAAAGATGGTAATCAGACACTGAGTTCCCTTGACTTAAAGCAGGGGTCTGTGAACTTTTTCTGTAAAGGGTCGGATACTAAACATTTTAGGCCTTGCAGGTCATACCATCTCTGTCTCAAGTACTCAACTTTGCCACTGTAGCACAAAAGCAGCTACAGACAATACGTAAGTAAATAGGCGTGGCTGTCTTTCAATAAAACTGTATTTGTTAAAAAAGAAAACAGGAGGCAGGCTGGATTTAGTCCACAGGCCATAGTTTTCTCACATCTGACTTAGAGGATTTAGATGGCAAGGCCAAAAGATGTTACTTGAAGACTTGTCTCTTATAACTTTTGTTGCTAGAATCAAAGTTCATTGAAAATACTTAGAGGAGAGAAGACAATTGTGGGCTTTTGGAAGGTAGAGAAAAGCACTGAGTCACAGTGATACAATATTGCCATGGTTCATAGGTTCCATGAGTCGCTGGAGCCATACCTCCAGCACTCAAGATACTGGGGAAGACAGCAGGACTTCAGACAAGAACAGCTGCATAGTCCCAAGACGACTGGACCCTGGCGGCAGGGTTTCCATCTTTGGTAATAAATTCCACATCTAAATGAGGCAAGTTAGCAAAGAAACACTCCCAGAGATTGTGGGAACTTAGGCAATAAGCCTTTCAGATAAAACATCTTCAACATTCCTCAGTGTTTTAGACTTCATGAGACTTCTAGAATCTTCCCATGATTCAGGGGTTAGAGGGTTGTGAGGTACCAAGATGAAGAAAGATCAAGTAAGATTGAGTTTGGAGTCACATTTAACTAGGTTTTTTAGCATCATGCATAGTGTTAACTCATCTGCTACATGTCCCATAGAGCTTCTACTCCAGATAAAAGCTTGCTCTCAGTTTTTTCAGGGAAAACAGAAAGATGGATATGCATGTGGGTCATTTGGAACCTTTGAATAGATCGATTTTTAACCATTAAGTAAGTAAAATCATAAAGCAAGATGGCTCAGTTGTATAATTTCCTTTCAACCACTATTTGCTATTTTAAAAAAATGTTATTTAGCAAACAGACTTCTCATACCCTAAATTAGGAGGATCCTGGCTTAACAGTTCAGCAGGTAGAAGGTGTTTCCTACCAGAGGGTGCTATAATCACCTTGCCTCTGCTTTAAAATCACTGTTGTGCATAGAGTCACTGATGAAATATTCATAGACAAATCTAAAGACAGACAATGTAGTTGCTCTTTCAGAGGATAAATGACCACACAAGAAATAGGTTAAAGCTACTACCATATTAGTGTGTTTGTTTCCTGTGGCTGCTGTAACAATATTACCATAAACTTCCTGGCTGAAAACAACAAAAATTTATTCTCTCACAGTTCTGGAGGCTAAAAGACCAAAAATCAGTACTGCTGGGCCAAAGACATGATGTTGGAGCTCCCTCCAAAAACTCCAGGGCAGAAGCCCTTCCTTGCCTCTTTCAGATTCTGGTGGCTGTCAGCATTCATTGGCTTATGGCTGCGTCACTATAGTCTCTGCCTCTGTGTCACATTGTCTTTTCCTCATCTGTCCATGTCAAATCTCCCTCTGCCTTTTTCTCATACAGACACTTGTGATTGTATTTTGGGCCCACCCACATAATCCAGGATTATCTCTCCATCTCAAGATCCTTAATTTAATCGCTTCTGCAAAGTCCCTTTCTCCACATAAGGAAGTATTTATAAGTACCAAGGATGAGGATCTGACATTTTTGGGAACTATTATTCAATCTACTATAACTATCCAAAGCCACAAGTCCCTGAACAAATAGTATGTGAGATCATGCCTTTCGCTTTATTTCTGCAATTATGTGAATTTGAGACACCTCCCAACAGCTAGAGACTTCTCAAAGATATAGATAGATACATATCCATAAATCAGCACTACATTGCACAACCTCAGGGATTCACACTGCATTCTGTGGGAAAGGCATGTCCTGGAATTGTGCGATGTGATGGTTCCAAGTTATTACATCAGATAGAAACAGTTTTCTGTCTTAGACCAAAACACACGGAGTTGTTAGGAAAGGAAGATTTTCCTTAAAATTAGTCTCTACGACCAAGAATATACTCCCCCAATCATCTGCTTTCTCTTAACCCACAATCAACCACTGATTTTTCCTTTAATCCTTAAGTAACTTTTTCTACCTCAATTGCCTTTGTAGATAGGTTAGCCACAAATAAATGAGTTCTATACCACCCTCAAAATGGACATGGGTCATTTCTAAAAAGGAGACACTTTGTGATTTTGTAGGGGTGAGGCATTGTGGTAGGTGCTGGAAATGCACTATGTACATGGAGGAGATAAAAAGTAAGTAGACAATTTCAATGTAACATAGCAATTAAGCATGCAAACACTTAGCATCTTCACTCTGTCCAGGCCACCTTGGGCCATTTCTCACCTTGATCCCTGCCCTGTCTCCTTACAGCTCTCTACTTCTGCACTTGCCCCCATTCAGTCTATTCTCTATAATACAGCCAGAACAACCCTGTTAAAACACGAGGCAGACCATGTCATGACCTCTGCATGGAAGGAACCCTCCAGGGACTTCCCATCTCACGTGGAATAAAAACCTAAATCTTGCAAGGCTGAGGCTCCGCCAAGCTTGCCAGCCCTGCTCTCGATTACTTCACTGATTCAGTGCTTCCTCTCCCGGTCACTCATTCACCTAAAACTAAAACAGATGCACAATCCCTCTAGGCTTTTGCACTTACTGTTCCCTGTGCTCAGTAAACCTTTACCCCATAATCTGCAGTTCTCACTCTCTCACCTATTTGGGGTCTTTACTCTGCATTGTATTCTCAGTGATGCTTTCTCTGATGACTGAAGTTAAAATCACAATGTATTCCCTGGCGTTCCCTAATTTCCTTCTCTCTTTTGTTTTTTGTCCATAATATTTATCACCACAAACTTATATAACTTGTTTTTTTTAAGAGACAGAGTCTCACTCTGTCACCAAAGCTGACGTGCAGTGGCACAATCATAGCTCACTGCAGCCTCAAACTCCTGGGCTCAAGCCATCCTCCAGTCTCAGCCTCCCAGGTAGCTGGGATTATAGCCCAAGCCACCATGACCAGCTTCTTATTCATTTTTTAAATGATCTGTGTCTCCTAGTTAGGATGTAAGTTTCATGAGAGCTGGGTTTTTCGATGATTTTTGTCCACTGTCTGCTTTGTATAACCACCATCTAGAACGCTGGTACCTAATAAGTGATCAATACATATTTGTAGTATGGGTGGGTAGGTGGGTGGGTGGATAGAAGGATGGGTGGGTGGGTTGGTGGGGGGGTAGGTGAATGAATGAATGTGTATACAGGGTATTATAGGATTGCAGAGAGGAGGAGGGCACTTAATCTAGTCTGAGGTGATGGGTTTGAGGAAGACAAAGCGTTTAGTTAATCTTTGTCACAGCCTTCCTGGGCCAGTTAGACAACGAAAATATCTCCTTCTCACCTTCATTCTTTATGATGATTTTACAGTGCTAATATTTTTTTCACAACCTATTTTCTAGATAGAATATTTGTTATCAAAGAAAGGCCAGCATATTTAAGTCTCATCTTTTTCTGGGAGCAAAATGAATAGCTGAATAACTTATCTTAAATTCAACAATTCCTTTAATATTTTGATAGAAAATAACTTACAAGGAACTTGCAAAGAACCTGGTCTATGTATTACAAAAGGTTTTCATGATCACTACCCATCTCATTATACAGTGTTATAAAGACTCCACTATATTTTAAAAGTCTTGTTTTTATAAAGTTAACCCATATGGATGACATCCTGTAACATTTTGTGTAATTCTGGCATTAACTACTTTGTTATAAAAGCTTTCCTGTGAATAATTCATGGAATGACTTTTATCTAGCTCAATCTCTGCCTCAGTGGGCACACTTAACCTAGGTTTTCCATAAAACTTTTTTTAAAAGAAGTAATTTAATTGCTGAGGAAATTTAATTTTAAAGAAGTAATAGTTGAGGAAATATCTTTTCTGGTACATTTTCCCATATGTGGCACACACACACACACACACAAATTTAAAGTAGTTCTTTAGGTTCTGAATTACTGAAACTGAACCTGACGAATACCCTAAACCGAAACATTGATAACACGTATGCTTTCATACAACTAAATAGCAAACATCCTATACAGCATCATTTGTTCTCATCCTTGATTCTTCAGACATTCAGCAATATTTTCTCTTTCTATTTCAACAGTATTATATGACTAATAAAGGCATTTGGCATTTTGTTTGTTATTATATCTATTTTTAAGTGTTATTTCCACCATTTTTAATAGCATCAGGAAGAACAAACATTTACCCAGTCACAGGGTTTTTTTTTTTTAGGTAACAAATCTCAAAAGAAGCTGCTAAATATTTATCAATAAATGTTGCAAACTTTTAAAATACTGTTGAGAATCTTACGTTTTTAATCACCACGGGGTGGGATGGGGGAACTGCAGAGGTTTGTCTTCCTGTGTGGACGTTGCGAGGTTCAATGAATTGCTGATCTCAATGCAGTCTCAATATCCTTGGGCTTATAAGATACGATTGATACTTGGGTGACATTCATTATCAAGGATGGCAAAGATAATTCACATTTCAAATAACCTTCTTGAAAACGTTTTGGGCCAGGCGTGGTGGCTCATGCCTGTGATCCCAGTACTTTGGGAGGCCGAGGCGGGCAGATCACCTGCGGTCAGGAGTTCGTGGCCAGCCTGGCCAACATGGTGAAACCCCGTCTCTACTAAAAATACAAAAGTTAGCCAGGCGTAGTGGTGCACGCCTGTCATCCCAGCTGCTCGGGAGGCTGAGGCAGGAGAATCACGTGAACCTGGGAGGCAGAGGTTGCATGCACCACTGCACTCCAGCCTGGATGACAGAGCGAGACTCCGTTTCAAAAAAAAAAAAGAAAGAAAATGTTTTGGCCGCTTGCTAGCTCAGATGAGATTGTCATTGTTCAGTCTCACATTATGACTGACAAAGAGCACATAGGAATAACAGAAGGGTGGGGCTCTGCTGCCTTGCTGTGTGCTTGCTGTGTGCTTGCACCACTGTTATTTCCCTCACTTGCATTTTTGGAGAGGAATAATTTTCAGTAGCTTGTCCATTCTGTCAGAGTAAGGAAGAGAATAAAACTGATAAATTCATGTCACGTGCTGAGTGAAGGGCAACATGAGACAATATGCAGGAAGTGAGGAAGCAAGCTGAGGGCACTTCGACCTTCTGAAAACTGCAAAGTCCCTCCATCCTCAGCTGACCTGGCTTGGGTGTACATGATATGGGGTTGTATGACATAAAACAGACACGGCATGGCTGGCTCAATCCATATTTTCAGTATTGGTAAAGTTTAATTTCTTCATTATTTTTAGAAAAAAATTATTTAAATAGTGTTATTTTGCAAGCAACTGATTTTCCTGTACACCCTACATGTATAGACCACTGGTCTAGTGGAAGAGCATAAACCCTGGGCTTGCCAAGGCTGTATGGGCTAACGAGAGGGAAATTCCTCATAAGGTTGCCATGAGGATCAAATAAGAATGGTCTATAAATCATGAAAAGCCATGCCAATGTCAGATATGATTATTACTGCTTAGGAAGATCTATCTGTGCCATTGGATTATCTTCACCTAGGTTCATTACCTTGCATGTACCCACTCTCAAATCCATCTCCAATTCACTGGTGAATCAGAATTGTAATAGTCTGATAAGTGAAACTTATCAAAAGGTATTTGAAATTCTGGGTAGGTCATTGTTGCTTTGTCCCCCTCTCCATTTTTAGACTTCTATATGTTATTTTGAAGAAAAACTGGGATCATGAGACATACTTGCTACTTGCTTTTCCCTAAAAGGCTGTTTACTGTGTAAGCTCCTCTTCACCTTTCCCATGAACCCACAGTTACTTGTGGCCCCTGAGAATCACCTGCTCAGGACTCCTTGCCTGTGCCCCCAGCATCTTCCCTTCTGCCCAGGGTCATTTCAGTGCAGCAGCCTAAATCAGAACCACCCTGTGCTCCCTCCGACCTCATCTAGACGATTCTAGATCTCAATGGCTCCTATCACTTCAGGGCAAGGCCACAGGAACCCTAGTTCTCATTAGGAAATCCAAATTCCCCATGCCCCCAGAGGCATGGAAACTCTGCATTGGCTGCTGCTGTTCCCACGAAGCAGCCATGATTCATAGAGCAGCTCTTTTCTTAGTAACAATGAAAACATTCTCCTTTGTGTTTTGCCAGTGCAGATAAAGGCCTCTTAAGCAAACCAAACATGCCTCTGGGTTTTGCCTGGACTGTGCCATCAGCTTGACTCTTGGAGAGAAAAAGAGAAGACAGTAAGGAATGAGCATCTATGGAGTGCTTCCTATATACCAGCCTTTGTGGTCTGGTCTGCGTTTTAACTTACATTATATCTGACTTACATGCTTCCAATCCTGTCACAAAGGAATGCAAATCCTCCTTTCTCTGTCTCCACCCGGGGAAAGAAACAACTCCTTCTCTCCCACTCTCTCTCTTTCTGCCCATAAATCCATGGGACCTTCTCCTTGAGGCCTCTAACAGCCCGACCACTCTGCCCAAGGCAGGGAACTTAGACCTACATACCAGATGGAGCATTTGAACTTCTTCCTCTCCTATCGGAAATACGTGGCATTTGATTCTCCCCATCTGGGCTTCTAAAATAATTGTTTTCATTGCTTCCCAGGCACATAGCAAGGTTGGACAATCAAAAATGATTTCTTCTTTATAATGACAGTAGCATGTTAGAATCTGTGCATGGCTGACCAATCTGTTGAATGTATAGTCTTATTTACAGCGAAAATAAAATCTAACACAGCTCCAAGGAGCTAGAGGTAGTTATTGCCTCAAACCTGAAATATGAGAACTAGGTTATATTTATTTTTTTAAGCAAACACCTGATTTCAGAGACTTACTCAATAATACACGTTTGAGATTAATGAAAATATTTCCTCATATAAACAGTGAAAATGCCAACATAAATATTGTGGGCTTTGCCCTCCAGCCTTCTTGTGGAGTGGATGACTGTTGTCTTGCCACCCCTGAGAAACTACCCGCAGCAGTGATCTGAATAGATGGTGACTCATTATTCACCTGCCAGGTCTGAAATTACCATGTCAGCCCCTGTCTGTCTACCAGGCAAGTCCTTCCCAGTTATTTTTAGAAAAGTACCCACAGTAGAAGCAGCTCTAGAACATTTTCTTATATTGTGACCATGTGTAAGTATGATTGAAAATGGATACATGAGGCTTTCAGCCACACCCTGAGCCTGGGTCTGGAAAGGCTATGAAGTTCACGGCAGCTTGCTTTTAAGGTGTAGCGCTTCTTCCTGAGCCACAGCTTCCCCTTCTGGAAACCTGCCTGGGCCTCAGGTTCCTCATAGGATGGAGTCAGACTAGACCAAAGAGTCTCAAATTTTAATGTGTACACAGATCACCTGGGGATCTTGGTAAACTTCAGATTCTTATTCAATAGATTTTGGGCGAGGCCTAAAAGCCTCCATTTCTAGCAAGCTCTCAGGTGATAACAGTGCTACGGATCCACAGACAGACTTTGAGCACCAAGAGGCTAGATGACTTTCCAAGAAACTTTCAATACTGAAGTTTTATCCCATTCGAAGTGATGCAAAAAGGTGAAGTAACAAATGTTGCAACAGAACATAGAAAAGCTGAATATCTAAGTTTTGAAGTCTCATAATAATAACACAGTTCAGCAGACTGTCCAAACTGCCTTGGCTATGACTGTTTATAGTTTTAATAAAGCATATAGGACCCCAAACGTCTATAGATTTCTTTACTTTTTTTCATGAGCAATTAAGATGAAATTACTGTTTGTTTGTTTTTTTTAACAATTTTGTTAGCTCAGGACAATTCAACAATTAACACCCCCTCCAGCTCAGATATCCCCAAGGCCAAGGTTTAACTCCAAGAACTATTATCCAAACTGAAAAAAAAAAAAAAAAGAAAAAGAGAAAAAGGTGTATACAACTGGTGAAAATATGCCAGTTTAAAATACAATTTGTAATTCTCAAAGAATGAGGATAATTGCTCCCCTTCTCTCAACTTAAGTTTTGGCTGGAAGGAATAGTTAGCAGAAGAGAAAAACAACGGCTCCAAATACACTTGGCAATGGTAAGGCCAATGCTCAGCTTTCCCTGGTGGGTGAGAGCCTGGCTTCTGCTACTTGTGAGAATTTATAGAAGCTTAACCACCTGGGACAGATGATCATTGTTTTATAATAGCCCTAGGGAAAGTTAAGTCCATTCTTTTCTCCATAGCTGGCAACAAAGACCTAGAGAGTCCATGATGAGTGCCTTCTGGGGGGATTTGTAAATTCAGAAATGGCACAAAGACTCACACATTTGGAGCTGGCTTAAGGGAGAAAGGGAGCATGAAACAGAAAAATGAGGGTGTGAAACTGTGTACAAGGTACATTAGTCAATGCATTTACTTCACACCTTTCTCCAGATGACACCACTGTAACGTGTGAAGAGGTGCCAGTGTCCCCCTGCTAGGGCTGGCCTCACCCAGCTGCCCCAGGAATGGCCTGCAAGCTGAGCCCCACCCAGGGCCGGAGCCAATGAGAGCCAGGCTTCACATGAAGCTGGAAACATCTTTTCCACTGGCGACTCAGTTGTTCACTCCGTGCCCCAGCCAGGTGTGGCTAGGCCACCGGATGGGCCTTCAGGCTCCCTTTTTTCCTGTTCCTCAGTCTCTTCCTCATCCCAACCAGAAGCCCATGCTGGCCCAGCTTTGGGGGTTGAGCCGCTCGGGACCCCAGTTTTGGGCTTTCCCTGTTCTTCTGGGGCACATGACCAATCTGGTAAAGGGATCTGTACTGCCAGGTAGCACGGGTAGAAGTACGATTTCCCCCAGGAAATAACCTGCTTTTTAACAGGGTCTTTGACGAGTGAGGCAATGCCTTCTCCCTAAATAGTGACTCAGATGATACAACACAATGAACAGGAGGAAGAAACATGATGGGGTCAGGGGAGGAACTTAAGGCACTTTATCAACCCATCCTACATGTAGGCCAAGTTAAACTGTACCCAGTGTGGCTGGTTTTGTCACTTCCATCTGTTCCTGCTTAGAGAACGTTAAAGGTAAGTGGCTTCAGGTTAGGGCACAGGGTGAAGCACCTGGAGGCCTGAGTTCCGGGCCTGCCTCTGCAACTCCCTAGCTGTGTGGTCTTGGACAAGTCACCTCACTTCTTTGTAACTGGTTCCTATCTGTAAAGGGAAGAGACTAAACTGGGTCAAACGTTTCCAAAGGTTATGTTTATTTCATTCTTTTTGAGGGATACTTTCTTTAAAAGGAATCTTACGTAGAAGTTCAATTTGCAAAGCAGATAAAAAGCAGTGTGCTTGGTTAGGTACCATCAGATGCTGTAACAAGTAAACCGCAACATTTCCATAGCATCACAGCCCTGCGCAGTAAGTGCCAGTTGGCTTTCTATCTCAGGTGGCGCAGGGCCCCTTGCCCCTTCCGTCATATGGCTCTGCAATACTCTAGGCAGTAGTTCTCAACCAGGGGTCATTTTGCCCTCCCAACCCCTGCTTCCCTCCACCTTCTGCCAAACCAGGAGACATCTGGCAATTCCTGGAGACATTTTGGGCTGTTCCAACAGGGGAGGTGCCACTGGCATGGAGTGGGTAGGAGCCAGGGATGTTGCTTAACCCTCTATGATGCACAGGACAAGTCCTCACAACCAAGAATTCTTCAGCCCCAAATGCTGATAGACTGAGCTTAAGAAACATTGCTCTAGGTGCTTAAATTCTATATATCCAGCCAACAAACAGGGAGAGAGCCCTGAGGAACACTGCATGGGAGGGTTTGCTAGGACAGGGCTAGAAATGACACACATCACTTCCATTCACATTTCATGCGCTAGAACTTGCTCATATGGCATACCTCGCTGTGTGTGTGTGTGTGTGTGTGTGTATGTATGTGTGAGTTTGCATGTGGCCAGGGCAGAAGGGGAAGATAGGGGTGGTCCCTGACTGAGTAGCTATTTTGCAGAAACAAATCTATAACACCAAGGGGAGCATGCAGAGCTGTGGACATACCTTAGAACAGTGGTTAAAAATGACGGCGCTAGATCACCTAAAGAGTAGTACGGCAGAATTGCGTAGGGCCTTGTTACCCAAAGGCAACCCCTGGAAGTCTAGAAAAGATCCCCCAGTGCTCATAAGCTGCCCTGCTCTAGCTACTAGATGCCAGAATCACATAGAAGCGCTCTAACAAAGAAGCACACGGAAATCCATCACCATCTGTGGAACTACATTTCCCACTGAAGGGATGGGGCTGTGGCTGGGGTTCGTGGAGGCCACTCTTTTCCAACTGAAGGGCAAAGATAAACACCGTCAAATACAACAAGGAGATAAAGACAGACAGTGGATTCAGCCCGTTTCTCTCTTGGCTCAGGACATAGCAGTCACTCTTTCCCTCAGTTACAAACCAATCAGAAGCTTACCTTCCCTCAGTTACAAACCAATCAGAAGCTTACCTTCCAAACCAATCAGAAGCATTCACTCATTGAAATCGAAGTCTCACAAAACAAATTTTGGTGCTTCACTGGAAGGTCACTTGGTGGACCCATGCTTTTTGTTTTTTTGTCAATGTGTATGTTTTATTTAAAGTTGCATTGATTGACACCATTATTTCAGGGCACCTTCATAGGTCGTGCAACACTGCTAATATCAGAGGTCAGTATCATAACCAACGTTCACAATGATATTCTTGAGTCTTGAAGTAAAACATATGTTAGGCCTTGTTACTAAGGCAGAGACTTGAGATGTTTTTCATCAAGAAAGTGTTTCAGCATTTATAGGATTATATTTCAACTACCTGTTCACCATGTTATTGGGGAAAACCTCCTTCTCTTCTGCTGATAAAGACAGAATACCATAGTAACAATAAGAGCTTAACACAATACACTTTTATTGAGTACCAAATGTCAGAACCCATCTGGGTACTCATGATGCCAAAGCGACTAAGATATGGGCCTTGCCTTCAAAGAGCTCACAGTCTGCGCTGAGGAAAACTGTATGTTGAACCACGCGAGTTCCACACCCGACCTGTGATGATAGTGGGATGCAGGAAGTGCTGCTGGCACTGGGGATAGAGGGCCATATCTAGACCTTGGGGACACCAAAAAGTAAGGAACAGAAAAGGGGAAAAAAAGCTGTATGTCCTGTTCATGGAATTATTGCAGCTTGGCTGAGTGGGAGGTTGGGGTGGCAGGAGAGCTGGAATGTAAGGCTCAAGGGATTGGTTAATGTCATACTCCTTAAAGTCATAGTAAGAAGTTTGGCTTTCAGTGGTGGCACCAAAAAGGGCTTTCCACAAGGAGAATCACCAGCGGCTCTGCAAAGGTACAAAGGGTGACATAGGGAGCCTACACTCCCTGAGGGAACAAAATATCAATCAATCCCCTCACTAAAGAATACAATTAAAATGAAACAAAGTATGTTTTCCCTGCAAACATACATTCATTCAAGCCCCTGGCCTTCTATATTGCTACCCCTAAGCTCCTATATGCAAATTCAGGAGTCACCCCTGAGGGCTTCCATATTCCACAGGGATGGGTATGGATAAAGTCAAATATCTTTAGAATAAATCAAGCCAAGGAGGTGGCTTTGCCTTTCTTATGTCAATCATGGCATCAAATCAAAGAAGGTCAGGATAATGAGGAACGCTGAGGTCCCTGAGAGGGAAGCTGTCTGGGAAGCATGTGTTAGATTCGGTCTCAGAGGGCAAGGATCTCACCAATTAGTTCCAGGCTTCCTGTGGCATAAGCTGTACATATTGGCAGTAAAGTAACTGAGAACCAATTGTGTCACCCCAGGCAATGCTAAATTAGATGTACAGTACATCTTCAACAGCTATTAATAGTAAGGAGCCTGGAGCCAATTAGAAATATGTCCATGTAATAAGGAAATGAAGTACTCTTAAATGTGTAAAACATCACTCTGTCATCCATAGGCAACAAAATAATAATAATAAAAAAAAAACAGCTGAAGAGCATGTTCAAATTGAACAAATATTCCTGTGAGGATCCTAGGTCTATAATAAGCCAGAGATTGAATTAAAGATGATGGTTCTTACTTCTAGACACTGGCCGATTGAAGAAAAGAAGTGGTAGAAATGTATGTGAACACACAGGAGCTGAATAAGTGAATACATTTGTGGTAAGTCTTTAAGAAATGAAGAGTCCACTGCAAACTCTGGCAATTAAATATGGAACATTTAAGCAAATATGTTGCTTGGTAGGTCTTGCAATATACAGCCTGAAAAACAGAAAATGCTTTGCAGTTTAAGCTACCTATGTGCTTTTTGCTATATCAAAAGCTGATACATTACGTATATATAAAATTAGGTGCAAGAAAACTTGGAACAATATCAAACATTATGAAACTGTTAGCCAATTTGGCCAAAGTCTTCTATGCGATTTTAAAATTTTTTATTTGAGGGGAAAATATGATGTTGCAAACAACAGCCATAAAGCAAACAGGACAAGCTATATATTTGCAAAGGAAATTGCAGGTCATGGCATTAATTTTTAAAAATCTAGCCACCTTTGCAGATATGTGTGCCTATAACTCATATACGTAAACTGTATTCAAGTTTTGCAAAGAAGTTTAAAAAGTGCTGAGGTATTACTTGAAGCGCAAAGATATTTTATTACACCATTTATTACTTATGGCAAAACATCAAGATGAGTGGATATAAAAAATCATTGATTCAAATACTTGAAGAGCTACTGTTTGAAATTATTAAATTTAAAAATAGACCAACAACATACCAAAGCAAGATTAATATCTTTTAAATATTAAAAAGCATTAATTTAACACAATGACAAAGGCCTTATTAGATTCGGAGGTAGTGAAATCTAGTGAATAGGATGACGGGGTACCACAATTTCATATTTTTAGTCTTATTTATATGTCAGACTGCAGTCTTGGAGGATCTAAACAGGCATATTCAAATTTATTTCCAAATAATCACTTTTCATCTCTTTTCTAATTTTAGTCTGCACCAATCTTTCTGATTCACTGGGTCTCTGACAGATAGTTGCAGACTGAGGACTGCTTGGCCAATGTAATGAGACCAGCTTCTGTCACTCAGGGATGCTGTGGCCTGAAGTCGGTGAGACTCACGGGGAAGCTGTGAGAACATCACGTACATGTGTTTTTCCATCCATGACAAACACCTCTTGCTGCCCTCCTAATAGCCACCCTTCTTCCCTTCCTCTAACACAGGGTTCCTCAATCCAGGCATGAGTGACAATTGTGCTGGATACTTCTTTGTTGTAGGGGACTTTCCTGTGCATCGTAGCATATTTAGTAGCATCTCTGGCCCCTACCCATTAGATGCCAATAGCAACTCCCCTCTTCCCCCAGGTTGTGACAATCAAAAACATCTCCAGATATTACCCAAATGTCCCTTGAATTGGCAAAAGGCAGATGCAAAATTGCCTTAGGCTGATAACCATTGTTCTTACACAACCCTGCTTATAGTCTTGTTGTCCCCACAGTTCTGTGAGCATCCATAAGCTGTAAGAAAGGCAGCTTACCTTCCAGCCAAAGAGGGTGAATCTTGACTGGTTTAGATTAATTACAGTGGTTTCATTCCCCTTCTCAGATGTTGGTTTACATATAAGCATGCAACATAATTCTGGCCAAGGAGACATAAGAAGTCTGCTAAGGGGCCCTAATGAAAGGATTCCTCACTTTAGGCTACCCCTTGGAGACATATATATATCTATATATATATCTCCCCTCTCCAAGGGGAGATATATATCCACACAAATAGAGGAGATATATATATCCACATATATATATATATATATATCTTTTTATTATATATATCTCTATCTTTTTCTTTATATATCCACACAAATGAAGAAAAAGAAAGAATGGGGGGAAGTAAAAGGTGGGAGAAAGAAGTATATTTGCTCAGCATGGCTCCCGTAACAAAGTCCCACACACTAAGTGGCTTAAGCAACAGAAATTCATTTTCTCACAGTTATGGAGGCTAGAAGTCCAAGATCAAGGTGTCAGCAGGGTTGGTTTTATCTGAGGTCTCTTTCCCTTGGCTTGTAGATGTCTGTCTTCTTCCTGTGTCTTCACGTGGTCTTCCCTCTCTACATCTCTATGTCCAAATTTCCTCTTCTTTTAAGGATACAAGTCATACTGGATTAGGGCCCACCCTAATGACCTCATTTTAACCTAATCACCTCTTTAAAGACCATCTCCAAATATTGTCACATGCTGAGGCTTTGGAGGTTAGGACTTCAACATATGAATTTGCAAAGAGGACACAATTCACACATACCAAGGAGAGAAAGAAAATAAAAAAGGAAAAAAAAAAAAAAGAAGAGGAAGAAAGGGAGAAGGTGATGTATCAGTTGGGAGTGATTTCCTCTGCAAGTGATAGAAATTAACAGTTCATTAAAATAGAGCTTTGCTTTTATCACTAACATTAAGTCTGAGTATGGGTGGCATGCTCACGTTGGTTGAATTGATAAAAAATGTCATTAAAAGCCAGTCTCTGTCACTCTGTCACCTTTGGAACTATCCTTATGTTAGTTGCCTCTTGGTCACAAGATGGCTATTGTAGTCCTAAGGCAGAAAGACAGGGAAGGGGGCTGTGCCAGTGATCTTCCTCTTACCTCTGTCCTCTTGTATAGAAGCAAAATCTTTCCCCAAAGACACCCAACCTATTTCTACTTATATCTCATTAGCCAAAACTAGAGCATGTGGCCAGCCCCAGCTGCCAGTGAATCTGGCACAGCAAATATCTGGTTTTTCAGAACCTCTGGTAACAGGCAGCAGCAAGGGGTGGCTTGAGAGAGCTGCTGGATGAGCCCATCAAACACATCTATCCCAGGGAGGGAGAGAGACAGAAAGGAGAGAAAAAAATAGGAGGTGGTTGGGGGTAAGATGAGAAAAGAAAAAGAAAGTTATCTGTATTCATTATGAAATACCATACAAAAAAAAGTAGTTTTTGTACACAGCCATCCCATGGTGTTCCCCTGTCCTACTGATCGGCTATTATAATACCCAACAGCTTGCTTAAGGGTTTAGATGATTGCTCAGCTTTTGGTATAAACATATAATACGTATTTAACGATTGCCTCTAGATAAAGAGTTATGTGCACAATAAATCATATACCCCTAGCATGTAACACAGTACTTGGCACATAGTAGGTAAGTACTAAATATCTGTTGAACAAATGAGTCAAACTAGTCCAGGTAATTGTGGGAAGAGTACACAATATCTACTCAAAAAGATATCATGAGGATTCGCTGTGGGAACTTCTTAGAAATGCAAATTTTCAGGTCTCACGCTAGACCTACTGAATCAGAACTAGACAGAGTCAATACTCTGTGGTTTAAACACCTTCCAGGGGATTCTGATGCATGCTAAAGCTTCTGAGTATGTGCATGTACACGTGTGCTTGTGCACACGCGCGTGCGCGCGCGCGCACACACACACACACTGCCCTTCATAATTTTAGGGCCATGAATATTTTATTTACTGCAGCTTCTCTTCTTCTGTGCTACATTGATCATCTGAAGACACTATTTTGTTCTATGAATCTTTAAAGATTGTGAGTTTTTTTTTTGTTTTTTGTTTTTTGTTTTTTTTTTGAGACAGAGTCTTGCTCTGTCACACAGGCTGGAGTGCAGTGGTGCAATCTTGGCTCACAGCAACTTCCACCTCCTGGGTTCAAGCCATTCTTGTGTCTCAGCCTCTGCAGAATAGCTGGGATTACAGGCATGTGCCACCATGTCCAGCTAATTTTTGTATTTTCTGTAGAGCTGGGCTTTTGCCATGCTGGCCAGGCTGGTCTTGACTTCTGGCCTCAAGTTATCTACCAGACTCAGCCTCCCAAAGTGCTGGGATTACAGGCGTGAGACACCATGCCCAGCTGAGGATCTTTTTAAAAATTTTAAATGTTAAATTGTGAAATATTAAAATATAAAAGAAAGTACAGAGAAAAAACATAGCACCCATATGCACACTCCTCAGATTTAACAAACGTTAACATTTGCCATACTGGCTTGCAAGTCTTTTGAAAGTTGCTAGGCCCAGCACTGTTCTCTTCCACCCTTCCATGCTTCTCTGACAGCACGTCTCTATTCCTGAGCATCCTGACCTTTTCCTGTGGCTTCCTAAAGCCCTGGGCCAAGAGAATTCAAGCACCTGTGGAAGTACATATTCTCACTGGCATTCCACCAGGGGCCAAGTTACTAGTAATTTTCATTACCTGGAGCTTTAATCCCCTTTCCCTTAAGTTCCAGTGGTATATGCTGAGATGACTTTATGCTCGGACACCCATGAGAGAGGTTGGGAGCAAACTGAATTGTCAATAATATCATGTGCTTCTCATCTGAAATGCAACTCTAAATTCTTTTTTTTTCTTAGAGATGAGGGCCTGGCTCTGTGATACACACTGGAGTGCAGTGGCACAGTCAGCTCACTGCAGCTTCAACTCCTGGGCTCCAGCAATCCTCCTGCCTCAGCTTCCCCTGAGTAGCTGAGATTACAGACACACACCCTCATGCCCAACTAATCTTTTTTATTTTTCATAGAGACAGGGTGTCACTGTGTTGCCAAGGCTGGTCTCAAACTCCTGGCCTCAAGTGATCCTCTCGCCTCAGCCTCCCAACGTGCTGGGATTACAGGAGTGAGCCACTGGACCTGACCCTCTAAATTCTTTTGCCTTCTTAAGCTCAAGAGCAATGTTCTTTCAGATGAGACCCACTACAGAGAGAGAAAAGAGTGAAGCAAATTCAGCTAGCGACCAGAGAGAGGGGAGTTCTTACTCTAGCAATATTGTGCAGGGTGCTTGTTCTCTTTGCACCTTTTATTCCATCTAAAGAAGGAAAGAGAATACTACCCGATTCTTAAATATAATTAGGTTTATGAAGTACTTCCACACATAGTGTCCCATCTGATACTGCCATTTGATGACAACTAGTACCCTTACAGATTGTCTGTCCTGTTGCCCACTGTGTTCCCAGTACCCCAACTGTGCTTGTATACCATAGACCTCAATTAATGTTTGTTAAAGAAATGAAGGACAGGAGGATGCTTAAAGTGGCAGCTACAGAATCTCCATGAAGGGCAGAGGTGACTGTCTAGTTGGAAGGCAGGGGCAGTGCCACTCAAAACAGTTCATAGAGTCAGTCTATGAACTGTTTGTTTCTTGTTGTGCACTACTTTCTTTGAGAAAGTCTTAGTTTGAAAAAATGTCAGCTGAACTAAAGAGTGAGCCCAGTAATGTATTTGATTTACATTCGGATTTAAGTTCTTTATCTCAGTGCAGACCAGTAACAAAGAGTTCTCAGGATGGATCTGCCTGTGGACCATGCTTGGAGGACCCCTGGGCCAGAGGAGCCAACTTGAAGCTGCCTGTGCTCTGTGTCCACTTTTTATTATACTTAATTGTACTGAGTTCATTATGGGTTACTTGGGGGAGAAGCAGATGGATGTTATGGGATGACTACAACCCTCTCCACACAAGTCATCCCTATTGGTCTCACTGAAGCTCAAGGATTATACATTTCAAATACTCTTTCTTTTTCATTGATTGTAATTGTAATTGTACATATTTATGGGGTACAGGTAATATTTTGATACAGGCATATAATGTGTCATGGTAAAAGCAGGGTAATTGGGATATTCATCACCTCCAACATTTATCATTTCTTTGTGTTGGAACATTCCAAATCTTCTCTTCTAGCTATTTGGAAATACACAATCGATTATTGTTAACTACAGTCATCCTACTGTGCTATCGAACAATATAGAACTTATTCTTTCCATCTAACTGCATTTTGTACCCATTAACCAGCCTCTCTATATTTACCCTCCTCTGCCCCACCACTCCCAGGCTCTGGTAACTATCATCCATTCCACTCTCTACCTTCATAAGATGATCTTTTATTAACTCCCACATAGGAGGGAGTACATGTGATATCTGTCTTTCTGTGCCTGGATTGTTTCACTAAACATAATGTTCTGCATCCATGTTGCTGCAAATGACAGAATTTTAATCTTTCTATGGCTAAATAATATTCCATTGTGTATATATATGCCACATTTTCTTTATCCATGCATCTGCCAAAGAACACTTAAGTTGATTCCACATCTTGGCCACTGTGAACAGTGCAGCAACAAACGTGGGAGTGCAGATATCTCCTCATCTTACTGATTTCCTTTCTTTTGGATATATACCCAGCAGTGGGATTGCTAGATCAGATGGTATTATATTCCTGTTTTTAGTTTTTTGAGGACTCTCTATCCTTTTTTCTGTAACGTCTGTACCTATTTATATTCCCACTAATTGTATACAAGAGTTCCCCTTTCTCCACATCCTTGCCAGCATCTCAGATAATCTTTAATTGCAAGATCCTAGAGTAATACTTTTTGTTTTGCAACTAAAGCCCTTCAACTGAGAAGAATGGAAGATAGTTTTGAGAGGAAGGAGCCTCTGGCATTTGTTGGCATGTTAAAGTTGGTTGGCCTGGTTCTACTGCCATGCCAGTTTTTCTTCAAGCTCCCCCTCCACCCCGCAACATCAGGAACCTGGATCATTCTAGCTCTATTTGGGTGAGCTTAAATTGCTTTGTAAAGATTATCTAGTGCCTATCTTGGCCACCAATGCATCCCAGACCACTCTGGTGACATCAAGACAAGCAGAGCCTGACAGTCTAGAACTTTCTGCATGATCATTCTAGGCCAGTGGTTCTCAGACTCTAGCAGCATTAAAATCCTCTGTAGGGCATTTAAAACACAGATCACTGACTCCATCTACTTCTAACACAATCTGTCTGTGCTGAGGCTGAAGAATTTGCATTTCTAAAAAGTTCTCAGGTGACGCAGTTGGCCTGGGACCACACTTTGAGAACCACTCTTCCAGGTACTCAACACAGGTGACCATGGTGGGAGTGGACATTTTCCATTCCAGCCATAAGCAGTATTTTTGCCTACTTACTCCAGCAGAGACTGCAGGTTGTCACCAAATATCTACTATCTTTTTCTTCTTTACCGACAGAACACCAGTGTTATTAACAACATACCCAGCCTTAAAAACACTACATTTTCCAGACTTCTTTCAGCTAGAGGGGTCCATGTGACACAGTTTTTATGAATAAAATGTAAGTGCATGTCACCAAGTGGGACTTCTAGAAAGTTCGTTAAAGAAGCTTGCCTGACTCTTGCTTTGTTGCTGTCTTTCACCAACAAATTTTCCACCACAAATGACTCAATTCCTTTCCCTTCTTCTTCTTCTTCTTCTTTTTTTTTCCCTTAAGTCAGGTCAGACAGGTAATGTGTCAATGTTGTAACAAGGTTCAGAGGGTGGCACATCTCACACACGCACATGAACACACAATTATCACACTCCTGAGCTACAACAGGATCGCCTTCCCTTCTTCTTTAGTGGGATATGGACATGATGCCTTCTAGAAGGGGTTCCTCCATCTCGAGACCACTGGTGACAAGCAAGTGCCAAGGATGCTTGAGAGGACAGAGGCGCCTGGGTCTCTTGCAGCATCATGGCTGTCATGCCAGCTCTAGACTCCCCATCTCTAGACCTCTGATTATATGGGAACGGGAAAACCCCTCATTTAATTATTTAAGCTATTGCTTCGGGGTCCATGTTATTTTTAGCCAAGGAAATTCTTAACTAAGATACCTACCATGTTAAAAACCAGTGCTAGACATGAAGATGGAAAACATATGTTTCCTGTCCTCAAAGAGCTTTGATGTAGCTTTGAAGACAGGAAAGAGACACAGCTCCTGGGTGAACATGGGACCCAGGGAGACTTAAGGTTTATGGCAACCAGAACACCTCCCAGATGTCCTAAGGAGTTGTTTTGAAAATATTCAGATCAGGGAAGAGAGCATGGAGTTGAGGTATGAGGCCGAATTTAGGGATCTTAGATAAGACAATTTAACTTCAGGCATTTACACTCATAAAAAACAGTGGCCCTTGAAAAGAAGATGCTGGGAAGCGTTCAGGTCTATAGTAGGGATGGGGAGTGGTATAAAAGGGAAAAGAGAAGGAACAAACCTTACAAAAGTTGCTATAAAGAGATTTTGGAGGTTCAGTGAGGAACACGGAGTGAGACAAGCATGTGGTTTTGGTCAGGGAGGACAGTGGTTTGAAAACATTTTCAAGCCATGGAGCCCTTATCTCAGGAAAGCATCATAAGAAAAATAGCTAAAAATTGAGCTATTCTGGTTCAATAAGTTGTAGAGAACCCAGAGGCTCAGCTAACAACCTTCCCTTTCCTATGGCACCTCAGGGTCTCCACAGAGCAGCAGGGAGCTATAGGAACCAATGTATGGGGGAGAACAGGAAGGGAAAGGTGGAAAGTGAAGTGGCTTGGATACTATAAAATAATTCTGGAATGAGGAAACAAGAGCAAACTTGAAAAAAGTTTTGTCTGGAGATTTAGGAGATCTGAGCTCTAGGTGAGCTATTAACTCTCAAACAGACACAGTAAGAAGCTGTTGGACCCCTCAGAAGATCCATTTCCAAGATGCTTTCCAGACCTAAAAGTGTTTGGTACTAATTTTAGGGAAATTATATTTACAAAAGAAGTGGTCATGATTCCCAGAATCTATGGGTTTTATAGGGAGAGTCACATTGAAATGGTCCTAAGATTTTTAATGTTTGATTGCTTTCTGCTCTTGAAAGTTAAAGTTTCTCTAACTCAGTGCCTTCTCTGTTTTCCATTTAAAGGATAAGATTTACAATATTAACTTCAATTTTTTGCATGTATCTAGTGGTAACAAAGAAAAATGAAAGGTAAAATCCAGCCTGGAATATGTTGTTCTACAACATTGCTTCAAAGAATTTTAAGACAAATGAATAGAATTTGGTATCTGTTTGACCCAGCAATCCCATTACTAGGTATATACCCAAAGGAATATAAATAATTCTGTTATAAACATACACGAACACATATGTTCATTGCAGCACTAGTCATGATAGCAAAGACATGGAATCAACCCTATGCCCATCAATGATAGACTGGATAAGGAAAATATGGTACATATATGCCATGGAATACTATGCAGCCATAAAAAGGAATGAGATTATGTCCTTTGTAGGAACATGGATGGAGTTGGAAGTCGTTTTCCTCAGCAAACTAATGCAGGAACAGAAAACTAAACACCGCATGTTCTCACTTATAAGTGGGAGCTGAACGATGAGAACACATGGACACGTTGTGGGGGGACCAACATACACCAGGGCCTGTGAGGGATGGGGAGGGAGAGCATCAGGAAGAACAGCTAATGGATGCTGGGCTTAATACCTAGGTGATGGGATGATCTGTGCAGCAAACCACCATGGCACATGTTAATCTATGTACAAACCTGCACATCCTGCACATGTATCCCTGAACTTAAAATAAAAGTTGAAGAAAAAAAAAGAATTTGGTATCTGATTTAAAAAGCACTAGGAATTTGTAACTACCTTGGTTATTTATAAGATAAAAATTACATGTTGATTCATAGTATAAATATGGAGCTATTAATTTGTAAAGTGGTCTGTAATCAATTTTTGTCCATTATTCCTAATGTCATTCTGTAAAAGGTCTTCATTTCCCTGCTCATTTTTCAGATAGGAAACCAGAAAGACACAAAAGTAAAATTCAGTTAACACAGCTAGATGATAGTAGTAACTTGCCTGGCTGTATTAGCATAGGAACGGAAGTCTCCTGCATTCTAATCTTTCTACAATTAGCCAACTGTGATGGAAAGAATCATTCATTCCATAAATCTGCCCTGAACAGAATTATGAGCAAGCAGAGACAAGCCAGCACTGGCTTCTTTTATCTTTGCTGCCATGACTGGCATTGAATTTGAAAGGAAGAGCTACAGCAAAGGCAGGGGCTCTGAGCAAGGGAAGACAGTGCATTCACACTGAAGACAGGGGCCCTTCCCTGTGTTTCTCCAGCCATTCACAAAATTCAGGCAGTTCTTCTACATTCAATAAAACCAATTTAAGAGGTGTTTTGTTTTGTTTTGTTTTTTTTCCCCAGAGACTATTCATTCAAGGTACTTTCCACATCTGATTAGCCATTCCCTTGTCACATCTGAAGAGGCCTCTGGACTAAGCAAGTACCTAAGTCCAGCTCTGCCTGGTGTTATCCAGAAAGATCAGCTACCATGCTTTGGAGTCCGTGTCACTGAAGAGGCTTCTGAAAGAGCCAAAGGAGTGTCACAGGCCTGGGCATCAGTCCCTACCCTGCAAAGGAAAATTCTCACTTGATCTGGGATTGTCTCCCTCAGCTCTCTAATGTCCTGAAGCACTCCTTAGATGAAGCAGAACCCAGGTGACTCCTGTGTCAATGCACTTCCAAGACACTAGGAGATGGCTGATGTCACCAGCCATCTCCTGCTCGCCTGCTGCATAAATGAACCTAACATAGAACAAATTGCTTCTTAACAGGTTTTATTTTTTGTAAGTAAATGATGAGAGAAAAAGAGAACAAGTTTGTGCAGAGCCCATGAGGGGAAAAAGATCACTACACACTTATTTTAAAGAAGAATTTGTGTGAAGTTAATGTTTCCTGAATGCAAGGCTACCTGGGAAAGAAAAGGATCTGCAAATCTATAGGCTGTTGGGGGCTCTTGGATGTTTTCACAAAATAAAACAAAAACAATGACAAAACCCCACAAAAGTTACTATATCTTGAGCCATAATAAGGTTGAAGATATAAGAACATTTGTAAAGACTTGGAACAACTTTTACCTATGTTGTATGTTTACTTTCTCATGATGCATCCTTTCATCACATCATTTTCAATGACTATGTATGAAGCAAAGGGTAGAAGATACGCTTTTCTGATTTTTTTAAAGTTAGGTCTTTGGAAGGAAGATAAATGCATAAACATAAAACATAGCATCTTTAATGAAAGCAGCAGTAACAATAATCAGTCCAGTTCCAAGGTTAGAAAGTCATTTAATGAGAAGACCCAGATCAACCGTTGT
The DNA here is from genome assembly GCF_047675955.1 of Chlorocebus sabaeus. Lineage (NCBI taxonomy): Eukaryota > Metazoa > Chordata > Mammalia > Primates > Cercopithecidae > Chlorocebus > Chlorocebus sabaeus. The sequence goes on from NC_132911.1 coordinate 105,615,925, forward strand.
CCAGTTGGATCCAGCAGGGTGTTACTAGGGTTTACTCAAGAAAGGAAAAGTTTCATGCCCAAATGCATTTGAGAAAATATTGGACTAAATGTTCTGTGTTTTCTATTTTTGTTTTTGTTTTACTTCAAGGCAATTGAAAGCCTTATCAATGTTTCAACATGTTTAGTAAATCTCAAAGCAGAGATAAAATATAAAGCATTTCCCAAATTTATTTGATCACAAAAACCTGTTATTCCTGGAGAATCTTATGAGATTAGGTTCTTTAGCTTACATTTTGGGAAATGCTGAACTAGATTATAAGACAAATCTATGAATTTCTGTAAGGAAGAAAGAGAGTGAGGGAGAAAAGAAGTGAAGAAATAACAAAATGCAAAATCTTAGCTCACCTAAAGTCGCAAGCATCTTATGAAATCACTGTTCATACAATATTTCTAGATGTAAAGAGAGAGGGAAGTGTATGGCATTCTCATTAAATTGAAAAAAAAATAGTAAGTGTGACGAAAGCACTTAGCATTGTCACCCATAACTCTCTTGTCTACCCTAGCTCTCTTGTTTATCATATTTACTTTTGAAACTAAAAACTAAATATAAATAAATATACTAAAAAATAAAATAAATGATGGCAATACAATGTTAAGGTTATGAATAATCAAACTCTGTCTTGGATTTGCCCCCTGAGAACTGACTGGACCCACCCATACTCCATATCTGCCTCTGCACACAGGCAGACTGCAAACACCCATTAGTATTCTCAGCAGCCACTCGAGACCTCCTGGATCCTTTGGGTTAGCATTGATCACACCAGGCACCAGGCTAAGCACTCAGAGTACACTATCTCATTTAATCTTTACAACAACTCCATGAAGCTGGGGTATTGATTTTATTGTATGGTATTACGGTCTCAATATGTCCTGAAATTTATGTTAAACCCTAATTTCCATTATAGCGATATTAAGAGATGGGGCATTTTGAGAGGTGATTAAGTCATGATGGCTCTGCCTTCATGAATGGGACTAGTGCCCTTATAAAACAGGGTGAAGGGCACATTCTTGCCCCTTCTACCATAGGAGGACAATTCACCCCTTCCACCATGTGAGGATGCAGTGAGAATGAGGAACAGGCTTTCACCTCACTGAATCTTCTGGCATCTTGAACTTGAACTTCCCAGCCTCCATAACCACAAGCAATAATTTTCTATTATCTGTAAATTACCCAGTCTAAGGGATTTTGTTATGGCAGCCTGAATGGACTGAGACGCATGGATAAGGAAGTGTGAATTCAGCAGACAGGCATTAACTTTCTCAAGGGAGTTATATTTGCCAGTCTGGAGCTCCTTCTCTGATACACTGTACTATGTTCTTTCCACTTCCTTATTCTCCTAACTGCTTTTATGTCCACCTCTGAACTTCTGGCCTCTGTGATGCCGTTGGTCTCTCAGACCTCAGGCTGGTCTTGGCCTTTCAACCTTGCCTTTCACTATCAGATGCAGGTGTGTCTGTCCTGAAACCCAGCTCTGGCTCTGGCAAACCAGCTGACATCAATCATGTGGCTGGAACCTTCTTCAGAACAATGGAGGCCAGGGCGGGTGACTCACTTCCATTCAGTCTCTATCTTTGGGGCAGATCCACCATGAGACATAACTTACCAGAAATCCAGTTACAAGGAGAAATGAGTATTGAAGACTAAGAAACGCATTTTGCAGCAGGCGCTTGCTGTACTGTGGCAGTGTCCATACATAGGGCAGCTGGAACAGAGGTCACAAGCTGAGAAGCTTCTCTGAGGCACGCAGGAAATTTAAGTAGATAGTATGGTCTGCACTGGTGGGGACTGTGGAAATTGGAGAGCAGGTGCCTCACCTAAACAGCTGATTGTTGCTCAGCTGTTGTTGCCATATTGGGAATTCGAGCCTAATGATATCTGGTATTCCTATTTTCAAAAGAAGTCAGGAAATGCAGATTTCTACATAAATTTTTCAGACTTCTGAATTGTGTATGGGCCATACAAAATACAATTGCAGGTCAGTGAACACCCTCTGATCCAGAATAACGATTTGCGAGACAAGTTGTTTGTGAGGCAGCATTACATAGTAGTTAAAAGCACACAATTTTTGAGCCAGACTGCCCATGTCCAAACCCTGGTCCCATCACTCACTAGCTTTCATTTCACTTCTCTTTGTTTCAGTTTCCTCATCTGTAAAATAAAAATAATATCGGTACCTACCTCATAGGGTTTCATGAGCATTAAATAAATTAAAACCCATAAAATGCTTTCAATACTATCAGGCATTAAGTTACATGGTAAATAAGTGTTTAAAACAAAAGTTCAAAGATAATAAACAAGAAAACAGAAAACCTGACAGGCCAGCTTTGGAACCTTCTGGATGGCAGACCTACTAACATTTCTCCCTTTGGCTGGGATGAAAAGACATTTGGGAACAAAAGATCCCATAAAAATAAATGAGAAGAAGTGAAACACCTTCATTATGGCAATTTTGGTGTCAGAGCCTAAAAGACAGAGGGATCAAAATATTACAGTACTAAAACCTGATGGTTTCAGGTAGCAATGAGATTTAAGCTTATTAAAATGTATTTATTTCTGGTGTTAATAACCCTTTACAAGACCTGGGCAATTTTGAAAGAAGAAAAGAAAATGGTTCTCCCTGTGGACAAGAAGAAACAAATGACGATTTAATTTTCTAATTTGGAGTGAACTAAGTTGATCCCTAGGTTTTTGCTGGGGGGGCCAGGGCGGGGGAGTCCAGTGGAAAGCAATTGCTAGAGAGTGGGGCTTGTTCTTTGCTAACAGAAAAGGTGCAGAGTGTGGAATGAAAACTCAATAGCCTCCTCTCTTCTCAAGAGACAATAGACTTCCATCTGTTTAAACCTCCCCAGGGGACCCTGCTTACCCCCATTTCCATTTACTCTCCTTTCCACCAACCTAGGGTGACATTAAGAAAACCAAATCCATTTGAAACACAAACTCTTACACATCGAAAGTCAGGGGAGAAGCCTGGTTGACCTGTAAGCCACTGCATGAGGCACAAAGATGCAAAAAGGAACTTTCAGGAACAACTGCTGCTCCGAGGACTCTATGCCAGATATAACACCTGCTTTGGCGCGAATGCAGGCTGGAGCCCCCTAAGAGGAGGAATATAAAGTATGTTTAAAATGTGAAACCTGGCCAGGCATGGTGGCTCACGCCTGTAATCCCAGCACTTTCGGAGGCCGAGGTGGGTGGATCACGAGGTCAGCAGATCGAGACCATCCTGGCTAAAACGGTGAAACCCCGTCTCTACTAAAAATGCAAAAAATTAGCCAGGCGTGGTGGCGGGTGCCTATAGTCCCAGTTACTAGGGAGGCTGAGGCAGGAGAATGGCGTGAACCCGGGAGGCAGAGCTTACAGTGAGCCGAGATCGCGCCACTGCACTCCAGCCTGGGCTACTGAGCGAGACTCCGTCTCAAAAAAAAAAAAAATAATAATAATAAATAAAAATATAAAAAAATAAAATGTGAAACCTTTAGTTCTACTTGCTCTTTACTCAGAAAGGCGAGAGTATTCCCTTGTGCCAATGAAGTCTCTCTGAGTCGTTTGCACTATTGGCAGCAGGCACTGCAGGGGGTAGCTCCTAGGGTCTGCGCTTGAAGTGTGCACCAGCTGCTGCCCTGGAGGTGAGTGTTGGTCCCTGCATAAGAGCAGCCGCCTTTAAACAGATCAAATGAGTCTCATGATGACAGCTATCTCACTCTACTTTCAATCTGGTTTTAAGTTGGTTACTTGCAACCTAAGACACTAAACAGCATTTTAGGGATGAATTGCATTCCTGAAGCGCATGGGTCAGAAAGCTCCTACATTCACTTTCACTGTCCCTGTACTTTTTCTCTCCCACTTGCTGCCTTTCCACTTCCCCTCATTTCCTGCATTCTTAATATTCTATTGTCAAATTTTCCTGTTCTTGACAGCAAGTCTTTCCTTTTTCTTGATGCTTTATTCCTTCTCGCATAAGACCAGAAATTGATCAATAGCTCATTTAAGTTCCAAACTGTATTTTACTGCTGAATAAACATATAGTTTTCCTAGACTCCCATGAAAAAAAAAATGGGACTTACACTTAAATTCAGGGCTAGCACACCGATTATCCCAAAGTATAACAACATATTTTGATATAACATCATATAGCTTTAAAAAAAATTTCATAAAGTAACAGAGTAAGATTGGGCATCTGAATCACATGTTTAGGAACTTGCAACATTCATTCATCTTACACGATAAACCTCAACAAGTATCTACAGGTAGCATGCACTATTAGGTACTGGGGATACTGAGATCAATAATGCCATTGTGTTGGTCCAACTGGGGAAGACTGGCATGCCCACACAAATATAGCAGCGAGGGCAGGGTTGGGTTAGAAGTGAGCACAGTGCTTGGACATATGGGTGAGAGCCTCCTGATGAGGTTGCTGGGGAGGAAGAGGAATGGAGGGAAGAAGAAGAGGAGTCAGAAAAGACACAGGGAAACAAACATCAAGAATGAACAAGTGTCAGGTAGTCAGACGGGACCAGTATTCGTAACAGGAAGAAGAGTAGTTGCAAGTAATGGAGAGGCAGCACACCCTCTTCTCTTCCAGACACTTAGGAGAATAATACCCCATCCCCCTTGCTTTTGGATAGGACTATATGACTAACTCTAGCCAATGAGTTGTGAGCAGAAGTGATATTTGTCACTTGCAGGCCAGAGCACTTGATTGTTGATGTGAGATCCCTCAGTCTTACCTTCTCCCGGAAGTGAATCATCATAGGATGAGAGGCAGCCTAGAATGTTGAGTGTACATCTAAATGAGCAACTCCAGAGAGTCATTTGTACCCACAGAGGATTTCATGTGAGTGAGAAATAAACTTTAGTTTCAATAAACCACTGAGACTTGGGGGGCTGTTTGTTAGAGCAGCATAATATAGTCAATCCTGATAGAAATGGCTACAATTAAAGACATGGATATACTCAAGAAATTGAATCTCAAGTTTAGAGGGGATGATAATAAGAATTTGCAATGATCATCGCACATCTTGATAGAGATGCATCAGGGCCTCAGATGGAAGGTAGAGTACAAGTACATAGGTGGAAAATGACATTATGGGTGTAGAGAAAACATGAAACCTAAGAAATAAATCAGAGGGAATAGGGATGATCCCCAGAACCAACAATGAGGGGCCAGAAAGACAGAAATAAAAGACAGCGATGTCTTAGAAGCTCAATCTCTTAATATATCTACTGTATTATTGATGTCATGTTATTTGCTTCTAATTATAAAGTCTTAGTAATCATTTTCCCTTCCTTTATTTGAAGTCCAGAGATGATTAAATAGAGATATCTTCATGAACACTCATACTTCTTGCTGTGACACCCTCAGGGTTTAACCTCAGGCTGTCAGTGGGTTTCAGACTCACCTCTGCAGGACACCAGGGGTTCCCTGGAGGCAGCTTTGGAAGAGGAAAAGATGAAGAATGGGATCTAAGTCCCAACCCTGGATCAACTACAGCAGCTCTGATCTTGCATGTTTCTTGTTTTGTTTGTTTTTGTTTGGTTTGGTTTGGTCCTTTTTAATACAGGGTCTTGCTCTGTCACCCAGGCTGGAGTGCAATGGTATAATCTTGACTCACTGCAACCTCTACCTCCCAAGCTCACATAATTCTCCCACTTCAGCCCCCAGAGTGGCTTGGACCACACGCGCATGCCACCATGCCTGGATAACTTTTATATTTTTCACTGAGATGAGGTTTCTCTATGTTGCCCAGGCTGGCCTTGAATTCCTGACCCCAAGCCATCTGCCGATCTTAGCCTCTCAAATTGCAAAGACTCCTTTACTGTCATTTTTTACTTGTCGGAGCCACCACGCCCAGCCTGATCTTACATGTTTCTACATGGGCTTATGTGTAAGATTTTATTTGAAGAAATGGTGCTGCTATTAAGAAAAAAAAAAGAAAACTGCTAGTCTAAGTGAACTAAAATATCAGTACTTATTTACATAAATATGAAAACTTATGGTATACTTAATGAGCCAATAAAATATCTTCTGTGGTAGAAAACCCTCCTCCTTAGCAAGGTATAAAGGAGTCCCTGGAATTCAGGCTCATCCTACTTACCCAGCCCCATAGCTTGCTGCTTTCCACAAAGCCAGACCCAATCGCCAAATGCATCATAGCCATTCACAGTGCCACATCATGACACATACAGGTTGCTTATGATGTCCTGACTCCTTCCACTCCTCGCAAATTGCTGCCTCTCCATTAGGAGCCATTCAGATGCCCACCTTCAATAGAGCCTTATCTACTTTGACTCTCTCCCCACTCCTCAGGGAAACTATTCCTTCCAGTGTGCGTACACTCACAGCACCTCACTAATACCTCTGGTATATTATATATGTGACTCTCTTCCCCACCATGCTGTGAGCTCTTTTACCTTTAATCAATCCCAAGTGTCCACTGAGTAAATAAATGAAGATAATTCCAAAATTGTTTGTGAACTAAGCATTGCTACCATAAGGCTGTATCATAGCAACATAGTGAATAAATAATAGGATGTTAAGATTTGCTTCAAATTTTAACTTTTTCTGAGTATATAACACTGTCCATCTTCCTCCTCTAATTCTCCTTTTAGATTCACAGTTCTTTTGATTGAGATAGTTTCAATAAGACCTATTTGGGAGCACAATTTCTCAGTTTCTCTTTGGCATGAATTTCCAGCATGGTTCCCATCCCAAACACAGTCTAACACTGACACAGCCAAGAAGACACAGATGCACATATCTACTCACTCAAAGGCATTCTGACTTCTCTCTCCCACAGAACTCTGACTCTTTACTGAGTTTAGTCTTCAAGTATAAAGCCCAAATAAATAATATAACAGGGGCTTCAGACTTCTTTGCTAATCCCATTGATCCTACTAGCACACCTCCAGACAGCACCTTCGATTTGCTCTGCTATCTCCAGAGGAAAAGAAGGCAGAGATTTGCATGCAGAAGAGGACAGCAAGTCAAAGTGTGGTGATGGTTGAAGCAGGGGGAGATGTCAAGTCAATGGAAGTAAAAGAGGGAGAACAAGATAGAGTTCTTTCTTCTTTCAGCATCAATAATTAATCCAGCTTCAGAGAGTTTTGGGGGAAACTATAAGTTAATTAAATTAAAACAATAAGTTGGCCAACCTGTTTTGGTTAGCCCAAGACTTTCTTGGATTTAGCACTGTGTATTCCACATCCCAGAAAACCCATTAGCCCCAGGCAAACCAGTTCGCCATAGCAATGCGATATAAAATATTTCCTGACAAATTAGCAAAGATACAAATATGTACTTATAATACCTAGTGTTAGCAAGGATGCGGAGTAATGAGCACTGACATTGTCAATGGGATAGACATTGAATCAGTGTTTTTGGAGAGCAATTTGGTTAAAACAACAAAACAAAACCCTTACTAACATATATACAAACTTCATGTTAAAAATGGCAAATTAAATACACCTATTGGTATCGTTTCCCAGTCAAAACTCTAATAAAACAACAGTAAAAGAATGTAAAATGTAAATACACACATAAAAGAGGATGAAGAAGAGACAACATCAGAAGAGAGATATCAACAAATTTTCAGAAAATGGAAAGCAGTTTCACACGTGGTTGGATTTAGAGTGGAATAAAACTGAAATTATCCATCTGCAGTGATTGAAGTCAATGATTTGCCCTTCAAAAGCCAGAAAAATCTCAGGAACGACAGGCACCAGATCCCTCTGAAAATAAAGGTGAGAGGTGGAACTGAAAATAAGAAGGGTGATAAAAAGGTAGTTAGAAAGCATTTTTGTTCCAACGCACTCTTCTCTACCCCACAGTTAGGTGACTTCCTCCCCTATCCCAAACTGATACTGGAGGTTTACTTACAAGAGGCTGAACCAGAGAGGTTCTGAACAAAAGGCACAGCAGGGAGTGGGAGTAAGACCAGAGACTGAAAATGGGATTCACAGTTCCCATCCTGTACTCAGCATCTAGAATGTCAGCAGTCTGGCAAAATATTGGAGGATTTCTCTTGGAAGAAATAGAATAGCCCTAGGGAAAAGTCTACAGTACAGATATTTATGGGTTCCTCAACAAAATGAACAAGTGTCTGGATGATAGCCCCAATGAGAATCCCAAGGAGCTCCATTCCTGCACACAGAGCTTCTAATGAACTTGTTAGTATTGTGCACTTAATTACGAATGGAAAACAGAATGACCAGATATTTGAGAACAATCTCCAATGAAAGACATGCAACAAAACAAGAGGAGAAATGAACTTGGAAGAAACAAAAAATGTCAGAGGCAGAAAAAATTTAACAATTGTGATGGTTAATCTTGATTGGATTGAAGGATGCAAAGTATCATTTCTGGGTATGTCTGTGAGGCTGTTGCCAAAGGAGATTAACATTTGAGTCAGTGGACTGGGAGAGGCAGACCCATCCTCAATCTGGGTGGGTACCATCTAATCCGCTGCCAGCATGGCTAGAATAAAGCAGGCAGAAGTTGGAAGGACTAGGCTTGCTGAGTCTTCCGGCCTCCATCTTTCTCCCATGCTGGATGCTTCCTGCCTTCGAACATCAGACTTCTAGTTGTTCAGCTTTTTGGACTCTTGGACTTACACCAGTGATTTGCCAGGGGCTCTTGGGCCTTCAGCCACAGACTGAAGATTGCGCTGTCGGCTTCCTTACTTTTCAGGTTTTGGGACTCAGACTGGCTTCCTTGCTCCTCAGCTTGCAGATGGCCTATTGTGGGACTTCACTTTGTGATCATGTGAATCAATTCTCTCAATAAACTCCCCTTCATATATACATATATCCTTTTAATTCTGTCCCTCTAGAGAACCCTGACTAATATGATGATAATTAATAGCCTCAGAAAGGCATAAAATACTATATCCATGACCAAGAATAGGAGGCTAGATAAAGACCCCTTAGCAAATTAACAAAGAGATTCTAGAAGCTAAATGCATGATAGCAGAGATTTTTTAAGTTTAATAAACAATTTTGGAGACACAATTTAAGAAATCTTCCTACACATAGTATAAAAAGAAAGAAAAGAAGTGTGAGGAAGAAGAACAGAGAGAAAGGATAAGAAGAGTAGTGCATTAAACCAAGATGTCCTTGTTCTATTATGAACAATAGAAATTCTGGAAAAGAAACTATCATGTTCCCAAAATGGTAATATAAGAACATTTCCCAAAACAAAGGGCATGAGCTTCCAGACTAAATGTGTCCATGTGCCCAAAGGCCTGGCACAATAAATTTTTAAAAGACCCCAATAGGGCATATCATTGTGAAATTTTTAGAATGTCAGAGATAAAGAGTGGATTCAAAAGTTTCTAGAGATACATGACAGGTTATTATTTTTTAAAGGCTTAGAAATCAGAATTGCAGTTTTGAAACTTTTCAAAAGCAGCATTGTACTTAAGAAGACCATGGATCATTGTCTTCAAAATGTTAAGAAGAAATGATTTCCAGCGAAGAATTGTATTCCAAGCTAATACTGAAATCAAGAACTGGACCATGATAAATATCTTTTCATATATCTTTTCATACATGCAAGTATTAAAACTTACCTCCAATGCACGCTTTCTTAAGCTGCTGCCTCAGGAAACTACCGGAGGTTAAGTTCTATAAAAACAAGGATTAAAACTTGGAAAGACAAGGACCTGAAGGCCATGGAGGACATCCAACACAAGAAACAGGGGAATCCTCCCAAGGTGATGATGAAGTGGATTCTCAGAACAAAAGCGTGTCGTAGGTTTAGAGAATAATCACTCCTGACTGACACAGGAGAGCAGAGAGTTCCATAAAGACAGCTCCAAGAAACACACAAACAAGAAACCACTAAAGCACCAGAAATGTTGACCCTTACTGAGAAAATTGTTCTGCTCTCTTGGAGCTGTAGCCATTGGCAATTAAGTCCAGGAGAATAAAAACGTTGTACAAGAAAGGAAACGCAATCACCACATGTATCCATGTGGCTCATATGTTAGCTATAATGAGTCAACCATACTGACATAAACAGTGAATACTGTTTTAACCCATAATTGTGATAGTATTATATTGGGAAGATGGGAGTAAGAGAAGGTGTGCACTGGAGAACTGAGGGAGAGCTGGGGAATGGGGGAATGAGAGGAGCTAAATCATCATCTTCCATTATAAGGAGATTGTGTCAAAATTGAAAAATCAAGAAACAGCAGTATATGCAGATTGTTTAGAAATATGGAAGCAGTTGTGAGCTATGATTGCTTGTACTGGCCTCTGAAAGCTGAATGTTAAATTTTTAGAAATTTTATAAGCTGGTTGTTAAACACAGTCATTATTTAGAATTAAATTATATAAGCTTATGGTTAAATAAATTATATTTAAAAGCCAAGGTAATACATTTAAAAACTCATCACTCCTCTAGAATTGGAAAAGCAAGGAAAGGATTCTCCCCTAGAGTCTCCAGAGGGAACACACTGATTTCAGCTCAGCATGTCTGTTGAGACTTCTGACCCCCGGAATTGTAAGATAGTAAATCTGTGTTACTTCAAGTCATTAAGTTTGTAGTAATTTGTTATACTAGCAAAAGAAAACTAATACGGGCAACTTTGTTCCTCTTGATTTGGGTTGTCAGTGGGGCTGAAGGGGAGGAAACTGAGAGACCCCTGACCCAGGGGAAGTTGACTGTGGAGCTCACTAGATTCCTGCCACCCTCCGAGTCAGTGGGGTTTCTCAGCTTACACTGGGAGAGCCCACTGTGGCTCTAGCCATCAGACCACACTACATACAGAACTGCTAAAAACAGGGGTGTAACACACAGGTAGGAGGAGCCGTGGGAACAAAGACCTCATGAAAAACCTAGAAGACATAGTCTGAGCAAACCAAAGTAAGTATGTTAAGCCTATATGCGTGATATTAAAAAAAAAAAAAAGCAAAACCAAAACAGCTCACCAAAGTATACAAGTGCCCTACCTCAAGAAAAGTAAACATGAAAATTGCAGTCTAAAAGAACAAATACATCCAATGGTAACGAATCATCAGACAGCTCTGTGTTGAGCACCTGCTATAATGTTTCTATTGTGTTCTCTCATATGTTGTTGCATTTCTCATACCTATGGTCCCATCTGAGATCCTATGCATTTGTAAGATAGGAAGGCAGATGAGAAAATTAGTGTTCAGCAAAAGTAGGTGCCTTGTCGACACAAGTTAGCTGTTAAGGTTGCGTATGTTCCCAGGTCTCGACTTCATGTCCAGGTACTATTTACCTTTTCACTGCACAGTGCTGCAGTAAATAGAAGATATATTTCCTTGCCCTTAGGGAGTTTGTAATCATTTATATCACAATTATATAACTGTCATTTAAAATAATAATAATAATTCCACAAATCTGCAAAAGGATTCATCACCAGGCTGCCCTTAAGTAGCAAACAAAACTGTTGCATTCCATGATACCACCAAGTATTCATGCACAGGTTTTAAACTATCACGTCTGACAAAGAATTAGAAGTTACTGTGCCTTAAAATCAATCCAAAACAAACGATTGACTTTCACAGATATTACAATATAAGTTAATGAAGAAATGAATAAAACTATAAAAATTTGTTTTAGTTGCAGTTTTTCAGGAACACTGTTTTTATATAAAGTAAATCTACACGATAATTAATAAACTACTTACGGCAATTGTGATATTTTCTAGGACTTACAGGATTTCCCTTAATCAAGTTTGAGGCTACAGGCATAACGTTTTTTTAGGAGCTGGTTCCAAATGAATAGTGTTTTAATTACGATCCATGAAGCCTCCTTAGTATTAATCTTTCAAAGTCTTGTACAAAAGTTAGAAAATGTTTAGCATGTGCTTCACTTTGCCATGCTTTTTTCTAAAAGCAAACTATTCAAACTACAAGCAAATAGTAACTAGTGATTAATATCTAATAGCATAATAAAGGAGGCAGTCAATTTTAACTAAAATTTAAAAAAAGACAAATATCCAAGTACTCACTGACTTTGATTGCTGCCATTTATCATTTAATCTCATGCTAGTTTTCTCTAACAGGGACAAATAGGAAATCCCTCCCTCATTTGGGGAAGAGTCAAAGTTAGGTCACATGCCCTGTCCTTGGCTCCCTGGGATAAGTGCTATGTGACTAAAGAAAAATTTTTCCAGCTTTCTCTGACAGCTCACTCCCTTTTAAAAAGACATTATTAATAACACACATTTGTTAGCACTTATTAAGCACTTACTGTCTCCCAAGTACTCTGCTACAAACTTTTTCATATTATTTCATTCAATTTTCACAACAACCCAAATGAATCAGGAGTTTCTGTCATCTTCAGACGTGAAGACCCAGGAAGAAAAGTCAAGTGTGTAGGTCCTCACAGCTACTGAACGATGGTTCTGAAATCAAATCCAAGCAAGCTGACCCTGGAGCCTGTTTCTCCACACTGTGTGCTCACTTCCTCAGAACTCCCAGCCAGCTCCCAAACCTCCTCCTCACTCCATCACCTTCTCATTCCCTTTCATCCGGGAATCATTCTCACGGCGCAAGGGGTGGTATGGAGGAAGATCGGAGCCTATCTCATCTGTGACTATTTTCTTATCAACCTTGGGGTTTTTCTTTGATCAATCCAGATATTGGTTCTGTAACTGTAGGGATGAGGTTTCTTTCCATTTGCCAACTTGGCCTCTGCCAAAGTCTTGCTTTCAATTTTTTAAAAAAGATTGTATCACCTCTATCCCCTTCCCTTTCTTTTTGAAATGTTTTAAACCATGTTTCTCACTTTTTTTTTTTAACCCAGGCTTCCTCTATCATCATCTGCCTTCTCCCACCAGCCAGGGGAATTTAGGCTGCCATTCCATTCTGTGGTTGGTATTCTTAAAATAATAGGGGATTGGAAATTTAGAGATGCTTCCATGGGAGGGCAGGTCTCCATTCCTGCGTTGAATGAAATTCACTTCCTTATCATTCCATGTATTAATATCATATCAGGTAACCATTAAATGCTTTGAAAAACACAAAAGCACACTGAGAGGCTAGAAAGCTATGGGTGAGAGTGGGGAGGACTATTTCAGACAGAGGGGTAGAGGAAGGGCTCTCTGAGGCAGTGACATTTGACAAAGATCTGGATGAAATGCGGGAGTGAGTCTGTGACCATTGGGGGAAGACTTACTTGGCAAGAAACAGCAAACCAGGGTTGTGGTTTAAGCACTTAGGGAGGGGAGCTTTCAAAAAATGCTGATGCCGGCTTTGCATCCCTGAGCAATGAACTGAGAATTCCAAGGGGATGGGCCCCGGGCATTCATGTTTTTTTAAATCTCCCCACGTGATTCTAACATGCCACAGAAGAGAGAACTAAACTACATTAACCAACAATCAGAACAGCACCTTGTAATCAGATAGTATTATATACTTTCCAAAGCATGTATATGTCCTGTATATAATTTCAATTAAGCTCAATCAATCTATAAGACACTTAAAGCAAATCTACTTACTGCCATACGGTGGCTCAGAGAACATAAAATGTTCCACTTCAAGTCGCCTGTGGAGTGGTGAGTTCCAGTTTCCTTCCAAGAGGCTAAGTGTGTGCAAATGTGTCTACTCGACACACAAGGATATCAACAACCAACAACAAAGCACGACCATGACCTACAAAAGCCACAGTGCATGTGAGGGTGATGGAATGCCAGTGCTGATGAGGGCTAGTGGGATTAATTATGGATGCCTCCATGGAAAAGTAGAATCTTAAATGCTGACAGAGTAAAGGAGAGAGATCTGGAGAGAGAGAGGTGAGACAGGCATTTTAAGGTAACAACAAACAGCATCTTCATAAAGACTTGACAAGAAAAGCCATATTTTATATGATCTGATAGGATTGTTCCAATTTTCTTTCTTTCTTTTTTTTTTTTTTTTTTTTTTTTTTTTGAGACAGAGTTTCCCTCTTCTTGCCCAGGCTGGAGTGCAATGGCATGATCTTGGCTCACTGCAACCTCTGCCTCCCGGGTTAAAGTGTTTCTCCCGTCTCAGTCTCCTGAGTAACTGGAATTACAGCTGCCCACCACTACACCCGACTAGTTTTTGGTATTTTTAGTAGAGACAGAGTTTCACCATGTTGACTAGGCTGGTCTTAAACTCCTGACCTCAGGTGATCCACCCACCTCAGCCTCCCAAAGTGCTGGGATTACAGGTGTGAGCCACGACGCCCGGCCAGATTGTTCCAATTTTCTAGAAGGACAAAGAGTACTTGTCATCTTTATCTATCTTAAATGAAGGACTCAATGTAGATTTGTTCATGAGTTTATAACAGACTGGTTAGAATGGTATTTTTATTACAATAAGTGCTCTCATCAGCAGATGGGACAGTTCAAGGACTCAACAAGAAGTAAGGGTGTTCTAGTTTCTCCCTGATCATGGACAGATATGTACACAAGAGTATCTAAGATTATGTGTATAAATATTCCACATCCAGAATAAGAGAGATTTTGAATGATGAAAACTCACATGTTTCTAATTTCATTGTAGCCAAAGACATATTTATCATTATTCCCAATTTTATATGAAAGAAGCAATCAAATAAAATGATTTGAATTCCCTTTCCTGTTGTGTTTGTTGGAGTTTGAGACACGGAAGTCAAATCTTTTCCCTGAGTTTGTATTTAGGAGGACTCCTGGAGGGCTATTCCTAGCCTCTCTTCTCCCTGCCTCACTGTCCTAGGGGAGAAGCAGTGTTTTCTCTAATCAGTCCTTTGGGGATAGAAACTAGGAATGTGGAACCTCAGTCCTTCCTCACTCAGTGTATCTCTTTGAGGTGTTAACTGCCTGCACGACACATGAACTCTTACATGGTCCCAGCCGGTGCTTCAGGGAGGCAGGGTTTATATTGTGGGAAAAACTGCTGGGGTTTCCTTTCTCCCCCCTCTCTCTCTTTCTCTCCTCTCTCTTTCTGGGTGGCTACAGTGGTAGTGTTTGTACATGTGATATTTCTTCCATTAAGTGTGAATTTACAGGTCAAGCTCTCCAGTATGGTAGGTTTACTGGATCCTGGTGTAACTGAAATCAAGATTTTCTCTACCTACCCTCCTTTACTCAGTCTCATTGTATTTGTGCTATGGTATTTGACAATAATAAATACTTGGTTTGGGGAATAGCCTTATGCCTAAAATAATATTTTTAGGAGCCACAGACTGTCTTATTTTTAATTTCAAGTGGATGGGGCTATTTCTATAATAATCTTAGGTCAATTATCAACTCTTCAGATGTATTAAAAAGTGATCCACTTGGGTGATCTTGTGTCTAACTCTACTTCTGAGTGCTTCAGTACTTGAGAGAACTACATCCATTCCTGGAAGATAGCCAGGCTAGGGCTGTTGAAGGAGCCTCAGCTGTACCCAGGCACCAGAATGTCCATCAGTCTAGCTGAGTCTAATCATATCAAAGTCTCCATTAATTTCCATGGAAAGTGAAGGTCAGTTCTCAGCCTTCACTTTTCACCTCCCAGCATCATTTGACACAGCTATTCAGTGTCTTCTCCACGAAACGATTTCTTCTTCCTACCTTCTCAAATGTTTGTTCTCGTTTTCCTTTGCTGGTTCCCCCTCATCCTCCTGATCTCTACGTTGGAGTTACCCAGGGCTTAGGTCTAGAAACTCTTCTTTTTTCTGTCCACACATACTTTCCAGGTGATCTCATCCAGTCCTATGGCTTTAGATAAAATCTACATGCTGACAATCACCAGTTTGGCTCCTCTCCCCTGAACTCCAGATCCACACCTTCAAATACCTCCTCATCTACTTTGCATGTCTAATTGATGTTTAGGACTTAACATGTCCTCAGATTGCCCCTTGATCTTTCCTTCAAATTCTGTTTCCTTCCCAGTCATTCCTATTCTCGTAATGGCAATTCCATTCTGGTTGTTTAAACCAAAACCATAGTGTCATTCATGACTTCTCTTTTGCTAACACCCCAGTCAGATACATGAGAAAATCCTGTTATATGAACTATCAAAACAGATCCAGAATCTGACCTCTTCTCATTGCCACCATTTCCACCACCAAATTTTAACACTAACAGCCATTCCCAGCGGTATCACAATGGCCTCCTAACTGGTGTCCCTAGTTCTGTCCTTACTCTCTTCAGCTTCTTCAGAATGCAGCAGCCAGAGAGGTCTGACTTAAACTTAAACAAGTCAGAGCATGTCACTTCTCTGCTCAGGATCTTCCAAGCACTCCCATCTTACTCAGAGTAAATGCCGAAGTTCTTATCTTTAAAGAACCCTCCATGCTCTGGCTCCGTTTTCTGCTCTGACCACCACCCTCTACTATCCCTCATCTCTGTTCTCTCTGTTCCAGCCATTTCAGCCTTCTACTGTTCCTCAAGCACACCCAGCCACACCCAACACAGGCCTTTGTACTCGGCACTCCCTCATCCTTGCATGGTCTCCCACCAAGTATCTGCCAGGTTACCTCCCTCGTTTCCTTCAGGCTTTTCCTCAAAAGTCACCTTCTCAATGGAACTATCCTTGGCCATTCTATCTAAAATTTCAAACTGCCTCTACCCTCAATTTTCCTATGTTTTTTTCTCCTTAGCAATCATTACTACCTAAAATACTACATGTTTTACTTGCTTATGTTGTTCCCTATCTAAATATCAACTCCATAAGGACATGGTTGCCTCTTATTCACCGCTCTCCCCCAGGACCTAGCACTGTGCCTGGCACACAGTAGAAGCTCCATAAAGAATTGTCAAATGATTAAATGACGATGAAGCAACTTCTTAGAAATTTCTGAAGTAATTTTGAACTTTACCTTTGTGATTGGAACTTTGATTCCTTTGGATTTTTAACTCCACAGAAGAGCTTTCAATTTTGGATTTTAATTTCTTTGGACTTTAACTTTGGAATTTTCACTGGCAAGGGGATTTAATTTGTAGCCTTTATTTTTTGTCTGTGAAACGTATCATGGAAAAGGGTTTATACAAATTGAAGTCATTGCCACATCGTGGACATTTTATTAATATTTATCGTAAAGTTGTCATGTTATCTCCCTGCTGAATCTCTGACGATCCTACTGAACAATGTGACATAATTAGGGATGAATTTTTCAGCTTTGGGTAATTTAATTAATGCACCATCTCTAATGTGACATTGAAGTTCATTGTTCACTCATTCAATAAAATGTCATCTATGCCTAGGTATGCTGTGCTCATTCATTTGAACCAGGGGTCAGTTGCAAATTGTAGGGCTGAGGGCCATATCTGATCCCCTCAACCCTTTTTTCTGGCTTGCACATTGTTTAAAACAAAATGAAAATAGATTTTTAGTTTTGCTAAGATGTAGCAACACTGGGCCCCTTCCCTGGCACTGTATGTCTACTGCCTCCTTTAGAAGGGACTGACAGTCTCCATTTGACTGCAGTCTACCTCCAGGCATTCAATCATGCTGCTTGCCTGGCTGTTGGAGGAACACTGCTTGTAGATGTCAGCATCTGGCCCCTGCTTGGGCCTCTAGCCTTAGAGGGCCCCACTTTCGCCTTTTTTTGTCTGTGCTCCTCCTAATGTGTCAAGGAGTCTGAGAGCTCTGTGCCCACACTGAGCTTGCACTGACATTCTCCTAAACCCTGACAGCCCTCCAGGTACCAGGGATCCTGGAATTTCCTGTTCAATTTGTCTGAGCTGAAGAAGGAGAACAGGATCTGGAGGCAGGAAACCTAAGGCTGATTCATGCTGACTTCCTAGAACTAAATCAAAAGGAAAACCCCAACTTTTCACACCTAAGTACAGTTTGAAAATTGAGGAAATTAAAAACAGAAAATACCCTAGTTCATGAGCATGGGACAATACTAATTCACCAGAAGAGGGGACTCAGTTAGATGTTGTGTTCTTTCCAACTCAGCCTCCCATCACTCTCTTTACTTCACACACTTAAAAATTTCCCCCCATCAGAAATATAATGACTTCAATAGTTTAGATATAAAGAAAAATGACTTTTTCCCTACTAAAGAGCAGTGTTAGAAATGAGTGTTTCAGAGAAGGGACAGAACAAATACCTAATAAGAAAACCTTTTCCCATAGTTCCTGTCTTATCTTAGGGGATTCTATTAAAGTTTGATTTGGCTGCACATGTACTCACCAAGGTCCCTTTGTTCACATGAAGTTCATATGAAACAAATAAACAAGAATAAAAATCACATAAAAGAGAGTGCACTTAATAATCCTATTTTTTTTTTCTATTCCGATGATTTAAGTTGTTACTTTGTTTGAACCATTTCAGCAACCAGGCAAGGGTAGCAAAGTGGGCTGTGAAACTCACTTCAAACTCAGTGGCCCACACACATGCAGTGAATTCCCTTCCGGAAGAGGCCAACTCACCACTGCTGCTGCTGAGATTCATGTACTCTCCCCAAAGGTCTGACTTAGTCAAAGCATTGACATAGTCTTGAAAATTCTGAAAAGTGAAAGATGGTCTGTTTGTTTTGTTTTACTGGGGGCAAAGGTCTGGAGAAATAGGATTTGGCCCACAGGTCAGCCTCTACAGAGACTCAAGAAATGAGAAGAGAAAATAAAGAGGGAATGAGGAAAGAAACAGTATCTAACAAAAAGGTTCGAAAAGGGTTCAAGGGACTATGCTCTATACCCCTCCACCCAAAAAAGAAAATGTTCATGAGTTATCTAAAGAACATCTGGCCAAAACTGACCTGAAAAATGTAATTTCAGATGAATGTTCTCTCAAGTCTGGAAAGAAACCAAAACCTTATTATAAATATCCTAGTTGAGGTTTTAGAAAAATAGTATATGAAACTGCATTTCATGTGTTTGAGTGCAATTTAATTCTTAGGTTTTTCCTAAATTCATCCCAGGAAACAGTAATTGATAGTATTCCTGGTACAGCTTAACCAAGAGCTTCTTGTCTTTTGGCCGAATCTGTCCTGTCTGCTGTATAGACCATACCTAATTTCCTCAGAGCCTCCCAGTTCCTGTCCCCTTTTGGAAAGGATGGTAACGATATTAGCACTCACTCTTAATAGGCACTATTTTTAAATAGAAAAATCTGGAAAAGCACAAAACAATACAGAAGGTTTTTCCAATCAGCCTTTGTGCAGCTGACTTGGCTCCTAACGTACCTCCCTCCTCCTAATCAAAATTCTAGATTGGAACTCATCAGCTTCGACAGGGGCCTGGCACAATGCATGCTAGACCCCAACACAGTTCCCCTCAACAGGGCCGGGACCATCTGCAGACACTTACTTCAGCTGTGTGCCAGGGGAGATGTTCCCAAACAGAGATATTTTAATCCTCTGGAATTCAGATTTTCTTTTTTTTTTTTTTTTTTTTTTTGCCATACCAATAGCTGGTTTTAATTTTTTTTAGAGGAAATACTATAGTTTAAAAAAAGAGTTCCAAAATATTTAACGGAATTTCCAGCAATGATTATTTCTAAAATGTAAAGATTTGAAACATAATTTATACAAAACTAAAAACCAGAAGGATTCATTCTTGCTTTTTCTTTTTTTAAAAAATCCAGACAATTTGTCACAAGAAAGTTCAGCATGTGATAGCAGCTGCAGCCTCAGTCACCCTCAGAATTGCTGTCCCTCCTCATGGGGACAGAGCTCCGCACTGAGGACAGCAACACATCTTTAATCAGCTTCTTAGGGTTTTCCTCCAAGTCCATCTTAATTGCTCCAGATTCAGACAGTTTTCACCCCAACTCATCTCTTGTCAGGTTCATGCCGCCAGATGCCAGAGGACTGATCAACTGAGCCTTGATGTCTCCTTCCAGGTAAACAAATATCATAGGCAGATTCCTATCAGGATAATTGGGTATGCAGGTTGTTGAAAATGGCTTTGATAAATTTGACATCAGGAAACTTTCTGGCAAGTCCACTGAGGTGCTGATTTATCAGGGCACAGAGGGGAATTCCTTGTTTATAAAGGTGCAAGATGACCCACAAGCCCTCACCAGCTTTGGTAACTTCTTGAACATAATACTTCCTTGAGACCTCCAAAACTTCTCCAAATGTATTCTTCAGTTGAATTGCTTTCCACTCAGCGAGTCTCGGCCATCTGTACATTTTAATAGCATGTTCATCCTCCTCATTAAACTTGTCTTCATCATCCTCCAGCTCTTCCAAAGTCATATCTTTGTATGTTGTCACCACTGACTGCTGATGGATGCACTGCTCCTCTTCTGCCTCCTCTTCCAATTCTTTTAGGCTTTTCTTGGTGGGTAAGATGCCCTTTTTGCCTAAGATGTCATTCCACACAGTGTCTGTGTTGGGGTCCTGCATCTTGTTTCCAATGGCTCAAGCCAGTTGTGCTGTGAAATTCAGATTCTCTAAAAACATGTTTACAATTTAAATTTGGCTGACCCTTGCAGATATGTGGGCCTAAGTCAATAAAATCTATATCATGATAAAGGCTAAGGTCCTTCCCTTTCTTAATTAAGTATGAAAAGATGCTAGAGAAAGTCTACAGTCATTTCTAACTCTTTCTCTCTGGTAGTCTTAGATCCATCTTTCATGCCAAAACTGTATGTCATAGAGGAGCTGACCTGTTTAGAGCATGATTCCAATAGCGGGAAGCATATTGAAGAATATCATACTTTGGGCCTCCAAGCTGAGCCCCTGTGTGTATCTAATCAGTTCTCACATCATAAGAGAGAGAGATTCCAAAAGTCCAAAATGAGGAGGAAATGAGGATCTCTGCAAAGTCTCTCAACATCCACTAATGCTTTGCTTCTAAGAGCAACTGCATTTCTCTGCAGCAGTTTTCCCCAGCACTCCTCTCACTTTTCTGCTGCTTTATTTTACTTCAGCTAATTGCTCTTTCCCTTCAGCATGTTCCTTTCCCATTGACTTCTGTTTTTTAAGCCAGCATAATACCTTTCTTTCTTCTTTCCAGCAGCCCTTGGCCTCTCGGGAAGGCTTAGTCATTTCTGCACTACATTGCAAATCAAAATAAAGTGAACAATCTCCAGTGCCTTGGAAAGGGCTCCCTTAGATTTTCATTGAGAATGGCTTTTTCTTTCCTCCCAAGGCCTAAGGTCACTGGAAGGACACGGAAGGCAGTGAAGGCTCCAGAGCTCTGTCCCTCACCTTCACGGTGGTGTTTCCCAAAGTGTGAAAGGCAAACCACTAGAGTTACTCAAGACAATTTTAGTGGTGCATAGTTATGGTGGATTATGGTTGTGTATTTGTTTTTATGTGCTTTAGAAAAAAGTATAGCGGGCATATCCAACTTCAAAGCTATTCACAGCTATAACTGCTGCTTAGGGCAAATGCAAGGTAAAATATAGAGAGGGAGTGGTCTAAAGAAAGACATTAAGTAAACAATAATATAGATAGAATGTGATATAGTAAAAATCGTGGAGATGGGACCTGAATGACAAAAGCCTGGGAAATGCTGCTTGATGGAAATGACTTGGACCTAGGAAGAATGGGACATGATGTCAGCTCTGGCCATACTGCCGCCCCCATTGCAAAGCCCTGAGCTTGGGGTAGAGGGTGGGAAAGCAGCTGTTAGCCTATGAATCACCAGGCTAAGATTCACAATTTCACACCAGGGACCAAAAATACTCAGAAATGTTTCTGAATGGATAAATCAACTTCATATTATGCTATAACCAAGGATAGCATTGCCATTAAATTTACGATTAGAAGCACCCCGATCCAAAACTCTTTCAGTGTGGAGGCTAAAGCCTGCAAAGGTCACATGATTTGGCCCAGTTTCACCCCAGGAAATAGTAGCAGCACTAGAACTTAGACCTCAAACATGATTCATTCTAAATCTTTCTACTACATTTTGCTGCTAGATGTCTTTCATATGCCCAAAAGTCTTAACTACTCCTGAATATATCTAGCTAGATTTCACAGAGTAGTAGGAGATAAAATCAGAGAGGTAACATGGGATGGGGGAGATTGTGTCAGAACTTGAAGGCCCATTTGAGGACTTTCAGGAGCCCAAAGGTGAAGCTGATAGCTGTATCTAGACACTAGAGAATTAGCAGTAAACAAAAGAGACAATAAACTTTTCCATTGTAAAGGTTTGCATTTTAATGGAGGAGAAAATCTAGAATCTGAAATTGCAAATCACCTATGTCTAAATGCCAAATAAGTAATGGCCCAAGATGACAGGATCCACACTGGGAAGGGTTTCCATGGGTTATCTGGCCAGCTGGGCTTTGATGGCCTTTTTCAGCATTTCCCACACTTCTGCTATATCCCAACAACCATAGGCCTCCAGCCGAACGGCTGCATTTTCCTTAATCAATTTTTTTCTTTTTTGAGACAGGGTCTCCCTATGTTGCCCAGGCTGGAGTGTACAATCATAGCTCACTGTAACCTCCAACTCTTGGGCTCAAGTGATCCTCCTGCTTCAGCCTCCTGAACAGCAAGGACTACAGGTATGCACCACTAAACCTGGCTAATTTTAAAGTTTTTTTTTTTTTTTTTTTTTTTGTAGAGACGAGGTCTTACTATGTTGCCCAGGTTCGTCTCAAATTTCTGGCCTCAAGTGATCCTCTTGCCTCAGCCTCCCAAAGCACTGGGAATACAGGCATGAGCCACTGTGCCCAGCCTCTTACCCAGTTTTTACCTCCTCTCTCTTCCTAAGTAGAAGGGAAGGGAGGGAGAAAATGGGAAAAAACAAACTGGCTAGAAAGAGAAAGGAGTGGAATCAATGGAAACAATGATTCTCCTACGGAGTATTTTAAATCCTGAGCTATGCCAGACTGAGTTACCTGAGTTAATATTTTATTATTACATTATTAAATTGACAACATAACTGCATAGTAATAATGACTAGCCACTACTGAGAGTTTGCTGTGTGCCGGGAAGTAGTCTAGACAGTCTGACCAACTTGATCTCACTTATTCCTTACCACAACACTATGACACAAGTACTATTATTTTTCATTTCACAGAAGAACTGGATGATCAGAGAGGTAAAGCTCCACATCCCACAGCCAGTACATGGCAGAGTGCAGTCACAGATGTCAGGATGCTGGACTCCAAAGTCCTGGCTGTTCGTCCTGTTCAGGGAACTCCCCTCCTCAACAGGAGGCAACAGCTAGCTCAGGCTGTCCAGTCAATGCACCATTCACACAGGATTTCCCTCCTTGCAAGTGTTCTTCTCAAGAATAGGCCCCCTCACTGACCCTGTCCCTTTCATCACTTCATTGTCTTTTTTCTAACCTCTCTGCTCGGTGCTCCATGTCCCCTGGTTACTGGGGTAATGGATATCTCGGTGGTTTTTGCTAGATTTCCATGACCATTGTGGTCTGTCTCTATTTCCCAGCACTTCTCAGCCTTTTAATTCTCTCCTCATTATTGAAGCCAGCATGGAGCAATTTTTCAAAACATCCAATTAGCAAGTGCACAGAAGGAACTGGGTCTATAATTAATTAATGATTCTAAGATGCAACAAAGCAAAAGCAAAGCCAAGGACGTGGAAGGCACCAAAAACTGAAACTGCATGAGGAAGATGTTCACATTCAGGATCCCTCCCTGGGAAGGACAAAGAATTAAACAATGTGCTCACTGATTCAAATCCCTAAAGCACCTCCACATGTCCTGGAATTGAAAAGACATCAATCACTGGGTGACAGTCCCAAGTGGAACATCTTTCCCCTCCACGATGAATGACTGCCTCTCTTGTAGTGGTGAACTGATTCTTTCTCTCTTGTTTTTATGAGAGAAGCTTGGCCCCTCTTTCGTCTCAAAATTGTTCAACTCTTTTAGTGACAGTCTTTCTAGCTAGATGGTCCTAACCTCTGGGATTTCTTGCTCTTCCCCAAGCAGAAGTCAAGTTAATATACCAGGATTTAAGAGATCAAGCTAGGATGACTGTGGAGACAGAAAAAGGGAAAATACTAGAGGAATGCCCGGATTCTCAGATGTACAGTTGCTATTCTAATTTGGAGAAGAAAGGAGGGCTTGGATGGAAGTCTACCCAGATCAAATTCTCGCAGACATCAACTCGTTCTCCAACACACAGGGTGAAGTGTAAATGACAAGGGAGTGCTGGCACAGTTATTAGTCAAATTGCTGTCTTTTCATTAGGAGGAAATAGGGATTATGTTTGCTTTTGATTAATATGAACAGTAGTTGCTGCCTGAAAGACTAGAGACAACAAAACAAATAGCCTGAACAGTATTATAGCAACTTCCTGCATCTCACAGGACATCATGATATACTTGCCGTTAGTGAAAATTAGAAGACGTACATAAACCATGACAGTTGTAGGAATCCTTTACTACTTTTTCTTACCTGCAGCCTAATTTCCTTTTGGTTCTACATTGTGCTAATGCCAGCTTTCAGGACTTATCTCCGTACTTAAGGGAGTATATCTAAACCCACTCTACCAAGCCACAGACTAAGCATTTTGCTTAATACCATGGCAATGGATACAAGCGAAGTTAGATGAGAAGGAAAATAAAATGTCACCAGGACATTTACAAGACATAGTACTTATTGCTGCTGCTGCTCAAATCAAATAATAGTAAATACTATTATGCATGTTGCTAAGCAATGTCACATTTTCAGTCCTTAATAACTGCATTAGTAACACAAGATGGGACAAACTACATTTTGACATTGATGAGACGTTTTGCCTTCTTTGAATAATCAGCCTAAGCAACTGATGACTTCCAGCACAAAGCGAAAGTGGTTATGTTTTCTCCCCCGGCTAGGATATGTATGAGAGCTCAGTGGTAAATTTACTATTGGAAAGACTAAGGGTTCTCTCTGCTAACCCATTCCCCCACAAAGTCTTCAAGTCTTAAGTAAAAAATAAATGAATTAATAAATAAGTAACATTCTTTCCCTGAAATGTCTCCTCTCAGCTATTGTATATGTGTATGTAGCAAGTGCTAGAAAACTGTGAATTTTAAATACAGTTAAAGATTTGAAGTAAAATGCATCTACAAATATATATCCTTCAGATTCAAAGATAATACTGATTTGAAGGATCTTATGTGAAGATAATCAACATTGCAGCGGTCCTAGATTCTGTATTAATGACAACCCTCTGGTTTACAGATACTAGAAGGTTGCTTAGGGTGAGCTGATAACTAATGACTTCTTGTCCCTCTCCCCATGTTACCCAGCATTCCCTGATTACCCAGAATTCCCAGTTACCCAGCATTCCCCTATTATCCAGCATTCCTAGTTACCCAGCATTCTCTCGTTACCCAGCATTCCTAATTACCCAGCATTCCCCCATTTATCCAGCATTCCTGGCTACCCAGCATTCCCCAGTCATTCTGCATTTCTCAGCTACTACATAAGCATTAGTCAGAAATAGTCTGCAAGAAAATAACCTTTTCAACAGGATTTTACCAATGGAATTCTGGAAGCTTTCATCTCATTAGAGGAACAGTATTGCATAAAAGATACTGTGTATGAATATTATAACACAGACCCTGGAGGCAGACTCCCTAGGAGGAATCCTGATTACACAATTTCTCATTTAAGTGACTTTGGGCAAATTAATGTCTTTGTGTCCCTTTTTTTTCTCACCTGTTACTGCAATGATTAAATAAGTTGATATATATAAAGTACTTAGAGCAGTGCCTCCTTCTGGTTCTGGGGAAGAGCTGTTTGAACACCTCCCCATCAAAACAAGCAAATACTGCAGTTAGTAAAGGAGAAAAAAGCTGACTCCAGAATGTATCTTTAGGATCTGTATTTGTTGCTTTTATATTTCAGAGGAAGCCACTGATCTAATGAAGCTAGAAAATGCTAAATTTTGAACTCCTATAACATCAAACTGTTACTAATTATGGTTCTGGGCATATGCCATATGTTTCCCAGAAATAACAAATGTTCCACGGAAAAGTCAGTGGCCAAGGGTGGGAAAAACATATAGTAAATGTCCTTGTTTTTCTTGGCTGTTAACATTAATATAATGAAACACTCAGTGAAAACTATGAACATTCAACTGCAACTTCCTACCAATTCAGAAGACATTCTTGAACTACTGAAAGTGAGAGCTGTTATGTTCAAATAGCATTGTCAAGTAATTTATTAAGAATCTTACATTTTAAACTTTGAAAAATGTTACTCTGCCCCATAGAAATTACACTGGTAGATGCTAAACTAGTTCCATGTGGTTCTCATTTTCAGAAATACAATTTTAGACTGTTCAAGAGTTTCAGTGTTTCTCTTTGAGCTGCATAATAGAAAGCCGTTTTGGTTTTAAATATAATTTTGTTTTTTATAGGGGTTCCCTTGTACAAGGAACACATTTCTCTCATACAGTCTTGCTATTTAAGAGGCTAATTGTTTTAGATTTCTTTTAAGCTTCCTTTATTTTACTTAAATGAACTTGAAGTAAGTGAATTTTTACAACTATCTAGTGAAAGAAAATTAAATTATTGATCAAGTGATCTTTATAAGGAGGTCATACCAGCACCAGGGGGCTAAGATTATGTTTTGTTTTAGTAGATTTTACATTAAAAAGCATGTATTTTAAAAATAAATCAGCCTGATAGTCCCATTTATTCTTATTTTCTGTTATAAGTAAAGAATGATGATCCTATAGGTGTTAAAAAGTGATCAAGATCTAATCCAAGCTACTTTGGAGGCAGGAACTGCTACTGACAGAACCTCTGCATGTAATCAATGTGCTGTTATGTGACAGTCAATGCCATGTCCTAGGATTATGATGATGAAAAAAGCAGCCCTAGGTTCTGTCCTCATGGAGCTTAGAGTCTAAGACAGCACTGCTTAAAATGTGGTCTACGGACTAGTCTTATCAGACTTTAATAAGGCAAATACAGATACTGCAAGTAGTTGTCAATAAACTTTTACAGCAGTTGGATATTGCTGCAGCATCCAAATGTGTAATCAAGTGAACTCATCTCATTAAATGGGGTATGGAATGGTTTGGAGATTGCCAAACTTGCATGGTGAGTTTCCTGTGGTAGATTCTAAGTACTGGTAGTCACAGACAGAAGAACACCTATTGACTTGTGATGAATTGGAAAGTTTTTCAAAAATTGAATTCTCTCCCAGATAGCATGAAAAGCACTAGGTTAGTGCTTTCAAAGCATTCAAAAAAAAAAAAGAGAGAGTTTAATTCCAACTAAGAAAATTTGAGAATGTTTTGTCAAATAAATGATTCTTAAGAGTGGATGAGAATTTGAGGGGTAGAAATCACAACATGAGAAGGGCTATGGAGGCAGAAAAGTGCAAAGATGTCCCGGGCTACCTCCTTCATTATGGTTGGAATATGATATGGGGACAAGGCAAAGGGAGGTAATGGAGATAAATGTGAAAAGATGGATTGAAGCCAGTTACTAGAGGGCCTCGAATGTCATGAAAAGGAGTTAGAACTTTATTTTCGAGATAATCAGAAGTCCTTAATATTTCTGAACAGCATCATGACACAAAAGAAGCTCTATGTTCCAAATAATATTGGCTCATTTGAACTATATGTGACACTTTAAGGCAGGAATCCTTTAAGTGAGGTGAACAATAACAGTAAAAAGGAATTTCACTTTCATAAAACCACCTAACAAAACGAATATCCATTAAAGTAAAAAAATACAAATAAAAAGGAATTTTATTTAAAAATAATCTCTTTAATGGTGTCATATATTACTACATGTCTAAGTACATTTTTGCAATTTGAAGTCTTCCCTGGACCACAGCACAGTAAAACACCACTTTAGAAGATCTAATCATGTATGATTGAAGTAATTTTGAAATACCATTTCTTAGCTTTACAGTGACAGATAGAACACATTTTTCCCATTTTCAGAAACTTTGATTAAGCCACAGATAATATGGGAACATTAACCAGTATACTATTATAATAAATTACACTAAAATGTCAAACATCATCACCAAAGGACACAAGAGCAGCACTTTTTTTCTCTCTGTTATTCTCAGCTTCCTATAAAACTAGAATTGATTTCATTAAATGTTCCTCATTTATGTCTCATTTAAGTTTGGTGCCACGGCACCAAAGGCTCGTAATTCTTGCAGCTGACTGAAGTGGAGTCTTTGTGCCATTAAGACTCTCATAAACGTATCTTCCTCAGAAACAGCTGAACCACTAAGTAAGCTTTAAACTTTGAGGGTAAAATTTTCTAAACAAATGAAATGAGACTCCCAGAAAAACACATTATCACATTAGAATTTCACATACTTGGCTGAGTAAATATCTAATTATTTCATCTTATAATCCTGGTTTGATAATATCATCTTCAATGTGGATGTGAGAATTACAGAACTGTAAAGATACCATCCTGTTAAACTGAAAGCTATACACTTAGAATTGCACACATGTGTGATACAACTACAATACAAGGCTAAAACAGAGCAGTGTGAGTCACCGATCAGGATGCACTAAAGCAGGGGTGCTCAACTGAGGGTGATATTTGCCCTTCCCAGGAGACATTTGGCAATGTCTTCAGATGGTTGTCATGACTGGGGCATATACTACTGGCACCAGGATACTGATACTGCATACTGCAATACATCCTATAATGTGCAAGACACTCCCTTCCAGAAGAATTATCTGGTTCAAAATGACAATAGTGCTATGTTGAAAAAAACTGGTACTAAAGGATCACATTAACAACATGTCCATCATTCCTCCCAGTTCTAAGATTCTTGGCATATGCTACGGTCTGAAAGTTTGTGTCTGCCTCCCTCCCCAAATTCATATGTTGAAGTCCTAACCCCCAAGGTGATTATATTAGGAGGTGGAGTTTGGGGCAGGTGATTAGGACATGAAGGTGGATTTAGTGTCCTTATAAAAGAGACTCCGGGATCTCTTTTCCCCTTCCACCATGGGAGGATACAGTGAGAAGGCACCATCTATGAACCAGGAAATAGGACCTCAACAGACACCGAATCTGCCAGTAACTTGATCTTGGTCTTCCCAACCTCAAGAACTGTAGGAAATAAATTTCTGTTGTTTATAAGCCACCCAGTTTATGATATTTTGTTACAGCAGCCTAAAGAGACTAAGACAGCATATACAGAAATAATCACTTTGATTCATACAGTAGGAAAGTCAGAAACAAGGAGGTTCCTGAAGATTAAAACAGATAATTATTATGCCTTCCTTTGATATAATGAACTACTTATATAAAACCCTCTGCCTTTTGCAAACAAGACCTGAAGGTAATCCTCACCGGTGCCCTGGTGTAATTCCATTGATATCAGTAATACTCTCTATGTAGCTATGTAAACATTGCATCAAGAAGTCTTCCAGCAGACCTTTGTAAAAGACAGGCACAGTTGAAAACCTCAAATAATGTTCCAGGCATGTATTGTTTTCTGTGTTGTAAGTCAGTAATGGCTTTAAGAAGCAATATGAAATAAGAACTTTTGAGAATGTGGGAGAGAAATCCCTCTCCTTAACTGTGTACATTGATTCTAAGATGTGAACCTTTTCTAGAGATGCTAAATGTGCAAAATGTATAAAGCATATTAAATATATAATAAGGTTTCATAAGGCCTTTTGGTAAGAAAAAACAGAAAGAGGTCAGACACTTAGGGAGGCCAACACAGAAGGATTGCTTAAGACCATGAGTTCTAGACTAGCCTGGGCAACACAGTGACTCGACAAAACATACAAAAATTAGCTGGGCATGGTGTTGTGCACTTGTAGTCCCTGCTACTCAGGAGGCTGAGGCTTCAATAAGCCAAGATTGCATCACTGTACTCCAGCCTGGGCAACAGACTGAGATCCCACTTCAAAAACAAACGAAGAAAATAAAACCAAAGAAATAGACTCTGAAATGCTCTCCCTCTCAGCTCCTTCTCCATCAGTGTTAGACTCGGTGAGTTTCATTTAAGTCTTCATATTGCTCCCCTCCTCCCCTCCTCACCACTCCAGAATGAGGCACAGGGAGGACAATGGGATCACTATTGTCTCAGAAACAAGAACAAATTAATACAAAGCCTGGTTTCCCTCTCTTGTTTTCCTCTCTTGAAATTTCTTCAAAGTCTTTGACTGTGAATTGGGTACTATGAAGGACATCTGTCCTGAACATCTCTTAGGACTTCTAGAGCATATGTCTTTATTTAACTAAACAGAAGAATAACCACACTTACATGCAATACAATTTATACTTGATATCATTTTTAAATTGTATCTAAAGACCTACACTACTTACTTATAAGCAAAAACTTAGTATAAAACCTATATATTGCTTATTGGCATATTGTCTGCTTGTTCCACCAGAATTTCAGATCCACGGCAATAGGGATTTTTGTCTTGGGTATATTGGCTGGGTGAGTAAATGAATATCTTCTCCCTATCAGTAGAGTCATTATACAATTGCAAACTCCTTTTATTTTTACAGAAGACCACAGGACTCATTTCCTGTTATAAACTACTCATGTTAGTTCATTTATTCATTCTCTACAAAGTCTTTCATGACTTGGCTCCTGCCACCTCTCTAGCTTTCCCCCATAGGATGCCCGCCTTGCTCTCCAGCAACACTAGCTTTGGCTCAATTCTTAGTAAGCTCCATGCTCCCTTCCACCTTAGAACCTCTGCTCTGGCCATTCTTCTGCCCATCTCCCACACCTTCAGATTTCTGCCTTCCCTGATCCCCACTGAGACTAGGTGTGGTACCTGCATTTTATAGTTTCATAGTTACTTGTTTTTGCTGTTGTTGTTTTCTATCATAGTACTTAACACATTTGTAAAATGTATTTGTGTGATTATTTGATTAACTTTGCTCCCAACCCCACTCTTCTCAGCTGTATGCCTTCCTGTCCCTATTAATATCCTGCCATCTAACACAGTGCCTGTCACACAGCAAGTGCTCAATACATAGTCATTGAACAAATAAATGAGTTATGTTTCTAGAAATATAATCTGTTACCAAATATGTAAGTCCATGTTATACCATATCATTCTTCCCTAGGGCTCAAGTTAGTAGGTACTTAGTCAACATTTGTTGGTTAATTGAAATCATCATTCATCTCCAGCAAACACCATTCTCCTATGTCTATATGACACTAAAAAATTTGTTGCAAAATTGCTGGAAAATAAACTACTGTCTTTCTATTTTTTTCCACATACTAATACAAAAGGAGTTTGTTTTTGTTTTTGTTTTTCGACGAATTTATTAGCTGTTTTGGAATTAAGAACATGACTGGATGGAAAATAGTTGGCAGGGAATCAATTACTCGACCGATGAGTATTTGTCTCTGTAGCTATATCTGAAAACATCTGGAAGCACACTTTCATTATCCTCTGAACATTTGGTGTCTCGTGCTCTTAGCCTCTGAGATAATCTCTCTCCATATTATTCCTAAATTAAAGGTATTCTGTTGACGAAATCAATGTTTTTTGACAGAGGGGAATTTGTGGGACGTTGAAAATACAGAAGAATGAACTCCTAGGCTAAAAGGGCTAAAACAGCATTCATTCTTTTAAGAGGAGAAGCAAAGAAGTCTTTAGTTTAGAAAACCACAGAAAAATGAAATTCCATGTAACATCCTATAAGTAAGAAGCTAGTCACATAAGGAGCCTTGGGAAGAGTACAGATTTCCTGGGGACCCGGACAAACCATCCTGGCTTAAGCAGGCTAAAGAGAGATATCCAAACAACAGGAAATCAGTAATAATTGTAAACCTAGAGTCTATTCATATACCTTGCTTTCAAATAATTTCTTTACATGTATTCCTCCCATCTATGGTTATCTGGACTTCTGCCACTAGGGAATTTTTACTAAATTGTCTGAAATTCTTGAACAAAATGCCAAAAAGCCCAGGAAATTTGGGCAGTATTTGCTAAGTCAGGCCATTCTTATGGAAAGCCCCTGTTAGGAAGTTTAACCTCTATTGAAGAGGTCATCCTCTTCCCTGCCTTGCCCACTACTCTCTCGAGCCCACTAATAGTCAAGCAGGGAGTGGCTTCTTCACTGCCCCAAGAGGTTTTCTGTCAATTTCTCATCCAAATCATCCTTGTTTGTGTCTGGCAGATGCTGCAAAACTGCAGCATGAACTCTCGCAGTCTCCCTTTGCTCTATGTGAATGAGAGATGAAGTCTAGCTTATTTGGAGCTCACTCTAGCAAGGAATTACCTGCCCCTGAGACAATAAACACAGAGAAGGACCCAGGTGCTGCAGGTGGGATAAAAATGACTAGAAGCCAATAGCATCATATTGATTATCCACACCTCCATGCCAAGGGGAAGTGTTCTTATCTTAAATCCTACTCAAGCTTTACTGTCTTTAGGCAAAAACACACATTTTCCTGTTATGCTTTAGCTTGATGTCAGAAAGAGCCAAGGAACTAAAGCAAAGGCAACTGCCATGTCTCAGGTTGTGATATCCATAAATAGTTCAACCAAATTATCTCAAGAAGAAGGAGCTTCCCAGACTGCATGATCATTACTAGTTACAATGCACAACTCTACCTTGGCCTCCAGGAGAAATGCAATAGGGCTGAGACTTAGTTCTCAATGCCATGAGGAAAGAAAAAACATTAGATTTTGCTTAACGTGACTTCAAATATTTCATTACTCTTCTATAGGTCTCATTAGAAGGGTTGGACTACCAAATTTGGAATAAAAACTTTTCACTTTCACTTTCTTATTACATCTAGGTGAGCCATGTTGCTCAGGTAGTAATTAAACCATAGAGACTTAATGGGTGAAAAGAAAGTGGGATAAAAAGAGCTAAGTCTATTCAAGTTTCATTTGATATCAGTGTATCTGTCCTACCCCCTTTTATTTTATTTTCTCCATTTGTTCCTCATACACAACTGTTTGACCAAATAAATATCAGATTAATCTTCATGCCTTTTTTCCAAACAGGCACAAAACATATTACTGAGGTCTAAGCCATATGACTTTGCCTACAATTCTTCACTAGCTGTTGTCTGGGGCCATTAACTTATTTTGAAAAGCTTCCAAGAAATTCAGTAGATTTCCCTTCCTGAAAAGCCAATTTCCTAACTGTTCAATGAGATGGCTTTTGAGACTCATATCAACAAATTAGGAAAGTAATAATGTTCCTCTTCTAACAGGAAATTCACTATTGCTGGTGTTGCTGCCCTAATTATACTATAATAGAATTTCAAAAGAATCTTTTTTGAATTAGAAAACATCCCTTCTACTTGCTGCATAATATCCTCTTCAATCCTTTATACTAAATGAGTCCATTTGGAAAGTAAGGAGGGGTATAAATTACCTTTTTTCCAGGAATCAACAAGCCAGGTTTTTTACTCCATTATCATGTGTCCTGTTTTGTTCTGTTTTGTTTTACTAAATGTCTTACACTTAAATAAGGTTTCCGTTTAATCAGTCATTAAAAAAGAGAACAGATTTTTTTTTTTAAATTAAAATGGGTGCATAGCTTTCTTTTCAGTAACATATACATTTATCAAGAGTTAAAAATGGAAATGGCTACCCCATGACAAAGCTTATTTTTCTACTTAGCAAATACAAATATATAAACACACAGAAACCTACCTAGGATACAGCTTTGCATTCTGAATCATAATTTACACAATTTAACCCTTTCAAGAGATTAAAAAACTAACTCACAGTTTGCAGTCACTCAATGCCTGGGATCTCGGGGCCTTCCTCAGTATGGCGACAGATTTTAACACCAGGAGATGAGATGCCCTGCAACCGAGATCACTCGTAATTAGTGAATATTGTACTTGAACATTTGACAGCTCTGTAAAAGTTTTGGTGAGACTGTCACTTTTATTTCTTTTGTAGTTGCCTTCACAAACAGGAAACAGGAAATACACCTCCAAGAACACTGATGTATATTAGCCTAATTGGTTTTTGGTTCAAAGTACCCAGGAATGAGTCTTGTAACCCAGGGGTAACAGGCACAGTCCCCAGAGTAGGAATCAGCTCTGATCATCTCACTGTCAACTCCTCTGGACAAATGCTATGCAGACAATTTATTACAGGGAGAAACAGGCATGCTGAGTAACATTCAGGCCTTATGGTCTTAATTCAGGAAGGATTATAAACATTAGAATAAACTAACTTAAATATAAATATATACATATACACATATATTAAATACTATATTATTTAAATATATTTCAATTATTTAAAAGAATAAATAATATGTTAAAGTAATGTAATATATATAATTTTTCCTGGAATATATATAGAAACTATCACTTAGGAATCATTTGGTTACGAGTAACAGAAAACCCAGCTCAAACTCACTTATACAAATAAATAACAAAATAAGGAAATATTTGGTTCACTGAGGTGGGGAAAAATCCCAGAAGTAAGATTAGTTTTGGGAAACCACAAGTTTGTTGTATCATTTGATTCTAGACAATTCTCTTGGTACAGGTATTCTTTGTGAATTGGCTTCACCCTCAGGCTGTTCCCCTTCTGGTGCAATAAAAATGGTTGTAGCAGTTCAAGATCACATATCTATCATCCAAGAGGATAGTGTCAGCGTCATGGCAGTCCCAATGAAAGTTCTGAGGTCATTCTGATGGCCCGTTGCGGAATCGGCCACTGTATTTTGGGGTCTCATATGTCAAATGGCTTAAACTAGTCAAGGCTTATCCCTGGTGGTAAGAGTAGGGTCAATCCAAACAAACATCACATAGAGAGACATTGGGGGTACTTAGAGGAAAGGGAAAGTGGGAAGGGCATCAGCAAATGTCCACCACAACAGTGCTTCACAATAATCTGAAGACTGATATTTGAGGATGTCTTTGTATAAAAATCCTAGTACTCAGGTTATCTGCAGATGTCCGAAAGAGAATGAGTGGAAGTTCAATAGATATTGATGACCCAAGGCTCATCATATATTTAGCTGGATTTTCTTTTTTTCTTTTCTTTTTTTTTTTTTTGCGGAGTTAGGGAGACAGAGTTTCACTCTGTTACCCAGATGGGAGTGCAGTAGAGCAATAATAGCTCAGTGTAACCTCAAACTTCTATGCTCGAGAAATCCTCCTGCCTCAGCCTCCAGAATAGCTGGGACTACAGGGATGCCCCAACATGCCTGGCTAACTTTTTTTTTTTTTAATAGAGATGAGGGCTCTCTCTGTTGCCCAGGCTGGTCTCAAACTCCTGGCCTCAAGTGATCCTACAACCTCAGTGTCTCAAAGTGCTGAGATTACAGGCATGAACCACCACACCCAGCCTGAACTTTCCATCAACATTGGATTTGCTCTCTGAGAAAATAGTTCAGAATATTTCCATTCTGTTTATCAAGTGCATTTTACAGTGTATGAAGCACTCTTACATTTGATCTTCTATTTTGCCATGAAAACAACTCTGTCAGCAGTGGGCAGGCATCCCCACTGGAAGCTTAGACAGTGGGGCAGACACTGCCAGTTGCCTATCCAATCACAAGTCTACCCTTTTCCCTTACAGAATCTTGATTTTGTCCAGGGCAGGAATTTGCTGTGTTAAGATTCAGCTAAGAATGGTGGTCAGGTGGAGCAATTTTGGTTCTGGAGATGCAAACAAGCCGAAGTTACTAGGTAGGGCTCCTGGAAAAGTGCTTTCAAAGGACACTGGCATTCACTTTTTGTTCTTTGCCCTTCCTCTTCATCATGCCTGCAACTCTGACGTAAAGCTGGAGGAAGAGCTCTCTTGCAGTCATGAAGTCACAAGCATGAAAACAAAAGCCACATACTGTGAATGAAGCCTAAACTGAAAGAAGGAGCCACTGCACTGGGCCTGGCTTGCCTACTTCCAGGCTGTTATATGAGAAAAAGTAAATCCTATTTGGTTAAGCCACTGTAGAAGGATTCTTGTTACAGGCCACTGCACATAATCCTAACTGATACAAAGAGGTTTCTCAACCAGGTGATGACAGATCAAGGCTTAAACACAAGTCTTCCGACTCCCTGTCCAGTGATATTTCTAATAAATTGCATTACCTCTGTAAAAGCAGAACCCATACTCTGAATGCTATACAAACAGGCATTTTAAATGTATGCTTTTTTCCCCCCAACAAATAGCTTATTTAAATGATCTGAGACATAGCTTAAATGGTGACAGGGGATTCATTGCTTTTTGTTTGTTTTACTTTTTAACATGAGGCACTCAAACATTTGCAAAAGTTCTAAGGCAAGAATGCCTTGGCTACAGCAAAGAAAAGCTAGGTCATTTTACCAAAATTTATTTCAAGGCTACCTAAGGAAGAATTAGCCAGCTTCCCACATCTTGTTGTGGATGAGGGTTTTCTTCCTTGATTTTCTCATCCACTCGGCTATTACAAAATAACAGGGTTCTCATTAAGTGTGGAATAACTGAGCCAAAAGTAAAGAAGGAACCATACCCAAAGAGTAATTCCACAGGAATTAAAGATTTAGTTGTAAAAAGCAAAAGATTTAAACTTTTAGAAGAAAATATAGGGAAACATCTTTCTGATCTTAAAATGGGAGAGAAGTTCTTAAGGCACAAAAGTGTTAACCATAAAAGGAAGGCAAAGTTGATAAACTCGCAACCGTAATATGAAGAGCTTGCATTCATCCAAAGGTACAATGAAGAAAGCAAAAACATAAGCCAATATGTAAGACAAGTTTGCAACACTTGAAATGAACAAAAGACCAGTATTCAGGTTATATAAAGAAATGTCATACATCAGTCATAAAAAGACAACACAATAGAAAAAGAATGAGCAGCAGATCTGACAGGCACATCACAGAAGCGAAAAACATGAATGGTGAATGGATGTAGGAAAAGATGAGCAACCTCATCTTTAACTAAAAAAATGCAAATTAAACTGCTAGTGGGGGTAGAAATTGATATAACCACTTGGAACAATTTAACCTTGTCTTATGAAGTTGAATGCTCTCATACCCTCCATCTGAGCAAATCACTCCTATGTACATTCTCTAGTGCTATGGTTTGAATGACAGTGTCCCCTCCAAAATTTATATTAAAACTTAATCCCCAATGCAACAGTATTGAGAGATATGGCCTTGGGGGTGGTGATTAAGTCATGAGGGCTCCACCCTCACAAATGGGATTAGCACACTTATAAAAGGGCTCCAGGTTGAAGGGAGTGCCCTCTTTCCCTTCTGCCCTTCCGCCATGTTGAGGACACAGCATATGTCCCCTCCTGAGGTGGCAACACTCTCGGAAGCAGAGACTAGGCTTCATGAGACACCAAACTTCCTGAACCTTGATCTTGGACTTCCCAGCCTCCAAAATGGTGAGAGAGAAATTTCTATTAGTTATAAATTACCCAGTCTCAGGTATTTAGTTATAGCAGTACAGACAGACTGAGACATCCAGAGAAACTTTCACACACTTCCCAGAAGACATGCATAAACATGTCTTTTTTGAAACAGCAAAAAGCTAGATTTAACACAAATGTCCATCAACAGGAGAACAAGGAAATAACTTAAGTGATAGTCATTAAATGGAATATTAGATAACATGGAATATCGATAAACCACAGCAGCATGCAATGGCTTGGGTACACCTTAGAAACATAATGAATGAATGAAAGCAAGTAACAGCCAACTACATAGAAATGGTATCTTTTTCACATATAAATAATTATGCCCAAGAATACCAAGAACAAACAATATTTGTGTTGAGGCAAACCCATATGTAATTTTTTTTTACAGTTCCACATTATTTTATCACACATGTACATCCATGTTACCATCACTACAATCAAGATACAGAAGTGTTCCATCACCACACAGAACTCCATCCTACTACCATTTTATAGTTATACTCACCCCTTGGGCCCCCATTCCTCATCTTTGACAATCACTAATCTGTTCTCCATCTTTATAATTTTGTCATTCCTATAATATTAATAAATAGAATCATGTAGTATGTGACCTTTGGATATTGTTTTTTTTGTTCACTCAGCATAATGTCCTTTAAATTCATCTAAGTTGTTGCATGTATCAGTGGTGTTTGTTCCTTTTCATTGCTGAGTAGTATTCCATAGTATGACAGTAGTACAGTCTGCTTAACCATTCACCTATTGTAGGACATTTTGTTTTGTTTCCAGTGTTGGGCTATTAAAACTAAAGCTGCTAGGAACAATTATGTACAGACTTTGTGTAGATAAAGTTTTAATTTATCTGGAATAAGTGTCCAGGAGAGTGATTCTGGGTCACACAGTAAATGTATGTTTAGTTTCAAAGAAACCACCAAACTATTCTCCAGAGTGACTCTAGCATTTTATCCTCCAGCAAGGTATGGTAATTCCATTTTTTTGCATCCTCACCAGCATTTGACATTGATATGGTTTGACTATGTCCCACCCCAAATCTCATCTAGAATTGTAGTTCCCGTAATTTCCATGTGTCGTAGGAGAGACCAGGTGGAAACAATCGAATCACGGGGGAGGTTCCCCCAACCAGTTCTCATGATAATGAGTGAGTTCTCACGAGATATGATGATTTTATCAGGGGCTTCCCCCTTCGCTGAGCACACATTCTTCTCCTCGACGCTACCATTTGAAGAAGGACATGTTTGCTTCCCTTTCCACCATGATTGAAAGTTTCCTGAAGCCTCCCCAGTCATGCTGAACTGTGAATCAATTAAACCTCTTTCCTTTATAAATTGCCCAGTCTTGAGTATGTCTTTATTAGCAGTGTGAGAACAGACTAATACAGGCATTATCACTATTTTTATTTTACCTGTTCTAATAGGTGTGTGGTGCTATCTCATCATGGCATTCATTTGCATTTTCCCAGTAGCTAGGGATGCTGAACATCTTTTCATGAGCTTATTTGCCATCTAAATATTGTTTACAATAAGATATCTCTTTTGCCCATTCCCTCATTGGATTTTTGTTTTTTTAAAAAAAATTGTTGAGTTTGGAGTTCTTTAGTCTAATCTAGGTATGTGTTTTGCAAATATTTTCTCCTAGTCTATAGCCTGTCTTTTCATCCTTCTAACAGAGTTCTTCATAGAACAAACATTTTAAATTTGGATGAAGTCCAATTTGTTGATTTTTTTTTCTTTTATAGATCATGCTGTCGATATTATGTTCAGGAACTCTTCAACAATCCATAGGTATTTAAGATTTTCTGGTATGTTTTCTTTTACAAGTTTTCTAGTTTTATGTTTTATTTTAAGTGTATGATCCATTTTGAGTTGCTTTTTAAGTTTTGGGGTGGCATATATGTGACTGTTTTCAGGTTCTCTGTTCTGTCCTATGTATCAATCTTTTTGATAATTCCACACAGTCTTGACTATGGTAGCTATACTAATTTTGAAATTAGGTTCAAATTAGTACAAGTGATTTCTCCTACTTTATTTTTCTTTTTTGAAATTATTTTAGACATTCTGGTTGCTTTTCATATAAATTTTAGAATAATCTTGTATATGTCTCCAAAATTCTTGTTGGGATTTTTTTTTTTTTTTTTTTTTTTGAGACGGAGTCTCGCTCTGTCGCCCAGGCTGGAGTGCAGTGGCCGGATCTCAGCTCACTGGAAGCTCCGCCTCCTGGGTTTCCGCCATTCTCCTGCCTCAGCCTCCCGAGTAGCTGGGACTACAGGCGCCCGCCACCACGCCTGGCTAGTTTTTTGTATATTTTTAGTAGAAACGGGGTTTCACTGTGTTAGCCAAGATGATCTTGATCTCCTGATCTCATGATCCACCCATCTCGGCCTTCCAAAGTGCTGGGATTACAGGCTCTTGTTGGGATTTTTATAAGAATTTCATTAAACCTGAATCTGAATATCATTTTGGGGAGAATTGACATCTTTACTAAGTTGACTCTTCCAATCCACAAACACAAATCCAATCCACACTTCTCTACTATTTAGATACTTTTTGATTACTTCTATTGGCATTTTGTAGTTTTCAGCATATGAATCCCATAAATGTTTCATTAGATATACACATATGTAGTCCATATGTTTTTGAGAGATTGTAAATGATATTGCATAATTCATGTGTACATTGATAGTATATAAAAGTACAATTGATTTTGATATGTTTATCTTACATCCTGCAACCTAACTAAACTCATATATTAGTTCTAGGAGGTTTTTTCTTTATAGATTAAATTGAATTTTTCTAGTAGACAATCATGTCACCTGCAAATAGGAATGGTTTTATTTCTTCCTTTCTGATTTGTTTGGCTTTTATTTGCTCTTCTTACTTTATTGCACCATTTCGAACTTTCAGTACTATATTGAATAGGAGTGGTGAGAGCAGTCATCCTTACCTGATCTTATGGAGAAAGAATTCAGTCTTTTACTATTAAATACAATGTTAGCTATAGGTTTTTCTTATACACTCTTTATCAATTTGAGGGAGATTTCTTCTATTCTTATTTCTCTGAGAGTTTTTGCCATGAATGTTGTTTAATTTTGTCAAATGGGTTTCTGTACATCAATTAGTATGATTGTGATTTTTTTCTTTAGACTGTTTATATAGTGAATTACATTGAGGATTTTCAAATATTGAACCATTCTTTTATTCCTAGAATAAACCACCCTTGGTTATGGCATATAAGTACATTTATATATTACTGAACACTATTTACCAGTATTTTTAGGATTCTCACATCTATCTTTATAAGAGTAGTTAGTCTCTAGTTTTCTTTTATTGTGCTTTTTCTAGTTTTGGTATCAAAATAATATCAGTTTCATAAAATGAATTGGGAAATATTTCCTCATCTTTTATTTTCTAGAAGAGGTTGTACAGAATTGGTATTAATTATTTTATAAATGTTTTATGGAATTTTCTAGAGAAACCATCTGGACCTGGAACTTTCTGTTTTGGGAGTTTCTAAATTACTAATTCAATTTCCTCAGTTACAAGACTATCAAAATTATCTATTTTATATTGTATGAATTGTGGTAGTTTGTGCTTTCTGGAAAATTGCTTCATTTCATATAAGTTGTCAAATTTAAATGTGTAGAGTTATTTGTAGAATATCCTTATTATTCTCTTTGATGTCTGCAGGTCTGTAGTGATGTCCCTTTTTTAATTCCAGATATTGGCAATATGTGTCTTCTTTCTTTTTTGTCAGTGTTGCTGAAGGTTTGTCAATTTTCTTTTCAAAGAACTAGCTTTTTGTTTATTTTCTTTATTGTTTTTCTCCTTGTAGTTTTATTAATTTCTGCTTTTATCTTTATTATATCCTTTCTTATGCTTACTTTGGGTTTATTTGGCTCTTTCTTTTTCTAGTTTCTTGAAAGACCAGTTTCTTCAGATAGGAGCTCAGATTATCAATTTGAGACCTTCCTCTTTTCAAATGTAAGCATTGTATTAGTGCTATAAATTTTCCTCTCAGAACTGCTTTAGCTGAGTCACATAAATTTTGATGTTGTATTTTCATTTTCATTCACTTTAATGTATTTTTTATTTCTTTGAAACTTCCTTTTTGACCTACAGATTCTATTTGAAAGTTTGTTGTTTATTTCCAACTGTTTGGAGATTTTCCTGCCATCTTTCTGCTAGGGATATCCAGCTTGATTTGATTACAGCCAGAGAATACACTTTGTATAATTTCAATTCTTTTAAATTTGTTGAGGTTTGTTTTATGGTTTATGGTATATTTTGGTATACATTTTGTTAGTCAATTCTTCTGTTGTTGGGTGGATTGTATAAATGTAAATTAGATCTAGTTGGTTGATAATGTTATGGTCTTCTCTATGTTTGCTGATTTTCTGTCCAGTTGTTCTATCAGTTATTGAGAGAGGTGTGTTGAGGTTTTTAACTTCCATTATGAATTTGCCTATTTCTTTTTTCTCTTCTATCAGTTTTGTTTCACATATTTTGCAGCACACATTTTTGGGTATATATTTAGGGTTTGCATGCAAAATAAGTATGTTTGCTATGTCTTTCTGGTAAATTGGCCCTTTTATCATTATATAACGTCCCTCTCTGTCCTTGGTAATTTTCTTTTCTCTAAAGTCTTCTTTAACATTAATATAGTATTCCTGCTTTTTAAAAAATTAATATTTACATTAAAAGATTTCATTAAAAGATTTTTTCATTCTGTAATTTTTATCCTCCTGTATTGTTATATCTGACAGGAATTTCCTATAAACAGCATATAGCTGGGCTTTTTTTAATCCATTATGTCCATCATCTTTCATTTGTATATTTTGGCCAAATATAGTTAATGTAATTATTGATATACTTAGGCTAATACCTGCCATTTTTGTTGTTTCCTGTTTGTCCTGTTTGTTCTCTACTTTTTTTCCTTTATTTTTATTTTCTATACTTATTGTGGGTATTTAGGACTTTTTAAGAATTCCATTTTTATTTATCTATAGTATTTTTAGGTATATCTCTTTGTCTTCCTTTTTCAATGGTTGCTCTCCTTATTACAATAAATATATACAACTTACCAGAGTCTACTGGTAGAATTCTTACCTCCCTTTACATTCCTTTACTCTTCCTCATTTATAAAATAATTTTCTTAAATATTTATCTATGTACATCAAGAACTACATCAGATAGTGTTATTTTTTGCTTTAACCATGAAATATAATTTAGAAAACTTAAGAGGAGAACGAAAGTTTATTGCACTTACCCCATTTTTATTCTTTGTATTATTCTTTTTTTTTTTTTGAGATGGAGTCTCACACTTGTTGCCCAGGTTGGAGTGCAATGGCGCGATCTCGGCTCACTGCAACCTCGGCCTCCTGGGTTCAAGTGATTCTCCTGCCTCAGCCTCCCAAGTAGCTGGGATTACCAGCATGCACCATCACACCCAGCTAAGTTTTGTATTTTTAGTAGATATGGGGTATCACCATATTGGCCAGGCTGGTCTTGAACTCCTGACCTCAAATGATCCACCCACCTCAGCTTCTCAAAAAGTGCTGGGCTTACAGGTGTGAGCCATCATACCCACCCTATTATTTTCTCTTGATGACACACGTTAGGTAATTTTTATATTCCCATAGATCCCTGCCAATTTTTTCTTCAGCCTATTTGATCTATTGCTAAGATTGGGTAATTTCTAGTATTCTATTTACAAGCTCACCAATTCTTTCCTCTGTCCACTCCATTCTCATGTTAGCCCAACCATTGAGGTTTTTTGTTTTTTGTTTTTTTTTACCTCATTCATTACATTTTCCTAGAAATTGGAAAAAATAATGAAGTAAGAAAAGAATGCAAAAAGGAAGCCAATATGTTTTTTGAAGTAGTAAAAGGAAACAACTTCTTTCTGCTTCCTAAGAAATGAATACATTCATGCGTTGGCCAGGGGTCCAGTAACCACACAGGCGAATGTGACTCATATTTGACTGGTCCTGCTCCTTTCAACAGCCCTCTGTTAGAACATGCCCTAGAGTTCCCCTACAGAGCAATGTGGCTACTCTGGGCAAGGCTGCCTCCAGATGACTGGACCCACAGCCGAGGCAGGAAAAAGCAGTGTTGCAGGTTAAGCCATAGCCTATCAGAGTGCTGCAGAGTCTTCCTCCTCTGGCCTTTTCAACACCGGCCCTACTCATCTTACTCTCAACCTTCAACTCCCTCAAATCCCTGACTGATTCCATGGATTTTATACTTTTCTCTCCCCCAGCATATGCTTCCTCCTAATTTCTGCTTTCTGCTTGCTTACCTGGCCTCTGACCCATTTTTGCTTGCGTTATGACATTGTGCACATGTGTGGATTCCCTGACCCAGCTCTTCGGCCGGGGCCCCTAACATAACTACACACCACCTAGACATTATAATGGTTTCACTTTCACCAACAACTGCATTGCTCTCCAAGGCTAACGGAGTGAAGACTTTTCTTTCTTCTCTGCAAGGCAGGGGTGGAGAAGATCGATTTTAAAGGCCTACAGCCTCTACTCTCCAGGACATATTTCTGTGAGGTCACCAGCTGCTTCTTATGTGTGCTCCTTCCATCCCAAGCCCAGCACGTGGAGGCAGGACAAGAAATGAGTGGGCAGACAAATCAACACTGAAAGGCTTGGTAAATACTAACAGCAAATACTAAAAATAACTACACCGCAGTGGTTTACTTTTAGGAATTTTTTTTTTTTTTTTTTTTTTTTTTTTTTAGATGGAGTCTCACTCTGTCACCAGGCTGGAGTGCAGTGGCATGATCTTGGCTCACCGCAACCTCTGCCTCTTGAGTTCAAGTGATTCTCCTGCCTCAGCCTCCCGAGTGGCTGGGACTACAAGCATGTGCCACCACGCCCAGCTAATGTTTGTATTTTTAGTAGAGATGGGGTTTCACCATGTTGGCCAGGATGGTCTCGATGTCTTGACCTCATGATCCGCCCACCTCGGCCTCCCAACGTGCTGGAATTACAGGAGTGAGCCAACGCACCCAGGCTATGTTTAGGAATTTCATCTGTGCTTTTGCATTGGGGCGAGAGCGAGGGAGAGAATGAGGACTGTAGAGAAGTTGGAGATGTTGCTGTTCTCTGGAGATGGAGCTACTGAAGACCTTCCCTGGGTAGACAGCACTCCTCCACCTCCTCCCTGAAACACTTCTCTCTCAGCCTTCCCAGGTTTCCTCAGCTCTGCAAATGCCTCCTCCCTGCGCCACAAAGGTATCTCTGCTCTTACCAGCAGAGAGGAAAAGTGGCTAAGAGATTGCAGGCTGTTTTGTTCCTCAGTCTCATCCTCTCTCATATGCATGATAGCCTGGCTGCCTTTTGATCTCAGCTTCTAAAAGAAAGAAGGGTGACTGGGGTTAGTGTGTGTCTCCTGTATATCTGTGAGTCCCTTGTATGCTGGGTGTGACATGGCAGAGCCATTAACCCCACATGACACAATCTGCAGACACAGACTCCACACTAGGAATCCCACACATTCCCCAAAATGCCCACTGTTGCGCTCCTGTAGGACTAGGGATGAGCATAAATGGCCTGGATCCTTTTAAGGCCAGGGTACCCTGGTTGAATAAAATGAAGGACAGTAAGCCTGTTCAATTCTGTTTCTGTTATTTTCCCTTCCCTGGTGAGTAATTCAGCTATGCTGTGAATCGATAGGGATCTCTGGAGCTGGAAGAAGACACAAAATGAGAGAAATAAATTGCTCCCAGTTGGATGAATTATAAGCACCTTTGAGCTCCTCATCATATCTATCCTGTGCAATCAGCAAAGGAGTATTTTGAG
This sequence comes from Chlorocebus sabaeus, assembly GCF_047675955.1. Classification (NCBI taxonomy): domain Eukaryota; kingdom Metazoa; phylum Chordata; class Mammalia; order Primates; family Cercopithecidae; genus Chlorocebus; species Chlorocebus sabaeus. Next base: position 105,660,922 of record NC_132911.1, read on the forward strand.
CCTGAGTTTCCACCCCTCTCCGCTCCCCTAATCCCTCCTTCATATCATGCACTCTCTAGCACAGTCCGACAGCAAAAAGAAACAAAAGGCTTTCCTTCCCTACTCTCAAAATCGCCACATCTTTTCCCATCTTCCCCCTTCCTTCCTTCATGACTCCAGTGAAGAGGGAGCAGCCTTCATGGAAAGGTTAATTCCTCCGTTTATATCCTTCTCTCCCCTCCAGCATCATCCACATCTCACTCCATCCCTTCACCACCAGCCCTCTTACATCTTCAGGATACCACCTCTCTGGGCTCCTTCCCCAAAGCTGGAAAACAGCCTCGGTCTCTGTTATTCTGCAAGCCTTCCTTCTATTTTATTACCCTTTACAATTCTCTCTCTCTCCTCTTCTCCATCATGCATCCCAAAAGAAGGATCTAACTGATTATTTTCATCATTCTTCCTATATTTACTCAACCTATTGCAGCCAAACCTCTCTCTGCTTCCTGCAAGGTCCCTACTGATTCCCAGGTTGCCAAACGCAACAGCTTTGAGCTTTCTGTTCTACCCTTCTGAAACCCACTCTGCCCTTTGATTCTGTGACATTGCAACATCCTGGTGCTCCTGGAACCTATCTGTCCATTCCTAGACTCTTCCAGTTTCCTCCTCTTTTGCCCATTCCATAAGAGTAATCCCCACAAACAAAGGTGGCCACATTTAGCAAAAAAAGATATAGAAAGCCCAATTAAATTTAAATTTCAGATCAATAATGAATAATTTTTATATTGCATGGAACATTCTTACACTAAAACTTTATTCTTTGTTGATCTGAAATTCAGTGTCAATGTTAACTGAGCTCCCTATTTTTTAATCTGACAATCCTACCACAGTTGTTTCTTCAGAGCTTATCTCCATTCTCTAACTTCTTCCCTTGTTGATGTTTTCTATGCCCATGGCTTCTATGATTATCTTTTCTCAGATAATTCCCCAATTTTTATTTCTAGCACCAATCTCTCTCCTCTCCTCTTCTCTCTCTCTCTCTCTCTCTCTCTCTCTCTCTCTCTTCTTCCCTTCTCTTTTCCCCGGGGGTATTTTTTGACCCCTCCACTTGCTTTTCTATCTGGACTCTCTCTTTCTTCCCTTCTCCAGCCTCCCAATCACTTCAACTCCAAATTCAGGAGGCCGACTTCAGCAAGTGGCTGAGCACTTATTGGTTTTACCCTAACCAACATTCTCTCAGATGTATCTTTCCTTCCATTTCCATGGATGCCACTGACTTGAGGTCTCTGTCATTTCTGTAAGTCTACAAACCATCCCACACTATTTACATTGCCTTCTGACTAGTCCCCCAACTTCTACTTACAACCACCCTCTACCCCTCCACACATCACCACTCAATTAACATCCTAATTAAAGTGCAGATGTGGTCATGCCACTCCCTTGATCAAGGAAGCTTCTGACTGGCTACTGGTTAAAGCTGAAGCTCCCTAGCCAGGATCCAGAACCTTCAATGAGCCTTCTTTCTCCTCTTCTCTCCCTGTGGTCTCCTCTATGCACCCCAAATTCAAGGAGCATCAGAATATGATTCCAGGGCCTCCCTATCTCTATTTGCTGACACTCAGCCTTATATGTAGACTACTTTGAAGGAGACTCATACGGTTTCTGCATAAATAGATGCTCCATAAATGCTTGCTGAATTAGTGAAGTAAGTCAATTTGAAATTGACCACATTAACAGAATGAAGTAATTAAATCCATGAATCATTTATGTGATTCATTTATGCAAATGAATGCAGTTTTTCACTAACTCATTGTTTGCTTACCATCAATTATGGGTGATGTCAAGTTCATGTAAGTAATATCTCTATGATGTCAAATCACAGCTGGGCCCTGATGGAACTCCACAGGGCAGAGACAGACACAGACCACACCTGCTGCTTCTCTCAATTTACTTTTTGAACTCTAATCCCTTCCCCATTTCCCTAACTTCTTACATATAATTCTTTGTAAACATCCTTGAATTTTCTGATATATAATCTCCAAACAACTGGAAGTTCTAAATCACCGCCAAAACCACATTCTGATCCAAGAACATCTGGGTGCTTTAATCACCTAAATCAGAAGCCTGCAACCTCTTTCTGCAATAGGCCACATGGTAAATATTTTTGGCTTTGCATACCGTACGGTCTCTGGTTGCAATGACTCAACTCTGCCATTGAAGCATAGAAATGGCCATGGTTGACACAAAAACAAATGAGTGGGCCTGTGTGCCTATAAAACTTTACCTGCAAAGCAACCAGCCAGGATGCCAGCCACCGTTTGCTGACCCCAGCCTAAACCAAGCTTCTGATGAATGATTTACTTAGTTTTCCTTCCAAACTATACCTTTCATTGCAGTCACTTGATTGGGAAAAACATCAGAATTTCAGTTGGTGTAGTCTTTTCATGAGATCATAGTTAAACTAAACTCAGGACTACAGAGTTGGTCAAGAGAAAATAAGGAGTGGATATTTGAAGGCCGCTTTGGGACTTTCCTCCTAGCCTAGTGAACATCACCCCAGGGCAAGGGCATGGAGAGGCCAGATAGGTGAGCAGTCCGCTTTTAGGCGCAAGATTTAAGGTGGTGCCACAAAAGCATAAATCTACATAAGTAACATTTTAATGCAATGTTTTAAAGAAAATCAAAATAAACGAAGACACTCATGATGAATAAAATATCAACATTTTAAATTAAGACAGGATCGCTATTACTGATTTCTTCTTTTGCCCTGGGTTCCAGTGTGACTCTGCACAGCACTGTTATTGATCCTATCTTTATTTAAAACGTTGATCTTTTGTCCATCATGGATGCTTTGCATTCAATTTTTTAAAAACATTGTGCTAAGTGCTATTTATTTTGATTATGGAGTTTTTGGCACCTTCTAATTTTGCACAAAAGCAAATGTCCTACTCACCTTCTCTAGTCTCAGCCCTGAGACAACCTCGTCACCGTTGTCAACATCTATGCCCATTTAGGAGAATTACAGGCAGCTGTTTAATGTCACCTCTGCACTAGATCTTTCCTCTTGGCTACTTTGATGCCATTTTCACTTATTTGGATCCACCCCATATGCAGGTAAATTTGAAACATGTAGAAACTCTCGTGTCATACTCTCTAGAGCCACTTCTTAAAGGATATGTTAAAGAGAGACATAATATGTTAAAGAGAGACAATAAAATATGAGTTTTATTAAATTTTATTATTTTATTATTTTATTTTATTAAATAATTTAATAAATTGTATTATTTTATTAAATATTTTACTAAATAATTTTTAAAATTCCTACTAAGTGCCTAGTGGCACTTAGTATATTTTATTAAACTCCTACTAAGTGCCTAGAAGCACCATGCTAAAGGACTTTGTATCCATCATTTCATTTAATTACGACAGCCCGCAGAGGGGACGGGACAGGGGGCAATAGAACATGATTTCCAACCCAGTGCTAGGGAGAAGATGGCAAGTGCTCCACTTTGGAAAGAAATTACATTTCATGCTTCTCCAGGCAACTTCCAAGGAGTCATCAGCCCATGTGAGAAGCATGTCTGGTATTATATCTCTGTAACAAGATGCACAGCAGGCACTTTCAAGCATTTAAAATACTTGAATGTGCAAAGTTTCACAGTTGGTCACAAGTTCATAATAGCTATGTGCCTCTTTTATTAGGGAGATGCCATGCCATGTTGGGATTCTACAAGGCAGCAGGGCTCCCCCATTCTTTAAAATAGAGCAGCTCAAAAAACTCCTCTGGCAATTTTAACTAGGCAAGAATAGAAAACACCCCAGGCAGAGTGTGAGAGACCAATCTTGTAAACAGCAGGACAGCAAGGTGTAAACAAGAATGGAAAGAAAATATACAGCCTTTTAAGAAATCGTTGCTTTTGACAAGGACAATAAGATAGGAATAAATTCAGCCCCGAATAGCATGGAAAAACAAAAGCTCAGAGAAGTGTTAAATCACATGCCAGGTGGCTGCAGGAATTCGCAATGATCCATTCCAATCTGCCAACCCATCCCTTTTGGCATCCGGCTGGATTTTACACAGGCTCTTCTTCCAGTTTTCTGTGCTTGGGAGTTTTGAAGGGAGGGTGTTGTTTGGTTTTTTTCTCAACAAGCAGCAAACCCAGCATTTTCAAGACTGTTGCAACTTTCCTAAGTCACATGTTTTTTCTTCCTCTGACCCCACAAACAATGTTGTTTTGGAGAACCACAAACCACAATATTTCCATCTTTCATTTCACGGAACCATGCTCTTGCCTGCAGTAAAAACATGTTCACATCCTTGTACTAAGTCTTAGTAAATGCATCATATGATCACTGGTGTTGTTAGAAGATTTCATGCAATAAAACTCCTGCATCTTCTACCCTTTCAATAATTCCACCAATTATTAAGCACTGAGCATGTACTCATACTCATGACCTGAAGATAACAGGAATGAACTGTCAGATCCCTGCTTGGAGGACCACATAGTCCAATGGAGGAGAGAGACTTAGAAATAAACAGCTACAATAAGGAAGGAAGCTACCTTTATCCCTCGAGCTGGAGAGTGATAATGTGCATGGGTTTATTAAACAAAAATTTAAAGAAGGTCATTATTTTGGATTAGGCTCCTGCACTAGGCCCCAACAGACCAGACCAAATCAAAATGGAGTCACTTGTGCTAAGTGCCACATCATCAAACTGAATTTTGAAATCGGCCAGTTTTCCAAAAATCAAGAGATTCATACCAACCAATCAGAAGAGGCCCAGTTTACCTGAGCCAGCATAATAAAGAAGTCTCCTCTGTTTTAACTCTATAAGGAAAGTGATCTTTTTCAAGGTGGTCTTTGAAATGACTGGTCTGCTTTTTGTTCCCTGTTTCTGCTTTCTTCAGCCTTTTACTGCCTATAAGCCCCCTCCTGTTGAGCCCATCAGAGCACCCATTCTATTTTATAGAATGAGATGGTGCCTGAGTCTAAAATCACAAATAAAAGTCAATTCAATTTTTCAACTAAATTTATTGTAATTTTGTCTTTTGACGGGTTCCACTCATACTTTTCAGCACTCCTCAGTAGGCTGCTTCCAAGAATTGATCAAAGGATGAGGTATCCACCCTGTGCAGGCACAGATACTGGACAGCACTCAGTGCTTCCCATGAACCAAAGAAATGTCCTCCTGTGAAGCCCTCCAGCCTCCTGCACCTTCATCACTGCCTTGCTCCATACTCCTGTTCTCAGCCTCAGACTTCCACACTGCCTTGCTCAAGCTTATTGATGGCACAAGTGTCATGCTACTTACTGTGTACCAAGAATTGCATATAATTATTTCATTGAATTTTCATAACCACCTCAGAACAGGCTTTGTTATCCCAGCGTTATTGATAAAGAAAATGAGCCTCTGAAATTTTCAGAAACTTGCCCAAGGTTAAACAGCTAGTATAGAGAAACTGAGGCGAGAACCCAGGATTATGTGATTAGAACACCTCTTAAACAGTGCATTCATCTTACTCCATAGGCATGTTAAGTGTAACGCCCCTGCTAGGTTATTTACACCTTAAGAACAGAGATCGACATTTCCGTTTTTTAATAGTTCCTAGACAGGGTAGGCCCATAGCAAGCAAAGTATGCATCTACCTATGTGATGTGATTTAAGGGAGGCTGGACAAGGATGGGTTAATCATGTCTCCACCATTGCCTATCATGGTGCCTAGAATTTCACCATTGGGAGGGCATTATTTTGGGCCTGAAGTCTTTCTAGTCTTCAGGATCACTCTCTGAGAACATGATTGCCCTAGGAGGAGCAATCCTACACTGAGACCTCAGTGAGGATAAAGATGTCAGAGAATGAGACACAGGAGAAATGCCCAGAAAGGAGCCTAGGGCCTCTGAGATGGGAAAAGTGGTCCTGAGAAGAGGATGGGAGGTTCTAGGACAGGTGTGGAAGTTTTGCTTGGCTGGGCCCATCTCTGTGGCCCTGAGCACAGGGCAGGGCAAATGGAAGGTATGTAAGTTTTTACTTGACTTGAGGAAACAGTGTTTTGATCCAGTGTGAGAGGAGGAGGTATGAGGGATGGTGGCAGGTGGGCATCGAGTGCTGAGGTCACCAAGTACTGTGATGGCATAAAAGACAAGAAGGCAGGACCTTGCCCTCCAAGAGCTTACAGTGTCTGGAGAGAAAAAGTATCAATAGCAAACAATGGGGAAATAAGACAGGGATGACCAAATACAGAATACATATGTAATAGGAAATCCCAGGAAAGGAGAGCTCAGAATGAGAGGAGGTAATTTCAGGGACACAGGGTCCCAAGAATAGTACCAAATAAAGAGAAATAACAAATGAGTTGGTGAATGTCTGTCTTCCCAGACTGCCACAGCCATGTGCTACCTAGGCACTCCCTAACAAGGAAATCCAGCGTGGATTTAATCACTGTAATACAGAAAGGATGCTAGGATGGTCTAGAAACAAAATGGAAAGACAGATACAATGTACAAAGATACTATTTACAAAATGCATTACTTCAAAATAAACCCAGCTCTTTTGACAAAAAGATCTAGTGGTTGTTCTATTCACATAATAAATAGACCCAGAATTTTGGTAAAAGGTGCGTGTACCAGATTTATATATTAAGATACATGGCAAATATATCTGATAAAACCACTATGCAAACCTAAATCCCTGGTGAAGCTCAGTTAAAACCATGAGAAAGAGCTCTGATGACCACTACAGGCCAATGACCTTGAGAAAACTTAAGACTTTCCATGAATTTAGCCCTGATCAAGAATCATTTCGCTCTGTGACCTTCCAGCTAAAGATAAATGCACTTGCTCTGAGCTTTCACTGAATGCCTCCTTCACAAACAGGAAAGGTTACTTCTATTTACTCTAATCTACTTCCTATTTTCAAAAAAGACCCCTTTATTTAATTCATACAAAGAAAACAACCCCAGGGAGGAAAGAAGGAAGCAGGTAAGCTCTGACCTTTATGTGCTAAATGAGTTATTTTACCAATAGCTACAGGTGATCATGTTCTCACAATGCTGAATAACAATCCTTTGTACCCCTTGGCATAAGAGGAACCAATAGCTACAGCCTCAGGCTTATTGTGAACCAGTAGAAAAAAGAAAAATACAGGCATGTAGAGACTTGGGAAAAAAAAAAAGAGAGAGAGAGAAAGGGAGAAGGAGGCCACAAGAAATCCTTCCTCTTGTGAATTTCTTTTTTTCTTTTTTATTTTTTTGAGACAGAGTCTGACTCTGTCGCCCAGGTTGGAGTACAATGGCACGATCTCGGCTCACTGCAACGTCTGCCTCCTAGGTTCAAGTGATCCTCCCACTTCAGGCTCCCTAGTACCTGGGACTACAGGCATACACCACCATGCCTGGCTAATTTTTGTATTTTCAGTAGAGACGGGGTTTCACCATGTTGGCCAGGCCGGTCTCGAATTCCTGACCACAAGCGATCCGCCACCTCAGCCTTCCAAAGTGCTGGGATTACAGGTATGAGCCATGGCACCCAGCCCCTCTTGTGAGTTTATTAATTAAATTATTACAATATATATTTCCTTTTCATTTCATCTTGGCTACTAATGAGCTGCGTTTCCACAGGTTACCTGCTTTCTTCATGGTGGCTGCATATCTGAGACATAAATAGCAAAAGTTTCTGCTTCAGTCCCCTAAGAGGTTTGTAGTAACCTCTCTGAATATTCATAGACACAGTGATGACATTATCCAAACCCACAATTAGACACAAGGTCTAATAAGGGATCTTATGCTTTATTTCCAGATGCAAACAGAAACTTGCACTTCAGATACCTAAATAGAAGGATTTCTGAGACAGTTTTGTGTTCTAAAGAACAATCAGGAAAAATAAATATTTTTGAGGTCCTAAAAATCTGGGTGGTGATTACAATGCTGGAGCCGAACGGCCATGCCAGTATTTTTGTAATTCATATTTTATATGAAAGGATTCAGAACTCACAAAAAGAAATTAGTAGGGCCGGGCGCGGTGGCTCACACCGTAATCCCAGCACTTTGGGAGGCTGAGACGGGCGGATCACGCGGTCAGGAGATCCAGACCATCCTGGCTAAAACGGTGAAACCCCGTCTCTACTAAAAAATAGAAAAAATTAGCCGGGCGCAGTGGCGGGCGCCTGTAGTCCCAGCTACTCAGGAGGCTGAGGTAGGAAAATGGCGTGAACCCGGGAGGCGGAGCTTGCAGTGAGCCGAGATCGCGCCACTGCACTCCAGCCTGTGCGACTGAGCGAGATTCCGTCTCAAAAAAAAAAAAAAAAAAAGAAGAAGAAACTAGTGAAAATAATTATTGAATACATTTAAAATATGAAATTTACAAACATCATGTAAAATATTAAAAAAACTAAACATTGTATTACAAATGTTATTACTACAAATCATTGTATTAATAATAATTGGCAGGCAGAATTTTAAAATATAAGCATTAAAAAAAGTCTCAAAAATGAAAAAAAATTAAGTCGTGAAAAGTTGAAAATGAGATCATGTTATTTGAACTTTCATAAAATGAATTATTAAGGTGCATAGACATTGTTGCTATGGAGTTGAGAACATATTTTTGTGCAAATTTCCTCACTAAAAAAGAGAAAGTATTAGTCAGGGAAATGATGATGTATTTATGAGCTGTCTCCAAATCTTTTTCTCTGACTCCTTCATCTTCAGATAATCCTAATTCTCACTTGATAACTTTGAGGAGTATTTAGAAGTATTTTTTAACAACTTTGTTGGGGGAAGAGGTGAAATCTATTTATTTACCTCGAGCTATAGTTTGCTTGAAAGCAAGAAGCAAGCATTTCTGATTTGCCTCTCTTTTAGTTTGCTCATCTGTGGCGGAATCCCAATGCCCAGCTGCATTCATCTGTTTTGTAACTCTCATATTGCAGTGGACACACCCTCAGGTGATCCCCACTGAGTCATGTCTTATGTAATCCCCTCCCACAGAGTGCAGGCACAACCTGTGACTTGCTTTTTAGCAAATGGAATACGGCATAGTCAATGCTTTCATTGAATATTTCACTGCCTCGAAGTCTTAGCAGGCTGCAATGGGAGTTTCTCCTGCAGAGGTTGAAGGCATACGCTGTCATGTTGTGACAAGCCTGTGAGATGCCACGTGGGAAGAAGCTGTGGGCGATTCCTAGGACATGAGAGTGACCCAGGTGACTGCCAGAAATAAAGTGGGAACCTCAGTCCTACAATCTCAGCTGGATTCTGCCAACAGCTACGTGAGCTTAGAAGAAAAAAACCCAAGCTCCAGACAAGAACACAGCACAGTCAAGACCTTGATGACACCTTTCCAAGACCCTAAGCAGAGGCCCAAGCTGTACTTAGACTCCTGACCCAAGAAGATGGAGCATAACAAATACACATTGTTTTAAGTCACTATATTTGTGGCAATTTGTTATGTAGCAATATACAACCAACACGTCATAATCCACTTTGCACTCAAATAACAGCCATTCTTGAAAAAGAGTTCTGCTTTGCCAATTATTATTTTCTTCCTGCTGTTGACAATAACAGAAATATAGCAGAATGCTTTATACATATGTATACCTTTATTCAATTCAAAACTTGAATGCAGAATATCATTCTCCATCAGTGAGTCTTGAAACACAAATGAATTGGATTCAACATTTTTCAAAATATCAAAATAATTTTATTTTGGTACTTAAAAATTGGAAGGTATACCCCCAAACCAGTTTTTTTGTTTGTTCGTTTTCATTTTTGTTGTTTTTGGTTTTGGTGTGTCTACTTAACTGTTTTGTTTTGTTTTGAGACAGAGTTTCACTCTTGTTGCCCAAGCTGGAGTGCAATGGTGTGATTTTGGCTCACCACAACCTCCGCCTCCTGGATTCAAGCAATTCTCCTGCCTTAGCCTCCTGAGTAACTGGAATTACAGGCATGTGCCACCATGCCCGGCTAATTTTGTATTTTTAGTAGAGATGGGGCTTCCCCATGTTGGTCAGGCTGGTCTTGAACTCCCAACCTCACGTGATCCACCTGCCTCGGCCTCCCAAAGTGCTGGGATTACAGGCATGAGCCACTGTGCCTGGCCTACTTAAGTGTTTTTTAAATAAATGTTTTATTTTCAAACCGTTTTAGATTTACAGAATTATAAAGATAATACAGAAAGTTCTTGTATACCCCATACTCAGTTTTCCCAAATATTAACATCTTACATTAGCATGGTACATTTATCACATTCAATGAACCAATGTTGATACATTATTGTTAACTAAACTCCATACTTTAGTCAAACTTTCTTAGTTTTTACCTAATTGTTTTTGGTCCAGGATCCCACATTACATTGAGTCATCATCTCTCCTTAGGCTTCTCTTGATTGTGACTATCTCTCAGACTTCAGTTGTTTCTGATGACCTTCACAGCTTTGAGGGGTACTGGTCAGATATTTTGTAGCATGTCACTCTATTAGAATTTGTCTTATGCTTTTCTCATGATTAGACTTAGATCAAGTATTTTGGAGAGGAAGATCACAAAGGCAAAGTGCTCTTCTCATCACATCATGTCAAGGGTACCTACTACCAGTGTGACCTGCCACTGCTGATGTTAACCTTAATCACCTGGCTTGAGATAGTGTTTGCTCGGGTTTCTCCATTGTGAAGTTACTTTTCCCCATCCCTTTCTTTACTATACTCTTTGAAGGAAAGTCATTCTGTGCAGCTCCCAGGGAGGGTTATGCTTTACCCTCTGAAAGGCAGAGTATCTTACATACATTATTTGGAATTCTTCCACATTATCTTCATTTATTTATTCAATCATGTATTTACATCAGTATAGATATGTATTTTGTACTTTAAGTGATATCCTAATTCTAACTTTCTTTGCTCGAATTTTCCATCTTTGGACATTGAAATTACTTTTGATTGGGTCCTGTATTCTTTTCACATACAACCATCATTGTGGATTTTTATTTTGTGCACTCCTTTACTTTATAGCACTACAAGATGCTCCAGGCTCATCTTGTATATTTTCTGCCACAGTCTTAAATCAGCCATTTCTCCAAGGAACCCTGGTTCATTTCATCGGAAAATAGTATTAGAAACCAAGGTATGGGAAATAGGTATGTATTGTTTGCTTCCAGACCAAACCAGTTTTTCAATCTCTAAATATGGGATCTTGGAATGTCCCTATATTCTTAATTTATTTTAATGTATTTGACAAACATTTTTGCAGTGATTACCATGTGCCAGGCACTGTTTTAAGCACTTTGAAAATATCAACTCATTTAATCCTCGTAATAACCTCCTAACAACAAGATAGGTGGTATTAGTCCCATTTTATGGACGAAAAAAAACAAGAAACAGAGATATTTGGATATGTTCCATAGTCACCCAGATAGTAACCGACAGAGCTGAAACTGAACTCAAGTATCTGGATCCTTATTTGGAGCTAACCACATTGGAGTTAGATTTGGAGCTAATTCCTACTTTGCCTTGCAGTGGTGAGGACTTTGCAGAGCTGTCACACAAATTGATGAATTAATTCACCCACACATTCATTCTCTAATACAAATCTGTTATGTTCCCATTAGGTGCCAGACTATCTGATATCTGTTAATTGGTGCTTAATGCCATTTGAGATACCTCTTGGAATATGACCCAATTTAACATAAAGGAGGAGACTATTGTAATGTGCCCCTTGAGAAGACTCTGGCAGCTGCCTGGGATGAAGATGTTATGTAAAAACTACTCCACTCAGTGGCTGCAAATATACTTTATTATGCTATAAGTAATATTCAGAGGTGATAGGCAGGCAGTACCTTATTTACTTCATTTCTATTTATTTATCATTTCCATACATTTTTTAAAGGGTCTTTAGTATCTTTTATATATATGAAACTCCCATTCATTATGCTACTATTCTTGATAAAACATTTGAACAGAATGGTCTCTTGTGAAAACCACTGAATAAAACTGAGTTTCTATTTATAGCTAAGAAGAAAATTTTAAATGTACACTTACTTTCTGACTGTCACCAATGAGTGGTCCCAGGAGACCAAAGTTGAGATAATCTGAAAGAAAACATGCAAAACAATAATGGTGAATGCAAATATCTTTAAGGAATCTTTGTCCTGAGGTCATTATCCCACCTATTTTAATGGCAGAACACTGGGAGACTGATGTCCCATGACATGGTTTATTACTTGTTAATAATGTGTTTTGGAAAAGAGAGTGCAGGTTAGGGTGGATGTGAGGTTCAGCAAAATGGACTCCCTGAGAAAAGAAAGCAGAGACTGAAACAATGGGGAACCTGGAATGGACTTCTTGTTAATATTTATAACTCCTTGGAAGAGGATATGAGAGTTAAGTAAAGGAATACTCAAGAATGTGGGCCTTCATTTTCAGTTCAGAGTAAGTACCAGATGAGCTGCCTTCTAGATACATCAAAGTTTAGGGATATCCAAAAAAGAATTATCCCACCAAATTAAGCTTCATAAAATAAGGTTAAATAAATAAAATATTTAAATAAAATATTAAATAAAATATTTAAACAAAATATTTTCCAGACAAGCAAGTGCTAAGGGAATTCGTTACCACTAGACCAGCCTTATGAGAGATCCTTAAGGGAGTTCTAAACATGGAAACAAAAGAATGATACTTGCTATCACAAAAGTACTTTTAAGTACATAGCCCACAGACTCTATAAAACAACTACAAAATAGAAACTACAAAGCAACCAGCTAACAACTTATGATAGGATCAAAACCTTACATATCACTATTACTTGAATGCAAATGGTTTAAATGCTCACACTTAAAAGGCACAGAGTGGCAAGTTGGATACAAGAATAAGGCCCAATTGTCTGCTGTCTTCAAGAGACCCATAGGCTCAAAGTAAAGGGTTGGAGAAAGATCTACCATGCAAACAGAAAACAAAACAAAACAAAAAGCAGGAGTTGCTGTTCTTTTATCAGATAAAACAGATTTTAAACCAAAAACAGTGAAAAAGGACAAAGAAGGGCATTACATAATGATAAAAAGTTCAATTAAAGAAGAAGACTTAACTATCCTAAATATATATGCACCCAACATCAGAGCACCCAGATTCACAAAACAAGTACTTCTAGACCTACAAAAAGACTCACACAGTCACACAATAATAGTAGGGAGCTTTAACACCCCATTGACAGATCATCAAGGCAGAAAACTAATAAAGAATTTCTGGACTTAAATTTGACACTTGACCAATGAGAACTAACAGACATCTACAGAATACTCCATCCATCAAGTATAGAATATATATTCTTCTCACCTGCACATGAAACATACTCTAAGATTAACCACATGCTCAACTGTAAAGCAAGGCTCAATAAATTCAAAAATATCAAAATCATACCAACCATACTCTCAGACTATAGTGCAATAAAAATAGAAATAAACTCCAAGATCTCTCAAAATTGCAAAATTACATGAAAATTAAACAACTTGCTTCTGAGTGGCTTTTAGTAAACAATAAAATTAAGGCAGAAATCAAGAAATTCTTTGAAATAAATGAAAGCAGACACACAACATACCAATATCACTGGGATGCTGCAAAAGCAGAGGAAAGTTATAGCAGTAAATGCCCACCTCAAAAATTTAAAAAGATCTCAAATTAGCAGTCTAACATTAAACCTAAAGGATCTAGAAAAACAAGAGCAAAGTAACCCCAAAGCTAGCAGAAGAAAATAAATAAAATCAGAGCAAAAATGAACAAAGTTGAGACCCAAAAATTTATATGAAGAAGCAACAAAACTAAAAGCTGTTTCTTTGAAAGGATAAATAAGATTGATAGGATCAAAACCTTACATATCACTATTACTTGAATGCAAATGGTTTAAATGCTCGCACTTAAAAGGCACAGAGTGGCAAGTTGGATAAAAGAATGAGGCCCAATTGTCTGCTGTCTTCAAGAGACCCATAGGCTCAAAGTAAAGGGTTGGAGAAAGATCTACCATGCAAACAGAAAACAAAACAAAAAAAAGCAGGAGACATCTACAGAATACAAATGGATGGAGTATTCTGTAGATGTAGACCATTAGCTAGATTAATGAAGAAAAAAAGAGAAGATACAAATAAGCACAGTCACAAATGACAAAGGTGATATTGCAATGAATCCCACAGAAATACAAAAGATCCTCAGAAACTATTATGAACAATTATATGCATGCAAACTAGAAAATTTAGAGAAAATGAGTAAATTCCTGGAAACACACAACCTCCTAAGGCTGATTAAAAGGAAATTGAAACCCTTAACAGACCAGCATCAAGTTCTGAACTTGAAGCAGTAATTTAAAAAAAACCCTGTTAATCAAAAAAACCTCAGGACTAGAAGGATTCACAGTCAAATTCTACCAGATGTACAAAGAAGAGCTGGTACTAATTTTACAGAAACTATTCCAAATAATCGAGGAGAAAGAACTCCTCCCTAACTCATTCTACAAAGCCAGTATCACTCTGATACCAAAACCGGGCAAAGACACAACAACAAAAAAAAGAAAACTACTGGCTAATATCTCTGATAAACACAGAAGCAAAAATTCTCAACAAAATACTAGCAAACTAAATCCAATAGCACATCAAAAAGTTAATTCACCATGATCAAGTAGGCTTCACTCCTAGGGTGCAAGGTTCGCTCAACATATGCAAATCAATAAATTTGATTCACCACATAAACACAATTAAAAGCAAAAACCATATGATCATCTTGATAAACACAAAAAGTTTATGATAAAATCCAACACCTCTTCATGAAAAAAACCCTCAAGAAACTAGGCATCGAAAGAACATACCTCAAAATTCAAGAGCCATGTATGGTAAACCAACAGCCAATATCACACTGAAGGGGCAAAAACTAGAAGCCTTACCCTTAAGAACTGGAAAAAGACAAGTATGCCCACTCTTACCACCCCTATTCAGTCTATTAATAATACTGGAAGTCCTAGACAGAGCAATCAGGCAAGAGGAAGAACTAAAAGGCATCCAAAGAGGAAAAGAAGAAATCAAACTGTCTCTCTTCACAGAGAATATGATTCTATACCTAGAAAACCCTAAAGACTGTGTCCAAAGGCTCCTGCAACTGATAAACTTCTTCAGTAAAGTTTCAGGATACAAAATCAATGTACAAAAATCAGTCACATTTCTATACACTAACAATATTCAAGCTGAGGGCCAAATCAAGAACACAATCCCATTTACAATAGCCACACACACGCATACACACACACACACACACACACACACACAAATACCTAGGAAAACATCTAACCAAGGAAGTGAAAGATCTCTACAAGGAAAACTACATGACATTGCGAAAAGATACCAGAGATGACACAAACAAATGCTAAAACATTCCATGCTCATGAATCAGAAGGATCAATGTTGTTAAATTGGCCACATTACCCAAAGCAACCTAGAGATTCGATGCTATTCGTATCAAACCACCAACATCATTTTTCACAGAACAAGAAATGAAATTAATATAGAACCAAATTCTATAATTCTATTATATAGAACCAAAAAGGAACCCAAATAGCCAAAGCAATCCTAAGCAAAAAGAACAAAGCTGGAGGCATCACGTTATCTGACTTCAAACTATACTATACGACTACAGTCACCAAAACAGCATGGTACTGGTGCAAAAACAGACACGTAGACCAATGGAACAGAATAGAGAACACAGAAAATAAAGCTGCACACATACAACCATCTGATCTTCAACAAAGTCAACAAAAATAAGCATCACGGAAAGGACTTCCTATTCAAAAAATGGTGCTGGGATAGCTGGCTAGCCACATGCAAAACAATGAAACCGAACCTCTACCTTTCATCATATAAAAAAATTAACTCAAGATGGATGAAAGATTTAGATGTAAGTCCTCAAACTATAAGAATCCTAGAAGAAAACCTAGAAAACATTATTCTGGACATCAGCCTTGGAAACGAATTTATGACTAGGCCCTGAAAAGCAATTGCAACAAAAACAAAAACTGATAAAATGAGAACTAGTTAAACTAAAGAGCTTCTGCACAGCAAAAGAAACTATCAACAGAGTAAACAGACAATCTACAGAATGGAAGAAAATATTTGCAAACTATGCATTCAACAAAGGTCTAATATCCAGAATCTATAAGGAGCTTAAACTCAGCAGGCAAGCAAAAAATAAAAGGATTTTTAAAAAGCAAAAAAGTGTGGACCCATCCCAGAAGAAAACTACAAGCAGCCAACAAACATGCAAAAATGCTTCAAATCACCAATGATCAGAGAAATGTAAATCAAAACCACAATGGGACACCATCTCACACCAGTCAGAATGGCTATTATTAAAAAGTCAAAAATCTTTTTAATAAACTTTTTGGGGCTACAAAGAAAAGGGAATGCTTACACACTGTTGGTGGGAATATAGAGTAGTTCAACCCTTGTAGAAAAGCAGTTTGGGGCTGAGCATGGTGGCTCATGCCTGTAGCCCCAGCACTTTGGGAGGCCAAAGTGGACGGATCACTTGAGCCCAGGAGTTCAAGACCAGCCTGAACAAGATGACAAAACTCCACCTCTACAAAAAATACAAAAATTAGCTGAGTGTGGTGGTGCATGCCTGTAGTCCCAACTGTTTGGGAGGCTGAAGTGGGAAGATCACTTGAGCCCAGGAGGTCCAGCCTATAGTAAGACATGATTGTGCCACTGCACTCCAGCCCGAGTGAAAGAGTGAGACCTTGTCTCAAGAGGAAAAAAAAAAAGAAAAGTCTGGAGATTTCATAAAGAAATATTCTTTAAGAATTAAAAACTTTAAGAAAATTCTTAAAACAGAACTACCATTTCACCCAGCAATCCCATTACTGAGTATATATTGAAAAGAAAATAAATTATTCTACAAAAAGACACGTGAACTCATATATTCATCGCAACAGTATTCACAACAGCAAAGACATGGAATCAAACCTAGGTGCCCATCAATGGTAAATTAGACTAAAAAATATGTGGCACATATATACTATAGAATACTATGCAGCCATAAAAAGAATGAAAGCATGTTCGTTGCAGCAACATGGATAAAGCTGGAGTCCATTATTCTAAGTGAATTAACACAGGAGCAGAAAACCAAATATCACATCTTCTCACTTATAAGTGTGAGCTAAACATTGGTACACATGGACATAAAAATGGGAACAACAGACACCAGGGACTACTAGAGGAGAGAGGGAGAAATGGGGGAAGAGTTGAAGGACTAACCACTGGGTACTATGTTCAGTACCTGAGTGACAGAATTATTGATACCCCGAACCTCAGCATCATGCAATACACCAGGTAACAAACCTGCACATATACCTACTGAATCTAAAATAAAAGTTGGAAAAAAAGGAACTAGCAGATGCAGTCCATGTAATGTGACAATAGGAAATTACAATAAAATGAATCAATAAATAGGAATATTATATTGGTTAGATTCATAGGGAAGGAAGGTATCAAAAGAACTGCCTGTGAAAGGACTAACTCAGCATGTCTGATTGAGAAGGCTTCAAGGAAGTGAGTGTGATCTATTGGATCCCATTACTAACGGGCACAAGGAAGGAGGAGTCTCTCAGATTTTGTGTCTGACGTAAAATGTGCATTTAAGTACCTCTGAGAGTGCCAGTCTAGACAATCTAATTAGTCTGTCAAGTGCAGTTTCAAA
Organism: Chlorocebus sabaeus; assembly: GCF_047675955.1. Taxonomy (NCBI): domain Eukaryota; kingdom Metazoa; phylum Chordata; class Mammalia; order Primates; family Cercopithecidae; genus Chlorocebus; species Chlorocebus sabaeus. Next base: position 105,678,611 of record NC_132911.1, read on the forward strand.
GCTATTAAGAGGACCAAAGCCCTCTTCAGAAATCTGTAAAAAAAAAATCTCAAATTATATTATTGAATTCTTAAATATCAAAGTATCACTTTTATTGGGAATAAAATATCAATAAATGTGCAATTGTTTGGATTTCTAAAATTCCTCCTTTTTTATTAAAAAATTAATTGTAATAATCAAAGAAGAAAAGGTATTCCAACTGACATGTTAGGAAAACATTAGAAAACATGTAACCAATTTCTGTATATTTGGTGATGTACCAATTACTACAAATGTACCTCAGTCAATACACCAAAGACTCATATTCATCTAAGCACTTAATGGAGAATTGAATACTGTTAAAGGAGAAATCAGGATTTTACCAAAGAGTTAATAAAGGTGTCCCTCTGAACATAGACTAGAAGTGGTATACGTCAGTGGTGAGGACTTCATGTAAGTTATTGAACCTTGGAATGTTCCACAGATTATAACTATTACTCTATTTCTAGCTCCAACAATCTAAGAATTCTTATCTAAGAATTCTTATCTAAGACAGATTCTTAATTTTTTCCTTACTCATAATAACCTGTACATTTTAATAATATAGATACTATGGAAGATGTTTGGTTTAATAAAATGTAATCTTTCCAAGTATGATTTTTTAACTGAAAAAATCTGTGAAATAATTTTTATGTATATTCCTTCATCTCAAAGTTATATTGTTGACACCCAAACATATAATACCACTTGAAAAGTACTTTTTTTTTTTTTTTTTTTTTTTGAGACAAGAATCTCCCTCTGTTGCCCAGGCTGGAGTGCAGTGGCACAATCTTAGCTCACTGCAACCTCTGCCTCCAGGATTCAAGCAATTCTCCTGCCTCAGCGTCTAAGATCTGAAAACATGTCAAAGTGAATTTAAAGTGTTTTATGATTTAAAATATAATTAACTCAATTTTAGATTTTGAGACTTTAAAAAATGGTGTCTCTGGAAATGATGATGCTTCATGCAAAAAAAAAAAAAAGTGCTTGGTTAAATGACAAGATAAATAAATGAGTGGTGACTAGTACTGACCTGTGAGAGAACCCTGACAGATTTCTGTAGCATCAGAATGGACAGCCCATTAAATACCAAGCTACTAGGTGATGTGTAAGACAACTGGGTGAGACCAAGAGAAGAAAAAATCTATCTTCTACGTTATTGGACACGTTTCATTGACCTGCTCACAGAAGCACATTGAAACACACCCTATCTTACCTATTTGTTCTCAGCAATTAATGAGAAAATAGTGAAGGTGGGATTGAAAGAGCAGGAACATGTAGGAGCACAAGGATAATAACGACAGAGTATGTATTTCATTCTTCATATAATAGCTGCTTTCATTAAAATATATATGCAAAAAAAAAAAATTCTACAGATTGCTGCCATGGCTTGAATTTTTGTGTCTTTACAAAATTGGTGTTGAAACGTAGTATCTCCAGTACAATACAGTTGTGCCCCATTATCCACAGGAAATATACATTCCAAGAACCCCAAGGGGATGCCTAAAACCTCAAATAGTACTGAATCTGATACATACTATGTTTTCTACATATGCTATGTTTTTCTTCTATACATACATACATACCTATGATAAGGTTTAATTTAGAAATTATACACAGCAAGAGATTAACCACAACCAATAATAAAATAAAATAGAATAACTGTAACACTATATTGTATTAAAAATCACATGAATGTGATTTTTGTATTGTATTAAAAATCACGTGAATGTGGTCTCTATTTCTCTCTCTTTCTCTCAGAATATCTCCTTGTACTGTACCTAGGAAAGTGAAACTATGGACAAGGAGGGACTACTGTAGTATTAAAGGTGGAGCTTTAAGTGGATGATTACATCATGAGGGCTCACCCCTCATGAATGGAATTAAGGCTCCTATAAAAGAGGGCCTCACACAGCATTTGGCCCTTTTGCCCTTTTGTGTCCCTTTCACCAAGTGAGTACACAAGAAGAAGTGCCATGTTGGGCAGACAGCAGCTCTCACCAGACACTTGCTGGCATCTTGATCTTGGACTTCCCAGAAGTCCAGAACCATAAAAACAAGTTTCTGTACTTTATAAATTACCCAGTTGTGAGTATTTTGTTATAGCAGCATGAAAAGACTAAGACAACTACACATTTATCTTGCTAATCTATCTCACTCCTGGGAGGCAAGGAGGTAAGACAGAAAGAGCACAGAAATGAAAGTCTAGGGTCTAACCCCACCTTGGCCACTTATTGGCAGATAAGTGACCTTGGAGCAGTCACTCACTATCACTAGCTCTCTATACACAGAAAATGGTGTGTAACTGCTGTCAAGTCCCTTCCAGTTCCGACATCCATCCCAAATTGGTCCTAACTTTTCCTTTAAGATCTCTATCAAGGAATGTATGGCTTATGAATAAACAAATACATGTAGCTGGCCAACTTTGCTTTCTCAGTAGCCTGGAGAGAATCCTTTTGTAATAGTGATAATGGTTATAATACTTTATACATATTGGTTTAATTTCAAGGTTTTTTTAAAGGGACTTTGTACATAATTACATTTTAAAAAATAAGTTCTTTCTCTTATATTTAGTGCTGGGATTCTATTTGCATTATTAAAGGTATTGACTGGCATCCCATTTTTCCCTGTGTTTCAGATAGAATATGTAACATGGAATATTTGAGCTTGACTATTTTAAAGACTTTATTAACAAAATTATCAGGGCTGATAATGTTATTGGAAAGATAGTTTTTTTTATTTCAACTTTTATTATAGATTAAAGGATACATGTGCAGATTTGCTACATGGGTAAATTGTGTGATGCTGAGGCTCGGACTCCCAACAATTCCATCATCCAGGCCGTAAGCAGAGTACCCAATAGGTGGTTCTTCAGCCTAGGCCTCCCAACTTCTTTCCCCATCCACTGATCCCCAGGGTCTACTGTTCCTATCTTTACCATCATGTGTATTCTTGCATCCTCAGAGATATGAAACTCTGAGAACATTTAGATAAAAATGGCTTTGAAAAGTTCTAATATTATATAAAGATACTATATAGTCACCAATACCATTTAGCCATTTTTTCTAACCATGCTATCAGGCAGCCATATCATCCATTCATGCTAATGGTGAATGAAATGGTTTCTGGTCTGTCAGCAATGGTATCTAATCTTTCACTCAAAACATGGCATTTTCATTGAGCAGTACAGTATATTCTGACAAGTGCTTGAAAATAGAGTCAACAGCACTTCACATTTAGTCTTAATTCGATTTAACAAGTTTGGCAATTTGCAGTTCAGAATTCAACCCTAACTTTCCTCAGGAAGTGGAAAAGGCTTAGTATTCATTCATCTGGAAAAAATCTACCATGCTCCAAATCATAACTAAACTGGAAGCAGATGATATTCATCCTCTCAGGGGCATTTAGCATAAACTAAATATACACACAACACAGCTGACCATTTATAAACACAGTTACCATCGGGACCAGAGAGCTGTGTCAATGGCCTTGCATTCATTGGCCTGCAGTGGAAAACCAGAGATCCTGCTAAGATGGAGGCCAATGTCTGAACAGCATGCAATCCACACTGCTCCATTTTACACAAATGTCGAAAAAATATTTTAAAGCATTCCATTGTCTTGTCTACTTTTAGACTGAGTCCTTAAATGAGGATTCATCTAGTTCTTTCCATTTTCATAGACATAGACATTAAATATAGATTTAAGAGGATTCAGACTTCCTTAAAGGACCCTCATTATTGCCACTCTCCTGAGGTTCCTTCAGATGCTGTGATTCAGTCCGATGTCGATTCTGTGATTCAGTTGTGAGGGATGAATATTTTCCTCATTTATATCTCAGAGTTGGTCTTAAATTCAGAAAGGATGTATGACAAAAGAAAAAAAAAAAATAACACAAAGAAACAAATCTCATTCCAGAGAAGAGAGATTGGCTAAATGAGGGTTAAATCAATCAGCCAGTCAAAAACATTACAGAGTATCCAAGAGGGCAGAGCCCAGGCATAATTCTCCCTTCTGTCCACGTCACCTACAATGCTCCCCTTGGAAGAGTGGCTGGGTGCTTCACATGCAGACACCTGATAGCCAGACTATAAGGGGTGCATTTATCCATTCATTCAACAAACATTTATTCAGCATCCACCAAGAGGCAGGGGTAGGGTACTTTAAGGTGCTCGCTCCAGAAGGCAGAAGCCAGCTAGCCGCTTATGGCAGACAAGTAAGAATAAAGTAACAAAATGTGATCAGTTGAAGGATAGACACATATAAACATGAATCACCAATGTGAGCAACACCCCCTCACACTCTACACTCATTCCCCGTCTCATTAGCACTTGGCTCATTAGCACCATTGCCACTTTGGGTTATATATTTATTTATTTACTTATTTATGACTGTCTGTCTCACAGTCACATTATTTATATGTTAAATAGATATATAACATCAAGTGGCAATGGTGCCAATGACATGTCCTTGAGGGCATGGGATTTCTTTGGGTCATTGAGCTAAACCAGCCCCCAGAACAGAACCCCATACCCAATAGGTATTCGATAAATATGCCATAAATACGTTCCTATAAAAGCAGCTTCACACAGCATTTGACAAATGAATGTATGAGCGAATCAACATTATAGAGGTCATTCAAAAGAAGGAATGATTGACTGGAAAGACAGGAGGAAATGATGCTGGGCTATGATTAAAGGCAATTAAATGTTGATAAGAAAGAAGCTGAAAAATCAGGCAAGAGATGTTCACTGGGCAGGTCCTCAGGAGCCCCTTGCAATGGGTCTATGGAATCCAGGCAGTTGTGTCTACCCAGTGTCCTGTCCTTGTGGAACTGTCTTCCCAGCTCCATGTGGCTTTGGCAGGGCAACTAATCCCAGACTTCAACTCCTCTGACCACAGGGGAGAGCCCCAGCCCACTGCAGTCTGTCTGATTCTCCCTCCCGGGCATTTAAATCTGTAGCCAACAAGAACAAGAGCACTAGCAGCAGAGCCATCAGCAGTGGCAGGACCTTGGAAAGATGGCTCATGAATTCTTGCTTCTGGCACCCCCCGTTCCCCTGGTTCTCGTCTTTCCCGAGGCCTGTTTGGTCAGCTCTTCCCTCAGTTCTTTAAGCTATTAATAGCCCTCCAATAAACTTTTCTTTTCTGGCTCCAGTAGCCTCAGTTTATTTCTGTTGATTACATGCTAAGCTTTCTACAACCACAGGGGCTGATTAGAAGATAATTGTGGCTTGGAAGGACTCAGAAATAAATTTCTATTTGACACTAACGATGCACAGGTACTGAGCTAAGCTCTTCACATGAATTATCCAATTTAATCTCCAGAACCATCTCTATTAGTGACTATTTCCATTTTAAATAAGTTTAAAAATTTAACTTCTTTAACTCAACTTAAAGAAGTTAAATAATATGTCCATGCTGATGATCTACCAGGTGGCAGAGCCAGCACTTGGCTTCAAAGACCACAGTCTTAACAACTTCCCGCCACTCTTCTCCCCACTTAGGCTCACTGAACTCCTGGGAAACACAAGTGTTAGCATGTCATAAACAACTAGAAATGCCACTTGTATCATGGCCAGGTAGGGTTAGGGTTAGGGATAAGGAGGTGGTGAGTCTTCCTAGGGAATGAGTGGAGTTAAGGGAAGTGGCACTAGTTTCTGTGGCCACTTTCCTGGAATGCTCTTCTCACGTTCTGAATTGTGTTACGGGTTATTATTTTTTGTTCCCATACCATACAAAGAAATTAGAACAGTCGCTGTCCTATCGAGAAGAGCTAAAACAGGTGCCTGAAACAAGTGGCCCCAAAGTCTCTCTTCAATTAACAGACACTGGCCCTGTTCTCCTGTGGCTTCCTCCTTCACTCTGAGTATTGCTGGTTTGCAGTCACTTCCCACCTGGGACCAGATCCCAGCAAGTCTATTTACCCACTAGCATGATCCTCACCTTGCTGTCCTCTGTCATCCACCCTCATGCCTCCTCCCACCTCATTTTACCTCTTCACCAGTTTATTATTCATTCATTATCAGTCATTCAGAAAACATCTGAGGGCCTGAATGTGTCAGGCTCTGTGCCAGGCACCAGGAGTGTCCCACCAACAGAAGAGCAAAGTCCCCGCTCTGGTGGAGCATACGGTCTAGATGGGGGGACAGACGGAATACAAGTAAACAAACGTATCCATACAACAAGCCTGCACTGTTGTCAGGGAGCTGCGGCAGAGAAGTCAGACCTGAGATGCAGCATAGCAGAGAAGGGTCTGCGTGTGATGAAGGTGTCTGAGCAAGGATCTGCTAAGTGGAGGAGTGAAGGGTAAGAAGGAGCCAACCTCGCCAAGAGTCAGGAAGGGCAGTCTAAGCAGAGGGAACAGCCTGTGCAAAGGCCCTGAGATGGGAAAGGGTGTGGCATGGTTCAACATCCGAGCAGTGGGTACAGAAGAAAGTGGCATGAGATGAGGCCCACTGAGGCAAGAAGTGGAAAAATCAGGCAAGAGAAGATTGCTGGGCAGGTCCTCAGGAGCCCCTTGCAATGGGTCTATGGAATCCAGGCAGTTGTGTCTACCCAGTGTCCTGTCCTTGTGGAAGTGTCCTCCCAGCTCCATGTGGCTTTGGTGGGGCAACCAATCCCAGACTTCAGCTGCTCTGACCACAGGAGAGAGCCCAGCCCAAGCCAAAGTCAGGGCCTGGGTGGAGTGTGGGTTTTATTCTCAGTGCAACCTGTTCTCCTATTACTGTCAGGGAAAAATATTTTTTAAAAACCTAAAAATAACAGAGGAGAAAATATTTTAACAAATATTTTCATGTCTATTTAATGCCTAAATGACTGATGAAGTGCTAAACTCTTACAACATTGGAAATCTGTCAGGACTGCAATTTGAATGACAAGCCAGGAACTAACTGAAAAATGATCTTGCAAAAAGCCTCACACAGCAACTGTTTTATGAGTCCTTAACAGAACTTAACAACTAATTAAGATTGTCCAATCTCTCAACGATCCTGCAATGTAGAGATTATGATGCTCATCTTCTAGGAAAATGAAGCTTGAAAAGTTCCCACAGCTAACCCTGTAGAAGAACTGGGGATTTATAGCCAGGCTTGTCCCACTCCAAATTTAGTTTTAACTATTATGCTGTACGTTCCCCAAATTCCATTAATTTAGTACAATACCATCTTATTTGACTAATAGTACCGAAAAACAATGTATGCTACAGAAGTGAGCCTCTTGGACCACGGAGATCCTGTTAAAATGAAACCTTTAAAACATATACCTCTTTGGATGATAATCTTTCCAAATTTCTGCCTTTTATATGCCAGCTCCACACATTAACCATTATGAACGTCAGAGATTCCATGATGCTGCCCTCAGGTACTTTGAAGTGCAAATACCTGCTCGCTTCTAAACTAAATGGACTCAGGCTATGGACACCTTTTTTTTTTTTTTTTTTTTTACGTTTTCTGTGTTTTATTTTTTTCCTTTCTCTTCAATAACTTTCAGGAGTTTTTCTTTTTTTCTTTATTGATCTCCTGTTTATTCATTTTCAGGATTTCTTACGACTTTCAGCGTGCTTGCCTCTTGCAACTTTTCCCTAAACGTTAATGCTCTAGTTGTTGTTTAGATTGAGAAACATGATGATTTAGCATTTTGCATTTGTTAGCATTTTTAGTGAAAGATTAATAAAGAGAAACTGAGTCAACAGTATTAAATACAAAAACACTGCGCTGTGAAATATACTGTACTGGAAGGACTGGCTTGAAAGGGAGATGTGCAGGGTGTCAGGGGAGGTGAGGGGTGAGCCTGAATGGTGCAAGGAGGCCAGATCAGGTAGGGACAGTGTTATCTAGAAGGCCTTTCAAGTGGGCAGCTCAGAACTCAGGACACACTCTTTTATGGGTATTCCCATATTATGTGATAGTCGGGCTGTCAAATCATTCTATAAAATCTTATTTAATCCCTTATATACATAAAATGTTTTCCCCTCGATTCTATGAGAATGTGAGTAGGAGCAAGAAATCAAGAACCCAGGTGAATATTGCAAAGTTCTAGCCCCTAAGGAAGGGGAAGAAGAAGGAGGAGGAGGAGGAGGAACTGAGGGAGGGAAGGAGGCAGGGAGGGAGGCAGGGAGGGAGGCAAGGAGGGAGGGAGGGAGGGAGGAAGGAAGAAAAGAAGGAAGGAAGAGAGGAAGTAAGGAAGGGAGGAAGGAAGGGAGGGAAGGAGGCAGGGAGGGAGGGGGGAAGGAGAGAGGGAGGGAGGGAAGAAGGAAGGAAAGAAAGAAGGAAGGAAGGGAGGAGGGAAGGGAGAGAAGGAGGCAGGGAGGGAGGGAGAAGAAGGAGAGAGGGAGCGAGGGAGGGAGCAAAGAAGGGAGGAAGGAAGGAAGGAATGAAGGAAGGAAGAAAGGAAGGAAGGGAGAGAGAGAAGGAAGGAGGAAGGGAGGGAGGAAGGGAGGGAAGAAGGAGGAAGGAAGGGAGGGAGGGAGAGAAGGGGCCAGGGAGGGAGGCAAGGAGGGAGGGAGGAAGGGAGAGAAGGAGGCAGGGAGGGAGGGAGGGGAAGGAGAGAGGGAGGGAGGGAAGAAGGAAGGAAGGAAGGAGGGAAGGAGGGAAGGAGGGAAGGAAGGGAGGGAGGGAAGAAGGCAGGGAGGGAGGGAGAGAAGAAGGCAGGGAGGGAGGGAAGGAGGGAGGAAGGAAGGAAGGAAGAAAGGAAGGAGGGAAGGAAGGAAGGAAGGAAGGGAGGGAAGAAGGCAGGGAGGGAGGGAGAGAAGAAGGCAGGGAGGGAGGGAGAGAAGAAGGCAGGGAGGGAGGGAAGGAGGGAGGGAGGAAGGAAGGAAGGAAGGAATGAAGGAAGGAAGGAAGGAAGGAAGGAAGGAAGGAAGGAAGGAAGGAAGGAGGGAGGGAAGGAAGGAAGGAAGGAAGGGAGGGAAGAAGGCAGGGAGGGAGGGAAGGAAGGAGGCAGGGAGGCAGGGAGGGAAGGAGGGAGGAAGGAAGGAAGGGAAGGAGGGAGGGAAGGAGGAACAAAGGGAGGGAGGGAGAGAAGGAGGCAGGGAGGGAGGGAAGGAGGCAGGGAGGGAGGGAAGGAGGCAGGGAGGGAGGGAAGGAGGCAGGGAGGGAGGGAGGGAAGGAGGGAGGAAGGAAGGAAGGAAGGGAAGGAGGGAGGGAAGGAGGAACAAAGGGAGGGAGGGAGGGACGGGTATTTCCCTGGGGATGAGAGGGCAGATCCAGGTTTGTGGGGTCTTAGTTTATAGAAATACAGACTTCTTTATTAAAAATACAAATTATGTCTTGTAATCCCAGTACTTTGGGAGGCCTAGGTGGGCAGATCACTTGAGGTCAGGTGCTCGAGACCAGCCTGGCCAACATGGTAAGACCCCATCTCTACTAAAAATACAAAAATACAACCACACTGCCCAGTGTGGTGACAGGTGCCTGTAATCCCAGCTGCTTGAGAGGCTGAGGCAGGAGAATCACTTGAGCCTGGGAGATGGAGGTTGCAGTGAGCCGAGATCACACCACTGCACTCCAGCCTGGGTGACAGAGTGAGACTCCATCACAAAAATAAAAAATAAAAATAAATAAAAATTATGGTTACAAAATTAGATAACAAATATGAGTATTTTTTAAAATGAGAAAATTACAAAATTATAAATTTTAAAAACTAAAAAATAGCTTCGCATCACAAAAATCCAGAAAAATAACATATTTTTATTAACTACCAGATGTATGTATACATGGAAGTGACTGTAAATTACATAAATATATCTCATTAAACCCAAACAAAATGCATCCCCAATTCAGCTTCCCTTTAGTCTGATTCCCAAAATGCCTCTGGCTACTCCAACGCAATCTTGCTGCTGATCAATATGACAGAGGGTAAGGGTAAGTCCTACGGGAAGAGACAATGGTCTTAACCAATCATAAGCAAAATCGCTTTCTTTTGAAAATTTTACAAAAACATGGCTATGTGAGCTCAATGTCAGGGTGCCTTGAGCTCCTGAGCTCACAGTGCCTCCGGCTCAGCACTTTCCTCTCCTGCGGCTCCTTAACCACTGGGCCCTCTTCCTCCCTCATCACCCTAAATGGCCAGCACGAGAGGGCCTGTGCTCCCAGTTTAATAAATTAGGAAAGTTCACATCTCCTGTTCCACACAACCCACCAACACAGAGCGCACATAATGGAAACTGTAGCAGAATGAGTAAGCAACATTCATCCCACTGGAATTGTATGGGGTCTTGGCTCTAAAATACTTCCCAGAGATAGCAATCCAGATAGCAGCATTCAAACAAATCCTTTGCCAGCATGAAGTGTGTGTGTGAAAGCTGCGGGGGAGTGTGTCCCTCTGCAGCCAGGACATCAAGTGCCTGGGTCATTACCTTGATCTTTTCTATTCCAGGGAAGTCATGGCATTGCTAGTCTGTGAGTTGCTTTGTTTCTATGGCAAGGCTTACACAATTCCTTTTTTGGAGGCGTTTGCTAGCGATTCTGCTTTCTGAACTAGAAGCCCCTTATCAGTGCCACATAAACAGAGGTGAAAGCTGTGTCACCAGCACCACTGTCCCTGGTGTCATTGAGCCTGATGTCCGCCAGCCTGGACCACTCCACTGACTTTCTTTATGGGCCTTGGGGTCACCAAGCCTATATTGAATTAAGTACTCATTATCTGGGTTCCAAGAAGCAGGGAACAAGCAAACATCCACCCCTGGGTGAAAAAGCCATTTGTTGCCAAATGGTGATTTGGACTTTAAAAAAGAACATAGTTGATGACCTGAGGCAATTCACTTATCATTCATCTGAGCAAGAAACCAAGACTCCTCCAATAAACAAATGTCTGGCCTTTTTCACAAGGCTGGTGAGGACATGCTGGTGGCCCTAAAACAACCAGAAATTCTACCAAAGCAATACCAAGGACACAGAGTTGGGGGACCAAAAAGAAGCCTGAACTGGACACTCACGTAAAATGTGTGCATGACTCCATGTCCTGAGTCCTGAAAAAGTTGCAGACATTTAGAAAGAAATATGAAGACATGCAATGTATTTCCTATAACAGATGCCTCAAGTGTCAATCATCTTCCTTTTTATCCCCGTTTCTTTTCCTTTCTCATATTTTCTTTGTTTTGGTTTTGGTTTTGGTTTGGTTTGCTTTTGCTGTCTTTTTCATTTTCCTTTTAACACAACTACTCTCGTGTATGGGTGTAGTCCTGTCCCAGTGGCCCTGCAAAGCACTCTACACACATTATCTCTTTTATTTCACAAAGCAGTCCTAAAAAGGAGATGCTGTCGTTCTCATTTTACATATGGAAAAACAGAGGCTTGGCTAGGGAGCAAATATATTAATGGGGTGTGACCCCATATCTGTCTTACTCACAGCCCAGGCCCTTAGGAGCACCTGTCATCTTTCCCTTCAGAAGCAAGTGGCCATCACAGCCCATCATTGCCACACTACCTACCATTAGAGAAGGGATCTTCTGTAGCCCTCACCTTGAGCTCCCTCAGCTACATCCCACCTACCCCTCTGTTTTCAGCAGCAGTTGGAAGGCAGATCGAGGTGAGTGCAGGCTCCTCTAGGGCTGACAGTGCTCTTTCAGTTGTACCCAGAGCATGTTCTTTCAGCCTCCAGGTCCCTCCCCTGCTGCAGGGACTTGCAGTCCACAGATGCAGCCAGGCAGCAGAGGAGTAAAGCTCCTGACGACAGTCCTCAGCCAATGGTGAGTGGTAACTGATAGATAAATACCCACCTCCTGACCCAAGACACAACTCTGGGAGACATTTCTGCATGTCCCCAAAAATAATCACATCATTATTAAAAATCTGCTTCCAGGGGAAACCAAACTAAGCCATCTCCCAATAACCCTTTCCATTCCCCCTGCCTGTTCAGCAGCGCTTCTGCTTCAGGGTGAGTGTCTTTTATACGATCAAGGCAAGCTGTGCAAATGAAGGACTTTCTTTCCTTTTTTTTCCCCTCTTAGCCAATTATTTCCCTTAACCACAGATTTCTTTAAAGAAAAGAATACAAGAGAGAGGGAGAGAGAAAAGCAAGGTCTAATCATTCTTCTCTTCCTTTGCTCAGAGTCCTTAAGCCCAGCTGCCTCATATCTCCATTACAAGGCAAGCTCATTAGAGGTACTGAGCGCTGAACAAAGCCCCCCGCTTTGTTAAGGTGGGGAACAGACTCCTGAGCACACTGTAATAAAACAAACTTAAATGATGACAATCTAACAAGTTAATTAGCTAGAGAATATTATTTTGCTGTCAAGTATTTAGGCATAAATTATAGGCAGTTCAGATAAATGACTCTAAAGTTTGTTACTTTTACACACACACAAAATTTAGAATGTTTTCCCCTTCACGTTGTTTGCTTTCTATTACCTAGAAATAGCATTGATAGCAACAATTTTTCTTCCCCGATGCACACATACGCACATATACACATACCTGCTAAAAATCAAATATTCTGGATCTCCTTTTGCTAAAAGTAGTTTGCTTGTGTTTCTAGCCTGACCAAGGATCATGATCTACCCTGACCGAGGATCGCTGTTGTAGGCTGAATAATGGCCTCTCAAATATGTCCATGTCCTAGTCCCCAGAATCTGTCCATGTTACCTCGTAGGAGAAAAGGGACATTGCAGATGTGATGAAGTTAAGGATCTTGAGATGGAGAGATGATCTGAGAGCGCCCACTGTGGTCACAGTTTTCCCGAGTCGGGAGCCATCAGAGTCAGGGGAGAAAGCACTGTGGCGAAGGAAGCAGAGATTGGCAGGATGCAGCCAGGAGCCGGGGCATGCCAGCAGCCTCTAGAAGCTGACAAAGGCCAGGAAATGAATTCTCCCCTCTGAGCCTCCAGAAGAAACCAGCCCTGCCACCTTCACTTTAGCCCAGTAAAACTGATTTCAGACTTTGGACCTCCAGAACTACAAGAGAATAGGTCTGAGCTGTTTGAAGCCTCTAAGTTTGTGGTGATTTGTTATAGCAGCAATGGGAAACTGGTACAACTACCTCTCATCCTGCAACTGCCTTTCCATGCTGACCTCTCCTCCACCCCACTTTGCCCTGACAACCTACACATTATACTCAAATGAGGGATTTGGGAGTACCCGGTCCTCATCGATCCTAAAGGACATGTCCTAGGGGTTGGAGGCCTCAAGGCAGCAGAATATCTGTACCATGAGGACAAGAAATGATTGCAAGCAACGGGATAGGATGTGCAGGAATAATCAGGAGTTCCGGACAGTGGTCGGGGCTACAGAAAAGGATTTTGGAATCATTAGCACTTAAGTGATGGCTGAAGTCAACCCACAGAGAGACTTCATGAATATATGATAGTGACTTGGATAGGACTAGGAAGTAGATCAAGGGGATTTGATATGCAAATGACATGTATATCAGAGATACTACAGAAAGTGTGATCCAGAGCATAATTTTTAAAACTTTTTCTTGAGCTGAAATACAATCTCAGTTAGATGATGAAGAGGATTACATATGATTCAGAGGAAAGCAAGCCTCAAAAACAACCTCTTGAGTTCTGTACTTGGTGCAGGGATACAAAATAGTCATGGTTTCTGTCCTTAAGAAGATTGCAGACAATTTTTATTACAACATAATGTGTGATATGACAATGGTGTAACCAGTGTACTCATGGGGCACAATGGAGGAGATGGTCCAACCTAAGGACTGAAGAAAACCTTCCTGGAGGGAGTAATAGCTAAATGGATTTTGAAAAATCAGTGGGGAGAGCAAGAAAGGGAAGAATTCCAGGTACACGAAATAGCACAAAGTCAGAGGGGCTAGTGAGTGGATAAGCTCCCCCAAGAAGATTAGGCATGGTAAGAAGAATGGAAAAACAAAAACAGAGCCCTGGAGGACAGGAAGGGTTAAAGAAGCAGCAAAAGAAAAGAGACCCATAAATTAGTCAAAGAAATAGAGGAAAGTCTAGAGAAAATGGCATCATGGAATCGAAGAGTCGGGAGCTTCAGGAAGGAGGGAGTTCAGTAAGACAAATACTGAAAGGGACAATAGAAAGAAAGCCATGAGTGAATTTCCTTAGAGCAGTTTTATTAGATTATGACAGGAAAATTAAAAAAAAAAAACAGATTGCAAAACACTTAGAACTAAATGGAAGTGAAGAAATGGAGGCAGCGTGCTGCACTTCCAAGTACCTTGGTTGAGAAGGAAATGAGAACCACGCCGACTTGTCAGGTTTTTAAACTTTGAAGACAAAAATAGGCTTTACAAGCTGCCACTAAAAAGAAGAGATAAAATTTAAATACACAAAGAGAAGACAAGAATCAACTTGGGCCATCCTCCTCAGACTTAGGCAAAACTAAAATAAGTGAAAATATCACCAAAGAACAGTGGGGTAAGCTGGCTGGGAAGAAGAAAAACATTTTAAAAGTAAGAGACTATATATAAAAAACTTGTCAAAGAAGTCTCAAATTAAAGATCACAAGAAGAATTAAAGACATCTGAAAGCAGATGCGCTAGAGAAAGAAGTGGGAATAGTTAGAAAAATTTAAGACAAAGGAATAGCCTCTACATCAAAAAGGCAAAATTAACAATAGCAAGACAAAATGTGAAAATTACAACGTAAAAAAATAAACATAGGTAAGAAATTTCAGGCAATTAACATATAATGATGAAGTAGGAGACAGGGGAATAGATACTCCAAAAACCAGGTTTCCACAGTTAATCTGGAATTTAGGAAACAATTCCTAAGCGCTGACCTAAAAGATTTTATTTACATCCTAAGGAAATTTGATAGCAATAGACATGAAAATGAAAGTTGAGTTTAAGTACGATGCTAAAATATTCTTTTTATAAAATGAACCAGCCAGATAAGATTTTGATGGCCCTAGCATGAAACTAAAGAGTTTATAGTTTACAATAGAAAACAAGTGGTTAAAATGGTAAAGGAAAATAAAGAACAAAAAGGGAATAATCCATGGTGTCAAATGCTGTTGAAAAGTTCGGCAGGATGAGATCTGAGAACTGATCACTGGAGTCTGGTAATGTCAAGGTCACTGGGGGCCTGGACAAAGTCTTTGGTGGAGCAGTGGGGAGGTAATTCTGAGTGAAGTGGGTTGCAGAGAGAAAGCAGGGAGAGGAAGTAGATATGATGAGTCCGGACAACTCTTTTGCCATTAAGGGGAATAGAGAAATTGAGCTATAGCTTATAGGATCAAGAGATTCTTTTTATATTTTTTTTAAAGATGGAAGACATCATACTACGTAAGACGATGGATATGATGCAGGGAAGACAGGAAAATCAATAAAGCAGTGGTGACTGGCAGCCAATTGCAGAAGCCAAGTCCTAAGTAAGAGAGCAGGTGCAGGGCATATGAGAAGTGCCGGCTTTAGTAAGAGCAGTGATGATTCATCTCAGTTAACAGGAGGGAAGAGGGCACAGGGCCAGAAGCAGGGAGGTGAATAGATTTTGTAGCAGGAATCTGTGGAAGTTCCTTGATTGCCTCATCTCCGTGAGGGAGGCAAGGCCATCAGCTGAGAGTGAGGAAGGGGTTGGTTTGAGGTTTGGGAGAGAAGGGTGCAACAATTATCTACAAGAATGAGAGTAAATTGACTAACGAGATTTAGTAGGATTCTAACATGGCATTTTCTACTTGACATTTGCAGTCATGAATTTTCAGTAAGACCAATCAGCAAGTTTGCATATTTTTCTCCAACCACATTCAGTCTCTCTTAGATTTAATAATCATGGTTAGGACTTGTCAGGTGAGGAGGGGAGGTACTGAAGGCATATGCAAGGCAGGGACTACTAGAATGGAACCATGATGAGAAATGGGGAAATGAAGGAAGAAATAGCCAAGAGGTGGCCAAGTCAATGGATCAGAGGTCCCAGAAGGCAAAAAAATGTTGCAGTGGAGTTATTTAGAAATATAGAAGGTAATAATCAGAAAGTAGAATGCTAGCAACAGATTATAGAAGGTATATAGTTATTGGTAAGGGCAAAGTCAGAGTAGAGGTTCTTAACCCCATTAGACTTTCTAATATATTAGAATATTCAGATCTTTCCCAAAACAGAGTCCAAAATCTCTGATGGCGAGGTATTTTTTATTTGTTTGTTTGTCTCTTTGTTTACCAGTGCCTTGGGAGATTCTAATATACAGCCAAGGTTGAGAACCACTGGTCTAGGGTAGGTTTATGTTTAAAAATCTACCATGATATAGTGTTTTAAGCTCAGATTATTGTATGGCCAGTTAAAACCCAACTCTCTTCCACATGATCTCCTGCTGGACCTTGTCTCTTGTATCCTATCTGGGAAACTGAGTTTTAAAAATCTGATAAACGTAGGCATTTAATTTTTTCCTCTCAATTCCTTCAATCTTATTGACTTGAAGTTTGGCTTATTGAGATAATTTTAAATTTTGTTTTATAATATTAGCTACATCTTCCAACTTCTGGCATCCACAGAGATGACTAGCAAGCCTTCTATGTTTTCCCATGAATGAATAAACCATTAAATGATCCTAACCAAGAAAAGCCTAATAAAGAAGTGATGTTTTAAAACAGACATCATTCTAGGGATCCACTGCTCTTGGGGTCACACCTCTTTTTTAACTTTTATTTCAGGTTCAGGGGGATATGTGAAGGTTGGTTACACAGGTAAACGTGTGTCACGGGGGTTTGTTATACAGATTATTTCATCACCCAGGTACTAAGACCAGTAGCCAATCGTTATCTTTTCTGCTCCTCTCCCTCCTCCCACCCTTCACCCTCAAGTAGACCCCAGTGTCTGTTGTTCCCTTCCTTGTGTTCATGAGTTATCATAATTCAGCTCCACTTATAAGTGAAAACGTGGTATTTGTTTTTCTGTTACTGCATTAGTTTGCTAAAGATAATGGCCTCCAGGTCCATCCATGTTCCTGCAAAAAACATGACCTTGTTCTTTCTTGTGACCCATGGTGGATATGTACCACATTTTCTGTATCCAATCTGTCACTGATGGGCATTTAGGTCATTTCCATTTCTTTGCTATTGTGAATGGTGCTGCAATGAAATTCACAGGGTCACACCTTTTGACCAGCCAAGATTTTTCTCATTTCTTCGTCATTCCACAAATATTTGAGGATTGCTGGCTATAGGCTAGGTCTTGTATGAAGTCATGGGATGCAAATGTGATCAAGACAGGCATAGTTTCTGCCCTCATGGAGCTTACATTCTTTTAAGGAGACAAATAATCAATAAAAAAAAATTAATCAGCCAAATAATTAGATTTGTGGTATGTGATAAAGGAAAACAAACAGAATGTTATCCTGGAGAATACTGAGATCGATAACTGAAAGCTATGGTCCCCAAGTCATGTATTAGCCCCAACTTCTCAGTTGTCCATAAGGTTACTATGAAAGACTTAGAAAAGATGTTTCTGAAATCCAGACTTCAAGTCTAATGCATGCTCCTGCTCTAACCATGATGTGCCATGACTTGTTTTTTATGAGCCCCTACTGCTTCTCTCTCTTTCCAAAGATTCTGATGAACCTTCTGCTTAATAATCCATCCTAAAATTTAATGAACTCAATAAGCAATTGTTTCAAGAATCCATTATTTTCTCATTTTGACATAAGAATATCTGGCTCATTAGACTTCTGGTTGTAATGATAAATCATTACTATTTATTTTATATTATATACACATATTTGAAAACTTATGTGCTATTTTGCATTTAACCTTTATAATACTCTTATGAATATACTTTTATGCCCACTTAAGAGAAGGTGAAGCCATAGCTCAGAGGTTTGGAAGTCCTCCATGGTTACATAGTACTTCAGTGGAGTCATGGAGATGTGAATCCAGACAGTCTGACTCGGAGCCAGAGCTCTTAACAATTATGTCCTACAGAGTCTAGTAACAGTCTTGTTCTCCAAGATAAACAGCTATAGTTTTCATATCACATACATTTGGATAATAATGCGAAGAAAAGATCAAAATTGTAGCATCAGGATGGGTAGGATTATCTCAGTCTTATTATTTCTAATTATGTCTTAATAATGCAACAAACAAAGAAATAAAGGTAAAAACTTGTAAGTGGCAATAGAAAGATGCAACGAATAATTGCATCCAAGAAAATGTTTTAATAATGATAATTACCTATGGTGTATCCTCAAGCCTGAAGCTGAGGTCAGACCCTCAACCTGTACTGAGCACAGGGACATGACCCCACATATCCCTGATAATTACAAAGTGATCACCAGCATCTGTCTGGTGTTGCCAAAGGGCTTGCCCTCCTTATATTCACAATTGGAAATCAAACAATTAACTCTTGCCTCATCTGTATTCATTCAAAGGATGGAGTATAATGTGCAATAAATGTCATTATTAATTACCTTGTTAAGTCCGAGATCTATCAGTGTGTGGATCTGATTGGAATTTCCATATAGAGGGAGAAAGCACGCTTTCACTATTAGGGAAAGCAAGATGTATCGCTGTAGCCTGAGGCCAGAAGAAAAAGTCTTCTACTTTAGTCAATGAGTGCCCACAGTCCTTGATGTCTTTCAATAAATGTCTGATAAATTAATGAAGGCATAGGAAACAGGAATTGCAGTGACAGTATAAATCAGTACAAGTGAATGAAGATCTTTCCCACAGCTTTAGTGACCAGTGGACAGCACTTTACCTCTATTCAACGCTCCATTTTTTCAATGCTAGAGAAATTCACAGATTCAGATTCAATGAATGAAAGCATATCTTAATTGATAAGATATCTGAAATATAGAGGAGTTTTAATGAGGCACACCTTTGTAAATCACACAGAAGCCAATTGTACATGAACCAGAGGCAAGCATTACTAAGTAGGTTGTCTCCCCAATCCTTTCAATGACTTATATAATGATTGTTTTTAATTAATTCTTTCTCTTTATCTGCAAATTGGAGTTTCTAAAAGCTTTAAGTAGCTTAATTTTTCTTCTTATCTCCATTCTGGCTGACAGAAAAATTTGCTTGGCTAATCCTTTCTTCTTAGTAAAAATAAATACATAAACTTCAGCTCAACCCTATCCAAATAGCTACAAATTCTGATGTAATTAATGAAACTTTATAATAATCAAATTCAGTGTACTTATCAACATATTACATAATAGTCACATTGCATTGACAAACCTGGCAGAGAGAAAGGAGCATTGTGGAATGCCTAACATCGGTGAGGTATCTTCTATCTGATAATGTCTTTTGATCCTCCCAACAGTTCCATGAGGCCACTACTATTAAAAGATTCCGAGAAGTTAAATAATAGCCTTAAGATCCGACAGCTAGTAAGTGGCCATGTGACCATAGGTCAGTCTTCCTTTAAAGCCCATGGGTGCTTTTCTCATCACATTATAAAAGACCAAAATCTCTGAGAGCCAACTCAGAGCTTAAGAGCTGCTTTTAAGAGAGTGGCAATTAGCCTGCCTTTATTCCTATTTTCTTAATCACATATATTCAAGGTTGAAGTTGTACTTCTTTGAACATTTGTCCGCAACTTGGGCATCGTGAATTTTGCTCCATTTGCAATTTTGAGAAGAGGAGTACCTAGAAGAATGTTCTGGATGCAGCATGTAGAAATGAATCTCAAATACTTTTAGAAAAGTAATTATTAGAGCAAAGATCCAAGGAAAACTGATTCCCTTAGGTGGCAATAGGAAGAAACTGGGTTAGATATTGATAAGAACTTACTGACTAAGGGGCATAAACACCGAAGTGAACCAAGAAAATTTAGTGACACCCTTGTGTGGACCTATATAACAATCAGTAATTCATCATCCATCAGAGGAAATGTGTATGGAAGCAAAAGAGGAGTCCATTTTAGATAGCCTCAACATGTCCCCATCAACTGATGACACCAACAGGTAAAGTAGAAATATACCAAACAGCACTAGATATTTGAATCTGGATAGAGCTCCCACATCTGTTTAATTTTCAGTGTGATGGCTTTTTTTTCCCCACGGAGCCTATGCAAACAGCAGCTGGCACAGCAGGTTTTGGGAAACTCAGAGGGCAAACACAGTACAATGAACACAGCTGTTAAGCCAACAGACAATATAAACCCAGAAGGAGACAAGCTCTAGGTTTAGACAAAAGACATAAAGCATCACAACATGTTGGATAAACTGCACAGAGCCTAATTGGTCAGCCAATGAATGAAAAAAAAAAAAAAACAGAATAAAACTGAGTGGTTTCTAAGCTAAAGGTGCACCACACAGAACAGCTAAATCTGCCCTTGCTACAGCTAACACATTTAGATGGCTCCACAGGCTTCCAAATAGGACCCTGAGTTGATAGAACCCACCATCAAAGCTATAAAATAATTTTAAGATAAAATTAGTAATGCTTATTAAAAGGATTTTTTAAAGAAGAGGGTAAATACCAACTTTTCACCAAGGAAAAAACCCAACACAGCTAAGATTTTAATCTAACCTGAAATAATAACACATGTAATGGAGACATTTCATCAGATAAATTTCCCTCTGCAGTCTAGGCTATAAGACATTTTAAACAACAAAACTTGTCTGTGTTTCTCTATCATAGACCAGCAGTCTCCAACCTTTTTGGCACCAGGCACTTGTTTCCTGGAAGACAATTTGTCCAAGGACCGGGGTAGGTGGACATGGTTTCAGGATGAAACTGTTCACCTCAGATAATCAGATCATCAAGCATTAGATTCTCATAAGGAGCATTCAACCTAGGTCCCTCGCATTCATAGTTCACAATAGGGTTCACGCTCCTATGAGAATCCAAGGCCACTGCTGATCTGACAGGAGGTGGAGCTCAGTAGGTAATGCTGGTCCGCCTGCTGCTCACCTTTTCCTGGGCAACCCGGTTCCTAACAGGCCATGAATCAGTATCAGTACCAGCCTGACATAGACCACTTTGAATCAGAAGTCTAATATAACATTCATTCATTCACTATATATATATAAACTAGTGTTTATGATTCTTCTCACACATAACATAAACTTATGAACATATTCCAAAAATAACTTCTGTGTATCTTTCCAACTAATAAGACAAACAAGGGCTCATATTGTATATTTTGTGGTACATTTGTTTTGTCATATGTAGGCACCTGCAATAATGTTTATGGGGGAGTAGGGATGACAGGCTGACATGGGGTGATAACGAAAAGCACCATCAGCCTTAACTACAGCAATTTCAAAAATATGATTGTTTGATATCAGCTCTTTACAGTCATTAATATCTCACAAGCACAAGCCAAATGGCTTCAAATTAGAAAAAGGTATATGTCTGGTTGCATAAGGAAAACCAAAAACAGTAAGTGGTAAATTATGATTTTCTTTTTCTTTTTTCCCCAGGATTTTGGTTAGCCGTCACCTGAATGAGTCATCTTTTTACAGAGCAAACAGTTCTTTATGGTGGTATAATTCCATTTGGAGTCAAGGGGATGAAACCTACATTTGAAACCAAGCAAACACTTTATTTAAAGTGAAGTGAAAAGGAGAGAATCCAAGTCTCACTTAACATCATTCATTTCCAACACTGTATATAGCTTATCTAAAGAATAGGTGACACCCACTCTCAGAACTAGAACTCATGTTCTGACTGCACTTGGTAAACCATAAGAGACAATGAGGAGAGGCAGATGCACTGAAAGAGTATTAACCCATCTGCTGCTGGCCTCTCACTGCACCAAGAACTTCACAGACAAGCTATTCAACACCAATCTTGAGGCCAGAAACGTTTCTGTGCTACGTAAACTTTTCATTTTAATGAATATCAACTATTTACTGATGATCTATTCTTGCCTGTGAAGAGATCACAGTCCAATAGAGAAAACAGAATCCAAACAATGATAATTCAGTATGAAAAATACTATTAGAGGTATAATCAATGTACTAGGAGAACACAGAGGAGGCACAAACCCTTGCTGGCATGTTGGGCAATAACAAACAGAATGCAACAGAACATAAGAACTACCCCAATTACATAGGAAGAGCCGAGTTTGGGGCAGGCATGATCCCAAATGCTTACATGTTTTACCTAACTAATTCTTACAACTGAGTCAGATAGAGAATAATAAAGTATAACATTCATTAACTTATTTAATTATCACAACAAAATTGTGTACTTCTTAGTACCCTCATTTTATAAATGGAGAAACTGAGGCATTGAGCGGTTCATTAGCTTTCCCAAGGTCACATAGCAAGTAGGTGGTTGAGCCAGCATTTGAAACCTAACAATCTGGCTCTAACATTCACATGCTTACCCACTGTGACATACAGCTTCATCCAATTACCATCTCATATTTAAAGATGAAGACATTAAGAGCCAGCTGATGAGTGGTGGACTAGATATGACATGCAAGTGGCTGACGGCAGAGCCTCCTTCCCTAAGCACCATGTCATGAGAAGGGGCATTTGAGCTGGGACTGGAAAGATGAGAATTCTGCAAGATGAAGGCAAAGGGGAAGTGTGTTCTGGAGGGGGAAGCAAAGAGTGTGTACAGAGAACCAAACATTGTGGCGGTGGGGGTGGGGTTCTGCACTGAGAAATGGTTTGCAATGGCACAGTAAGTACTCTGGGGTTGCCACACTGACTGCTTTTGAAGCAGGTGGCCCAAAAGAGACTCCCCATCCAGGAAGAATAGGTACTCGAAGAGAAAAGCATCCCTGCCACCCACCAAGGCTGCCATTCTAGAACTTCACCAACAACCAGTTGCTATCATTTTTTAAAATTCAATGTTTAGCATAATCTCAAATGCCAGAAAACAATCCTTTCCTCTATTTGCAGGAGGTTTTACAGGGCTGATTAGGACTAAAAAGGCATTATTCCCTGTTCCTCTTATCAGGAACCTCATTGACAGAGGCATTTACTTTCTATGAATACAAATGACTATGGCTATTGTGATTAGAAGCAGAAGAAATCCAGCTCACAGACCCTGAACACAATATCTGGGGCATGACAGATATCCCAGTCACTCCTGGAGCAGGAGGGAGAGCTGAAAAGGCATCACGTTAAGAAGACCCACCAGTGCTGGGCACATTTGGTGAATCTAATTAACAGGGGCAACTTGTTGGCTGGGCACCGTGGCTCAAGCCTCTCATCCCAGCACTTTGGGAGGCCGAGGTGGGCAGATCACGAGGTCAGGAGATCGAGACCATCCTGGCTAATACAGTGAAACCCTGTCTCTACAAAAATACAAAAAGTTAGCCGGGCATGGTGGTGGGTGCCTGTAGTCCCAGCTACTTGGGAGGCTAAGGCAGGAGAATGGCATGAACCTGGGAGGTGGAGCTTGCAGTAAGCCGAGATCGTGCCACTGAACTCCAGCCTGGGCGACAGAGCGAGACTCCATCTCAAAAAAGAAAGAAAGAGGAAAAAAACAAAAACAAAAAAAACGGGCAACTTGTCCTGCATTACTCTAATAGTGAGCATTAGCTAGTCCCTTCCAGCAGCCTGGTATTGATATTATTATCCTTCATATAGGAGGATGGTCACCACTGGAGTGGAAGTGAGGATGACAATGTACCAGACAAGTCATGCAAGGTGACTTCCAATCAGACTGTTTCCTCTGAGGAGTTGGTCACCCATCACCCTTTTTGAGAGTCTTTATCAAGGGCAAGACCAGCCTGCTTTGTAGCTAACTGGACCAGAGACAGGTACCTTACCTGAAGGTAGTTTTTACAGGCTGCTTATGTGTACCCTGACCAATACCAGAGGGTGACACCGTCAGATTTTCTCTGGAAGAGTCTGAATGCAAGACATATAAAGAACAGTAGAAAGGAGAGTGGCAGAGAAGCAAGAAAACAGAGAGATGCTATAAACTGAAGTCAAGGAACAGCAGGTGCCTGCTTGACTGGAGTATCTGTGAGCAGCATGAACTTGATCACAAGCACCTCTCTCTGCAAAGAGAAAATCACTAATAGTAATGGCACATGCTAGCTTTTCTTCTCCCCTCCAGTACCCCAGAAGGCTGACCTCTATGCCCTATACATGTATACCTGAGATCCCTTTTCCCATTGGGCAGTGCCAATTGGAGACCATGCAGGAGACGAAAGAGCAGGAGGAGAGTCTGCAATATTTCTTCCTGTTCCCCCTTTGCCAGCAATGCGCTTCCAATGGTGACTGCAGCTCTCTTTAATGATGGCTCCTGTCCACGGCCCTGTCCACACCTCCCTTCTCCCAGGTTCCAGCTTTTCCTGTCAGACCCAAGAGTAACAACAGCTTCTCACTACTGCTAGTCCCTGCCTGCTTCAATAACCCATCTGGTTCCCCTGCTCTTGCCCACACCTCTATAAATAATCCCTTTATTAAATTATCTTTCATATCCCAGCCTGTAGCCTTTCCTTTCAGTTGGGGCTGATGTGTGACAGAACACAAAATAGAGAGCAACTGACATAAAATCGATGGAATAACAGCTGGCCTATCAGAGCAATGTTTATGTCCTACGTGACATCCGTTAAGAGGCCTTCTTATTCTTCCTGGTCCTCTGTTACAACAAATCAGTAACCCCAGCAAGGCTCTCTGGAGAGCCTCGGTAATGTATGCAAAAACTCAGGGAGCCACTGCATGACTTTCCTCATGATGGTGTTCATTCAACCAGCCACTTTTCAAATAAGCATTTATTCAGCCCCTACTATGTGCCAGGCATCATGCTAGGCTCTGGGGATAGAGGATCAAAATAGACACAGTCCCTGCCCTCATGGACCTTACAATGGTGGGTGGAGATGAAGGTGGGGGACGACGAGAGGCAGGGGCTAAAATGGGGAATGGAGCAGAGAGTAAACAAGTAATGCCAACAAGCTTATAATCACAAACCATGACTAGTTATTCAAAGGAAAATGGAAAACAGGTAAGAGAATAATAGAAGGTCTCATGTAGAACTTCATCTCTATTTAATGACTGGAGCTGCTATCAGCCAAACTCTCCATCTTATGGATGAAGAGATTGATACAGAGGAAATTAAACCACAGTGAGTACAGAAAAGAGCATGAGATAAGCTGTTTAGGTAAAAATGCTTAGGCTGGCACTGTGAACCCATGTCCCCTCCAATAACGCATCTTCTACTGAAGACAGATAATGCTTGGTTTTGATAGATGTGTCATGTGGAAGACAAGTTTTATGATGGCCAACATTAGTCCAGACATTGTCCTCAATCCCTGCTTTCAAAGGTTCCTAAGCTTCTAGAGAACCTATCTCCTGCCAGGCAAGAATTTTCGTGTTTGAAGAGTTAGTAAACGAGGCTAAATGGTGTGCCACTCACATCCTTTGTTCCATTTAGAAAAAGGTTCTCAATGCTCTCCTTTTTCTGCAGGCACAAAGCATTTAGAAACATCCTCCAGAAGCCCTCCCACCTTATCTACCTTTGTCTCCTCATATTATCGCTTCCCTAGGAGTACAAGCATCCCAGTTAATAGGGCATCAGAATTTCTGAAAAAGAGATGGAGGAAAATCTGCCTTTTACTTTCTTTTGGTTCCCAATATCTTGAATAAAGCAAAGCTCTGTCTTCAGTTTGCCTTCTCACTTAGTGATCTATGAAAAAAAAAAGCATGAATTTTGGGGGGTCTTATTTTGAGAATAGGGTAATTTACAATCTTTGATGTTTTTATATAACATTATTTAAATATTCAATAAATGATTATTGAACTCCTGTTATGTGCCAAACATTGTGCTAATCTCAGGGGATGCGATGATGGGCTAGACCTACATGGAGCCTGCCTTTAAGGAATTTACAATGTCGCCAGAGAGACAGACAAGTAAGAAAGCAATTGCAATACATTATAGTAAGTGTCACGTAAGGGTACAACTGAGTCTTCAAAAAGTTTATGGAAAATGCATATTATTTTAAACACTATGCATGGAGCTCAATTTTTTTGTACCAAAATAAACTCATACTAACTTTTTATAATATGTCAGAATGGTATCTAGTTTGAGTTACTAAAAAGGATAAGACATCATTTTCAATCGAGCCCTATCGGAGCAACAGGAATTACACTAATATTGCAGCAAGAACAAACATCAAATTTATGATGAATCTTGGGTGGAAGAATGATAAAATCATTGATGCTTTATGAAAAGTTTATGGGGACAATATCCCAAAGAAACCAGCAGTTTACAAATGAATAATACATTTTAAGAAGGAATGAAATAACATTGAAAACAAAGCCCACAGTGGAGACTATCCACATCAATTTGCAAAAAAAAAAAATAATAATTAATCTTGTTTGTGCCCTAATTGAAGAGGACTGAAAATTAATGACCCAAACAATAGCCAACACCATAGACATCTCAACTGGTTCAGTTTACACAATTCTGATTAAACAATTAAAGTTGAGCAAATTTTCCACTTAGTGGGTACCAAAACTATTGTACCCAGGTCAGCTGCAGACGAGAGCAGAGCTTTCAATGGAAATTTTAAACAAGTGGGGTCAAGATCTTGAAGCATTTTCTCAAAGAATTCTAACAGGAGATGGAACATGGCTTTATCCTGAAGACAATCCTGAAGACAAAGCACAATCAAAGCAATGGCTACTGAGATGTGGAAGTGGTCCACTCAAAACAAAAGTAGACTGGTCAAGAGCAAAAGTCATGGCAAAAGCTTTTTGGGGATGCTAGAGGAATTTTGCTTGTTGACTTTCTGAAGGGCCAAAGAATGATAACATCTGCTTATTATGAGAGTGTTTTGAGAAAGTTAGCCAAAGCTTTGGCAGAAAAATGCCTGGGAAAACTTCACCAGAGAGTCCTCCACCATGACAATGTTCCTGCCCATTTCTCTCATCAAATAAGGGCAATTTTGTGAGAGTTTTCATGTGAAATAATTAGGCATTCACCTTATAATCATGATCTGGCTCCTGACTTCTTTTTGTTCCCTAATTTTAAAAAATTATTAAAGGGCCCCATTTTCAGTTAATAATGTAAAAAAGACTGCATTTACATGGTTAAATTCCCAGGACCCTCAGTTACTTAGGGACGGACTAAACAGCTGATATCATCACTTACAAAGTTGTATTGACCTTGATGAAGTTTATATTGAGAAATCAAGTTTATATTTTTTTCTCTTTTAATTCCATTTTTCCATGAACTTTCTGAAGCCCTCTCGTATAAGGCACTTAACAAAGGATAGAAAAGTCAAGGAAGACTTCCCAGAAAAAGTTTTCACTTTCAGTTAATGCCTGAAGGATGACAAGGAGCTAGACATAAAAGTGTAGCGGGTGAGGGATTAAGACTGTTCTAGGCAAACGCAACAGCTGCACGTGCAAAGCTCCTGAGGTGAGAGAGAGGTACATAGAGATTCTGAAAGAAGTTTATGATGGCTGTAGAAAAAGATTAAGAAAAACTGTGTTGAAGTCTGAGGTTAAAGCAGTAGGATGTGGCCAGGTTATGGCCAGTCTTGGAAGCCAAGTTAAGGAAACTGGCCATTATCTAAGGTCATTAGGAGTCCTTGAAGAGTTCTAAGCAGGAAAATATGTGACGAGTTTTATATCTTGAAAAAGTCCTGTTGACTGCAATGTGAGATAACTACTGAAGGACTACAAGACTAGAGGCAGGGAAACTGTTTGGGGAAGATGTTGCCATAATTTAGATAAGAGATGGCCCTGGCCTGGACTAGGGTTTTGGCCCAAGATATAAAGAAACAGACAGTGTTGAGCTATTTAGGTGACCGAGTTGACAGGACTTAGATATGGGCTGCATGGATATAGGAGGTGAAGAAGAAGGAGACCCAAGGATGATCTCAGCACTCTTCCTACCTACCTAGGAGAAGGGTGCTGAGAAACTGAGGAGCAGGCTTAGTGGATCGGAAGAAAAATCGGGAGTAAAACTTTAGATATGAGGAGTTGGAGGTGATTTTAATGTATCCCAGGCAAGAAAATTAGTAAGCAGTTGAATAATCCCTTTGGGAACCAGGAGAGAGACCAGGGTTAGACACAGATGTGGAAGTCACTAGCATATAAATGGTGATTAAAACCATGGACAGGTAGCAAATGCTCAGGGAGAGGGTATTGAGATGAGAATAAAGCCTGAGCGAGAACCCAGAAGACATTAACATTTTGTGTCCCATCAAAGGAAGAACAGCCTAGAAAGGAACAGTTGAAAAGAATAGGAAATGTGCACGGTGGCCATTCCACAACACCAGAGTGCAGGGCGGAGGTTACCCTGAAGACCCAGGGCCAGGCTGTCTGTGGGGAGGCCCTGGCTCCACTAGTAAGCGAGAGGAGCTTCAGCAACTTACTTAGCTTCCTGGGCCTCAGTTTCCCTCATTTTAAAATGGTGATAATAACATCTGTAGAACTTGCTTCATAGAGTGGTTCTGAGGTTCAGATGACTTACTATGTATACAGTGCTCAGAACAGGACCTGGCATGTACCAAGAGCCCATCAGGTGCTTCTTGTTAAGTGTATCTTACAGTAAACATCTTATAGAGTTCATTTATTTTGCTAGGAGTCACATGTTCCAAGTAATAAAAAAGTGCATAAAAATGAACTGCTTACTACCTACCCACCTTGTATAAGCCACTTATATTCATAACTATCCCCAAATAAAACTTGTATTTGAATAGAACTTTTATGTAGCAAAAAGCTTTCATTGCTCCTTTAATTTACCCCACAATCCTGTGAGCAAAGACAGCTGTTTTCTCATCCAAGAGATCAAGAAAATTACCCAAGGTCATGCAGAATGTAAGACGCAGACTCAGGATTTGAACCCTAGTTATCTGGTTGAAGGTTCACTAATCATCACAGGTCAGTCTCTCTTCTTTCTCTGCTTGGAAATAACTTGTAGGTCCTTGTCTCCATAGCACTACAAAAATATTTCCATTAATTTTCAAGATGGCTTTTAGCTGCAGAACTCCTGCTATGCTAGTAGTATAAATCTAGTACTGCTGAGAGGCTGCAGGTCAAACGACGTCAGGAAATAAATGTTATTACTATGGTAGTGCTCTTGAACTCGGCCTCCCCCTCTGTCATATGGTAAGCTCCAATGGTCAATCCACATTTGAAAGACACTAAACAGCTGATCAAACTATCAGGTACAGAGTATCCTTCCCAGCTCCATCATTTCCAATGGCCTGATAGAAAATAACTGAAGGCCATCCAAATAGACCAAGTGGTTATGTTTTGTATTCTTTTGCAATTTAACTTAAGAAAATCCAGCAATTGAATGATCCTTATGCCCCAGGTTGAGATTTTTAAAAAAACAAATCAGGTGATACAATGTATTCAAAACTCTGAAGAGGTGGTTGGTTTCTCAAAATTTGTGTTTGTGGACACAACATTGAGTCAGAAAGGGTTATTCTGCAGCCGACATTGTGTTCCAACAACCATCCAGACTGAGAGGTGAGTCATCATCCATCAGGCACTTCATCAAAGTTCTTCCACTTGGTTGTCACCGGGCAACAAGGGGCTCTGAGCAGCACGTAATTAAAGCCGGAGCAGCTGAGAGGGAAAGGCGGCTGATCATTCAGGTGTCAAGAAAGAGCCAGGTTGGCAGGATGATGGATTGAAAAATGCATTTAGCCTTGCTCTCTCCCCAAACCCTACAAAAATGACAGTAAAGGGATTTTATTACAGGCATAAACCCACAAGGACAAAGAAAATGTGAAAAGAGACAACAGTAATGAAATTTTGGAAGCTGGAAAGCAGATGGGCAAGTGGTGACTGACTCAACAAACCTGAAAATATGAATCCTAAGGCGGTAGCCGGAAAGCCAAGAAGCAACCAGATTTACATTGCATAATCCCCAAATGGCTCAGGAATTAGCAGGACCAGGCATTTCTAAAAGTAGGAAATGTGAAAAGAGACAACAGTAATGAAATCTTGTTGGGGCCAAAAGCAAGAAGATTCACTGGACGTCATCTTAAGAGACCATCAGACCCTCAGAGAGCCTTCCTATGCAGCAGTATAGGTATAATAGATTGCATTATCTTTCCATTTTGTCAGCCCTCCCTCTGCTGTGTGATTTTGTAGTCACTCCCACTAAAAGCAGAATGTATATCTGTGCCTCACTGAGGTTATGCTTGGCTAAGAGACCTCCTTGGCCTATGGAATATGGGCAGAGTACAGTGAACAAAGTCTGAGCTTGGGCTACAAAAGACATTGTCTCCTTCCACTTGTTCCTATTGAAGGTCTGACATTGCAGTAGAAGAGAATTCCTGAGTAGCCTCTTGGTCCAAGAAGAATGAGCCACATGGAACAGACCTGATCTAAGCCCACAGCCTGAATCCAAGCCCAACCAAGCTCAGACGACCTGTAGTCCCATAGGCTCGAAACAAGCTCTTGTAGCTGTAACAGGCCACTGACATTTTGAGGTTATTTGTTCAACAGCAGAGTTGACTCAGATGGCAATAGGTACTCAGAAGTACTAAACACTACAGTGTATAGTTTTTAGTACAGCAGCATTCCACTTCTAGGTACCCAACTTCCTCTCACCCTTTGGTTTTGGAGGCCTCAGGCACTAGGCAAAGCCATGTAGGCAATGCCAAGCAGACACACCTCAGCCAGCCCTCCTTCTGGGAGAATCGTTTCCAATGGTGGTCTTGGTTTTGGGAATAGGTCACAGGTGGCAATATATTATAACTATAACCTATTGCAATATATATGTTTTCAGAGGCTAGAAAAAATGATGAGGAAAATATTATAGGAGACTAGAAAAATGGTGCCCCATGTTTTTTAATGGCAAAATGTTTGGTATAATTGTTACCTACAGTAACTTGGAAGATTGAAAATATACCTAATGAACTTAAAGCCTTGAGCAGAGAGGTGTCCAGGCAGCATGCTGACAGAGGCAACTGGAGCACCTTAAGCAATCTTAGAGTGAAGACAGTGAGGAGCTGGCAAAGACAGAATAATTTAGAGGACAGGCCATGCTCCACAAATGTTGGGGAGAGAGCACACCAGAGGCCAGACTAAAGCTGAGTGCAGACTCCCTGATCAACTCTGCCTTAGATGGGGCTGGATTTGGAGGCACCTGGGTTTGAAGAGGCTTCAGTGCCTGCCATCAGCCATGACTGGAGCCTTCTGGAGCTGGTGATTCCTGAAACACTTCATGTGTGTATCATATTTTAACATTCCTCCCAGTGCCTGGTACTCAGCAAATGTTTCTTGAACAAATAAATGGTTTTAAGTCATCTGACCCCCTTACTTCAGTTTCCTGGGTCTCGTTCAGCGATATGTTTCCACGATGGACATCCATCCTGATTCTCAAGCTATAGAGAGGCCTGAGAACTTCTATGGTCTGTTTGTCCCACTTTAGACTGTCCCTCAGGCATCCACAGGTAGGACCAAGTGGCCGGCACCCTCCATGCTGAGCCCCCGGTCCTCTCCAGAGCATGGAGTCCAATGTCAGTCAAGGCACAGCCATGCCTGGACTAAGCGAGAGAGAGGAAGGGGTCATCTGGCTAAAGTATTGTTTAAACACCTTATTTCTCTGATAACTTTTTTATCATGTCAACAAAAAAGGAGCAAGTTCTTCCTAGGGCAGTGTTAGACCCAAGCTCCTCTTGGAATCCCTGGAAGATGCTGGGCAGGAGGGCAAGTGGGAACTGACTGCTGAGTGTATCTGGGAGGAAGCCCCAAAGAGCTGCCCTCCTTGTCCTCTGTTCCTGAGGGAACTGAGAGTGCTGGGTCTTGTCCATGCAAAGAATGCAAGTACGGGACTCCGAGTCTGTCCCATGAAACCACTGACCGCTCACATCTTCTTCCCCAGCTCCCTCTCACACCAGACCCACTGAAATCTACCAGCCTTACAAACTGCCTCTTCTCCACCAAGCTGTGACATCTCTTCCTGATTCCAGCATCTCCTCTTCCTGTGGCCTCATCTGCCATCCATCTTTGGCTGGCAGAACCCTACTTCCTCTTACCCCTTGGTTTTGGGGGCTGCAGGCACTAGGCAAAGCCATGTAGGCAATACCCACCAGACACATCTCAGCCCTCCTGGTAGAATCATTTCCAGTGTTGACACCCCTAGGCCTGCTGACCCCCCACTCATCTCTGGTCACAGCTGAGAGCACCTGTGTTGTCAGCAGGCTCTTGATGGGGGCTTTGCATCAGCTCCCAAAGCCCACAGGGCCTGAAGGCAAATTTCACACCTAACACACCCCAACTGAGAAGAAAGATAGGAACATAGTGGGAAAGATTTGAACGTTGTGATGATGAGAGGCCCTTAAGTGTGGATGGCACTACATGGTTCCCTGGGGCAAATTTTTTCCAGGGTGCTAAGGGAGCACAGGAGATCCGCACCTTGTGAAGATGAGATCAGAGTTCTCTGCCTGGCTTGCCGACTGCCTGTGCGGTCACAAATGCAACTGACAGAGCTGGCTGTCAGAGGCAAGAGCAAAACTTTTTTTTAAAAAAGAAATAACACTTTCTGTCTTCCAGTGTTTCCTTCTATCTCCCTCCTTTCCTTCATCCCTGCAGGTTTTGAGGAGTTTGGGTGGCTGCACATCCTAGATCTCTGGTAACGAGCCCAGATTCCTCACAGGAACGCTTCTGCCGCTGGCCCAAGACTTCAGTCTCTCACAGAGTGGAGGAGCTGTCAGGACAATCACATTCACATTTGGGAGAATGACAGCAGCTCTTCCAACTTGGGGCAGATGGGGTAGTGGCTCACCCCCTGTCACCAGATGAAGACTAGCCGCTGCTGATGGTGGCTCCTCAACCTAAGAGTCTCTCATTGTTGGTGCTTCCCAACTTAAAGAATATTGTAGGAGGCACGAAGTTGCCACAGTCCCTCAGAGGTCTTCATGATGTGAATCAAGGGTCAGCTGATGGCTGTTAGGACCTGACCTTATGCCAACCATCTTTGTCAATAGCTCTCTTGCCTCTAATCTGGAGCGACACCGAGAGTCAGGCAAAAATCTACCTTGCACTAACTGGCGTGTAAAACAAAGATGACATGCAATTATCAAACTGCCCTTCCCAAGATCCGAGGAAATCTTCTTGCAAGGACCAGGGTTTAAAATGAAGGATCAGAGATCTCAAGGGGGTCCTGTAATAAAACAGTTTAAAGAGAACCAGGAGGGCTCAGCCAGAGCCTCGCTCATGACAGGCACTTGATAAACGCACACTGCATTCAGTGAGAGGGAAGGCGAGTAACTTAGGCCAAGGTGCTATTATAAGATGACTATGTGGATTTCAGAGGGCACAGCCATCTCTGTCATACAGAATTGTGACTGCCTCACCCTTTGTTGAATGCAGTAAATTATCAAACCTGAGGGGGTAATGGGAATTCCCAAATTTGTAGCCAGTTGGTCAAAAGCGCAGGTGGCCTGTGGGCTTTGGGAGCTGATGGAAAGCCCCCATCAATCCCAGAGCTTGTGGCTAGTGTCCGAAATAAGAGAAGTCTTGTAGAGGGCAGAGCCCTTGACCTAACTCCAGGTAGTTAGCAACAGAATTGCACTAAAACTCCCAAATACTCTGTAGACACCATGGTGAGAAAGAGAGACACAGTCCTGGCCTTCTAAGAGCTTAGCATCCAGCCAACATGGGGGACACTCACTAGCAAGTACTGTGGGAGCTGCATTTGAAGTGCATTCCAGGGTATGGGCCATCCTATGGCAGAAGGAGCCTCAGCACCTAGGGACCTCAGGAGCAAGCCTGTCTCTTACTCATCCATATTTTGGATGGCAACTCATGATGGTCACTTGGACATCATCAGAATATGACAGGACTTTGTTCAGGCCAGAACATTTCCTCCTTTGAAAGTTCCTCGGTGAGTGATCCCCTCTCCCTTGCCCAGGTGGGTCATGCCACATGGAAAGCAGAAATATTCCCCGCCCGGAGCCTGAGGCCCTCCTCATTTCCCCTGACCTCTCCTGGCTTCCTGCTTTCTGCTTTTCTTTCCCTTCTGAGTCCACCCCTCATACTTCTCCCCTCTCCCTCATCCATTCTCTCTCTCTGTCTCTCATCAGAGAAAAATACTCTTACCATGGGGAGAAACAACCATTGTCCTCCTTCAATCGAAAGGATGACTGCATTGTTCTGCAATAACAAGCAAGAGCAATTTGGACATGAGGGCAAAAGAGGAGGGAGAAGAGAGGACAAAGGGAGGAGAGGAGAGAATCGAGGCCAGAGTTCTTTCCACAGCACTCCAGGCAAGTCTACAAAGTGATCCAGTTAGCACTTGAGACAAAACTGACTTGCCATTCCTGGCAGTGTAAATAGACTAGTAGACTACAACTTATGCTAAAGATAATATAGAAATAAGAATCGTCATTATCATCATCATAAATGCCATGCATGATTCTAGAATCATAATATTTTCGTGAACGAGTATTTCAGAGCTGGGATGAGGAGTCTTGCCTCTGTGATAGTTGATCTATGGCTTCCCCCAAGTCTTTGATCTTCTCTGAGCCTCAGTTATTTATCTGCAAAATGGAGCTCTGACCCATTTTGGCACACAAACAGCCTATAAGAGAGCCAGGATTTGACTTAGATCACGTCACTCAGAACCAGAGATCTTTCCTCCATCCCATAGCCTCCACTCTCCTCTTCAGATCACTACTGTCTTGCCAAGTGAATAAATGGCAGAAGCAATGAATAAGGCGAGAGTGAAGAAGAACCTTAAAGAGAAAGTATCGCCAAATGCCTCACAGTCTTAATTAAATGAGAATATAGGGATAGAACAATAAGTCCCTAGACCTAGTTTTATATTTTAAGAGGGGGGAAGACGTTGGCCCTAGTGAAACAAAAGGGAAATGCCTTCCAGAGAGTCCACTAACTATTCTCTTTTGTAGAGAGGGCAACTGTGAATACATACAATCTCACAAAAAAGTAGACTTACTGGGCCTATCTTGGAGCCTAGAACAGGCAAAAGCTGAAGCCCAAGGACAAGACCCTTCTGAAAAAATAAAAGTCACAGATCATTAATAATTAGGAAGCTGAGACGTCTGGGGTCTAAAATGTGACTCTTACCCATTTGTTCACTTTGCAAATACAGGCAGTAAGTTAAGGACTCTAGGAAATACAATGTTTAACAACATAACAGACTCTGCCCTTAAGTGACTTGGGCTCATATATTTATAAAAGTTTCCAGTAAAACATAAATTAGTACTTTAGAAACAAGATAATTCTTAATCTGTTTTCGGTTTAATTAAATACAATAAGGTGGGGATAAAATGGCCAAACATAGAGGTAGCAAAATCAAAACTCAGTGTATTCAAACATAATTGATCTTAAAAATAGTTATAGAAGGTATTGAGACAATTGACAAAATTTATATGTAGACTGTAGCTTAGATACTAGTATTGTAGTATCTAATTTCCTAATGTTGATCATGGTAATGTGGTTATGAAAGGAATATGCTCAATATTAAGAAATACACACTCAGGTATTTAAGGGTAATGGGTTGTGGTATCTTCCAAGTTACTCCCCAGTAGTTTAGAAAAAAACATACAGAGAAAGAAAGAAACAGAAAATGATGGAAAGCAAACAAGCAAAAATGTGAACCTATAGGAGAATCTAGGTAAGGGAATTAGAATAAATATTTGTACTATTCTTGACATTTTTCTATAAGTTTGAAATTATAATTTAAAAGTATCCCCAAACTCTCTTGATTGATATGATGAATAAATCATGGATGTTAAAGGAACATTGCTTACCCACCCCAGAGAGACTTCATTTGGCCAGCACTGAATCTGAATCATGGTTTTCCTATCTTCTGCAGCCAAAATACAAGAAAATCTCAGGCTGGTTACATGCCAAGCACGGAAAGGTAACATGTTTTAGAATGTGAGGCCAATGACTATGCTTAAATGAATCAACTCAAACCAATTTCTTGAAGTTT
Source organism: Chlorocebus sabaeus (assembly GCF_047675955.1). Taxonomy (NCBI): domain Eukaryota; kingdom Metazoa; phylum Chordata; class Mammalia; order Primates; family Cercopithecidae; genus Chlorocebus; species Chlorocebus sabaeus. Next base: position 105,714,328 of record NC_132911.1, read on the forward strand.
ACCCAAACACAGCTGGCAGAAAGAGATACCTAATTAGAGTGAGACTATCCAAGTCACAGTAATCACTAATCCCCAACTGTCCCTAAGCCACAAATGCTACTGCAAACACAAATGCTACTGCAAACACACACCAAAGGCAAGTGCTTTGAAGTTTTATAGCAATACAGGTATGTATATGTATCTACATACATTCTGAGGAAGGAAGGGGATGGGGGAGAGAGAGAAAGAGGGAGAGGGAGAGGGAGGTGGAGAAAGAGAGAAAGAGACAGACAGAGAGAGAGAGAGAGAGAGGCACACAGAGAGAGAGACTATCTACTATGGACCATTAAATAATGACTACTTGGATGACAGTCAAGAAATGATATGGACAATGGGTAAAAGTCCCCTACATAACCTCACAAAACTGAGTCAGAAAAATGATTGAAAAAAGAACACCCTTCATAAGTCTGAAATCCCTTTTACCTAGCCCACACCATTGTGCCCAGCTGGAAGTATATAATCACGTAATGGTTGCACTTCACTTTCATTCTCAAAATGCATTCTACCCAAAGTTTACTTCACAATTTCATAAAATATAGAGATACCAATTAGGAAAAGTTAAATTCTGAAAATGCCATATTTAAATGAAATTTTAATCCCCCCTCCCAAAGAAATAAATGAAAACAGGGAAAGTTTCTTCCTTAATAGAGCTCAGAGATAAATTCAGACCCTGTCATTAACCCAGCAGGAGGCTTGAAAGTCATTTTGATTCTTGCATTGTTGAGAGGGATCTAGTTATGGCATACCATAAATTCCAATTAAACAGAAAGGGAAAAACTTTAAAAATGAACAATGCAATCAATTATAAACATTCTATTTAGACAGATTTATGTTAGCATAACAAGTGAGCTTAAAAAAGCAAAAAAGAAAATAATTATTAACCAGATGGGTAGTAAAAAGAAAAGTTGGGTTTTTTTTTTAAGCACAAAGCCTTCATCTGAAGCCAGGCAGAGATGAAGATAAACAAGAAGTTGCCCTCAATAGCCAAAGAGCATAATACCCAGGAAATCAAATGAAATCAGTCTAAAACATTGACTGCAGTTAACATGAACTTAGCATCCTGATGCCAAATGAAAGATTTAAGCAAGTTCCCTATTTTTAGACCTTTGTATCTTGGTGGCTTTGTAATGAATCAGGATGTGTCTTGGAAAAATCGCTGGCAGCCTGGAGGATATTTGTTTTCCTACCAAAAATAGTTGGAGTCTCCTAAAATGTGAAATGGACACAAAGTGAACAGAGCACTTGAGGAATCTGGCTCAACTGTTGACTCAGAAGAGATCAGTCAGGAGCCCAAGGCTAAGGCCTGACACCTTGTCTGGTTATACAAGAGCCTGGAGGAACACAAGGATGGAAAGTAAAAGATGAGACAGTGCTTGGTCTATGGTGTGAGACATGTGATGCAGATCTCCTAAGAAAAACTGGGAGATTTCAGAGCTGAGACCCCACCAGGCTGTTGGAATGGAGCCCCCAGGCTGGGGTGTCATAGATCAAGATACCCCACAGCAGAGTTACCCTACTTGGAAACTAGTAAATTCCTCCCAACACCATAAAAAGATGTGCACTTCTCCTCCAGAAACACTTTTTCTATGGGACCTCAGCATCACCCAAACTATTTTACTTCTGTGTCAGAGTAGCTCAGGGTTCTAACTCCAGTGGTATGATCCCACCTGGGGCATCCTTCATCATGCAGGGTGTCAGTCCTCTCACCTATAAAATGAGAGGGTGAAACAAGTAATCACTGAGGTTCTTTTCAGTTCTAGAAATGGAATTATAATGAGCAATTCTAAATTCAGAGAAATTAACTTTCGGACCTCCATAGTCTTGGCCGTGGGCAGTCGTAATCAACATATTTTTGTCTGGTCAAATCGCACAATTACATCTAGTTGGCCAAGGATGGACCAACAGGCTTCCTAAGAGCTTTTAGGAAAATCTTTAACCCTGTTACCTTAATCTGATAATGCTTGTAGGAATTTACTCATACAGCATAATCGGTCACATAAACTGAAGCTTCGTTATTATATCACTGATGTAGGGAGGAATCGAGCCCAAGGAGAAAACGTATTGGATCTCATTCAAGGGAGCTGTGTTATTAAAGGACTGAGGGGGCTACATTACATAGATGTTTTACCTGCTTACAAAATATTAAGAACAATAGCTAAGAGATGTTGACTGCCATATGCCAGAACCTGTTCTAGGGCCTTTGTGTGATTGTCTCACTACAATCTCCTATCAATCCAAAAAAATTGGTCATTATCCCTCAATCGCTCTAGCAGAAGAGAAAACTGAGGACAAGGAGGCTAAATAACTCACCCAAGGACATTCAGAAATAGGATTTGAACCTGGAATACCTGGTTTCAAAGCTAGCATGCTTCGCGAGGTTTCAGTATAAACACAACTGCACAGTATATGAATGATGCTAATTCCTTGAACTCCTAGACCACTTTTATTTTATATTTTAAATGTATGATTTGGAAACAATACCAAATATACAGAAATGTTGCAGAAACAGCACACGAGCTGTTTGAAAATAAGTTGCTGATATTTTTCCTCATCATTCCATGAATGCTTTACTGTAGTAATCCTATAACCACAACATGAACATCAAAATTGTGAAACAAAATACTGAAGCATTACTACTATCTCATCCTCAGACCCCATTTATGTTCATCCACTAGTCCTAACAATGTCTTTTCTAGCAAAAGGGGCCAGTTCTGAGTCACTGGTTGCATTGAATTCTCATGGCTATTTAGCTTCCTTCAATCTGCAACAGATTCTCAACCTTGACATTCATGAACTTGGCATTTTTGAAGATGACAGGCTAGTTATTTTTTTAAATGGCCCTCAATTTGAGTTATTCTGATGTATTCTCACAATTAGGTTCAAGTTATGCATCTTTGGTGGTAATATCACAGAAGTGATGCTGTGTTCTTCTCTCTGGACTTTGCAGGTGGCACAAAATTTCAATTTGTCTCATTCATGGTGATGTTAGCTGGAGAAACCTGGTAGACACACCAGAGTAGATTACTCATTTTTCTTTTGTAATCTGTAAGTATTTCATAAGAAGGTACTTTGAGACTGCATAAATATCCCAATCCTCAAAAAACTTTCCAGTTATTTATTTGTTAATTTATTTATATTAATGTGAACTCAGATTCCTGTCTCATTCACTGAGTTATAACCTGTCATCACTTTTCTTGATGTTCAAATTATTCCAGATTTGGCAGTGGGAGGTCCATCCAGCAGGCTACTAGGTTTTTCAGAAACATTCCCATCATTCTTTGAGTCTTACTTTTTGGCACAACATGTTGTTGTAGGCTCAACTTGTACTTTGTCTGCCCTTGTTCTGAAATACATAATTTCTCTAAAGAGCCCTGGTTTCCCTTAGTGGAAAATGGTATTTAGGAACCAATATCTGGGCACTAGGTGTGCTCATAGCAATTGCTCACTGCTGCTGATGCCCACCCACCCTCCCTACTGCAGATACCTTTTCACCCCCTCAAGCTTCAATACCTTAGGACTGTACAGACACCTCTTCATCCCACTTGGGCTCCAATGTCCTTCCCGAACCACCAAAGCATCCCTCTCCTATTCCACAATACCCAGGCCCATGTACACTGAGTGAACACCTACCTTAGTCAGCCCTATCTAACAGCTTTTGGACTAACATGTTCCAGAAGGACAGAAGAAGAGGACTGAGCCTGCCATTTGCTAATTCTTTCATGCTCACAGGAAGGGATGCTAAAGAGCTCCCGTATTATTCGTTTCTATTTTCTATACATTTTCTGAGATGCACCAGTGCCCACCATACCATTCTGGTGCATTTGGCCAGTGTCCAAAAGATAATGGCAGCACCAGCCAGAGAAAAAACTCATTGGAGTAGCTGCTAGAGGACTTTTAAACATCAGAACTTACCCAAGGAAAAAATAAGTTCCTTCGGTAGAGTAGGATGCAGTGAAGAATAGAGTAGAATGAAGTGAAACACACTACCTTGACCCATTTTTCAGGAAAAAATAATCATATCAAAAACTTCAAATCAAAAATTTTCATTTAACATACCGGCATTACTGTTTTACAAGTAGGAATAGTGTGGCTAGAGAAGGAGAAAACTGGTATCGGAAAAAATGGAAACAACTCAGCATGGGATGTGGAGTTACTTGAGTCAGAGCTGGTGACACCTGTGCCACTTAACAGCTGGATGACCTTACGCACATCACAGAACCTCTGTGAACCTGGACTTCTCACTTGTAAAATGAGGAAGTGATAGAAAAGGAACAATAATAACCATGAATTGGATCGTTTTGCTCTGTTGCTTTTAAAACCCCCCAGAGGCTTTCCACTCCCTCAGCAATTTGCCTTGGCTTTGAGGACCCTTTATTTCACTTCCACCCTCACCGATATACTCTGATCACCCTGACTGATTTCTATTCTTTGAATATACCAAGCTCCTTCCCTCCATGGGGGTTTGCATTTGCTGTTTCTTCTGCCTGAGACACTCTTCTTGTCACTTAGGTCTCTACCCAAATGTCACCTCCTTAATTTGAAGCCATTCTCTTCCTCCGTCAAGCACCCACCGTCATCATAACAGCCTGTTTCATTTTCACCGTAGCACTCACCACTATCTAAAGGATCACAATTGGGCTTATTCAATCATTGTCTACTGTTCCCATTAGAAAGAATACAAGCGCTGTAATGATGGTTGTATCCCTAGTACCTCGGACAGTGGCTGGCACATGGTAGGTGTGTAATAAATATGCATGGCATAAATGAATAAATGAATGGTAACTATTATAGATGGTTTGATGAGAATCAAATGAGATAATATAAGTAAAATATTTAGCACAGAATCTGGTAAATAATAAGTCAATAATGCTGTGGTATAATAAAAAAATATCGGGGAACCTGAATTCTAGCGTTGGCTCTGTTTCCAGCAAGCAGGGTAACTTTGGGCAAGCCATAAAATTCTCTAAGCTTCAGTTTTCTCACCTATAAATCCTGCAATGTAAATTTGAGTATTTCTCAGGTCTCTTCCAGGATTAAAGTTCAGCAGTTTTTTTCTATCTCATGGTCAAAGTTTCCAGTCCTGTCCAATGATAAATTAGTCCTTTGTTGGTAAAAACTGAACTACTGTTGCCTAAGCAGCATCTCTGAAAGACTGACTGTGGTACTGCTGGGGTATTTTGGATCTGGTGTCCATTTGCTAACTATACTTTTATTTTTAATTGACAGGGTCTCACTATGTTGTCCAGGCTGGTTTTGAAGTCCTGACCTCCAGATATCTTCTTGCCTCAGCCTCCCGAGTAGCTGGGATTATAGGTGTGAGCCACTGTGTCTAGCATGCTAACTATACTTTTAATTCAAATTTACAAAGGAATTTCTAGCCAACTCTACAGGGTCCCTGCATTTCCACTCTACCTCAACTCTCTCCTCTACTCTAATTTCCAAAGAAAAAAATGAGGCTGGCTTTAGCTTTACAGTCATTTGGCTTGGGCCATAGTGAAATATTTACCAAAACAGAATCCAGAGAAACCTCAGAAAAGGCAGTAAAATTTGGCATTTCACCCAGATATATTTAGTGAAGTTTCAAAACCCTAGATGAAAATCTACAGTCCAAGAGACATCAGTTTATCTCAAAAGAGAGAGTTCCTAAAAACACTATTAAAGCAAAGGACCAAACTGTGACTTATTCATTTTGTTATTTCCAAAAAAAAAAATGCAGAAGTCTATACTTAACCACTCAAAAACCCATAATAATCTCCTCAGTGACACCAAACTCAGTGACTTGGCAATAATTCACCCTTGAAAAATGACTCCTGGGCAACAAGTTTGAACACAATGCAATGTGTCTTATAGACAAAGCTGTGTCATGGCACAGTCTGCCAAACTCCAGTTGGCAGCCTGTAATTCATCTTGTTACCTTGATAGTCCAATAAAACATATGATCTACCTACAACAGAAACAAACACAAAAGAAGGATGAACATCTCTTCCATTCAGCTTGCTCTCATTTCTTGATTTGCTAGAGCCAGTCAAGTCAATCTGGCTGCTGGCCTATGCAGCACCTAGCTTCAGTCAAATTAGTTTTAATGCTTCCAACAGCCTGCTTCCATTACCCTTTTCTCCTGCAACAGATTACAAATTCAGTGGCTGAAAGAGGTTTGGATCCTTGCTATTCAAAGTCCCTAGACCAGTAGCAATGGCATCACCTGGGATCTTGCTGGATATGCAAAATCTCAGACACCTCTTCAGATTTATTAAATCCGAATCTGCATTTATGGGATTCCCCAGGTAATTAACATGCACACTAAAGTTTGAGAAGCACTAAGTTAGAGTTAAGCCTTTGAGGCACTTGAAATTAAATAAACTTAGTCTATATTAATTTGGAATAAAGAAGAATAGATTATTAGGTTTGTTTCTCATACAGCAATAACTTATAATTGACCCCATGGGGTTTTTGTGATATTATTTTGGTCTTATAATTTATTTTTTCTTTTTATTTACTAGGATTTCTCATAATCCTGGGGCAGGTTAAAAACAAAAAACAACAACAGAAAAAAGATGTATTGCACAATACCTGTGAGGTAGTAGTAAACTGACTTTACGAAGATAAAGAGCCCTGATTCATACCTTTTGCCAATTTCCATGGTGTAAATACTCCTTCAGAGTCCATTTTGGGCTGCCAGCAGTTTAACAGCTGGCATACAGAATTCCTAAAAATTTAACAATTGGCTTATAAACTCTTAAGAACTACACCAACACATCACTAAAAGACCCTCAAAAAGACTCTTTTCAAGTCATGGCCACTTTTCACTAAAGCCTCTTTACAGTGAAATGACACCAAGTTAAACCTTCTAAACATGATTTTCATTATGCCATGCCTCTGCTCCAGAACCTAAGAAACTTTTAATTACTGAGCACACATATCTAACCTCCTTTTCCTGTTTTTCAAAGATTCCCTCTCATCTCAGTGCACCCCACTTATTCCACTTCATTGTCTAGATCTCCTCAATGTGGCACTAGACTTCCCACTTCTGTTTCCTGCAACCTATCAACTCTTGAGGTCATGGCTGAGGAGGCATGTGACTACAATTGTTGCTGACATCACTTCCCACAATGAGGGACAGAACTGCTACTGGATAGACGACAGAATAACAAAATGGAAATAATCTGGGTGTTGATAATAAAATTTGAGTTTCTGGATCTACTTTTCCTGAAACTTGCTCTTCTTATGAACTTTCTATTAGATGAGCCAATAAATATCCAAGTTTTATAGCTGCAACTGAAAAACAAACTTAATAACAGTGTGTCTAGAAGGTAAGTTCTTTATTGGCACAACAAGCTACCGTAAATTCAAATGAGGGCATCACAAACACAGCCTATCAGCCCTGCAATCTCAGGAAAAGAGAAACCAGCTGGAAAGATATCACTAAGAAGTCAATCATGATAATAGTGTGGTACAGTAGCTCACAGTCTCACTGAATCTTAGATATGGAAAGGATCTTAATGGTCTCCCCTACTTCCACTGAAAAAAATCCATGACAGGAAATGACCAGCCTCTTATACTTAATTGAACTTCATGTCCTTCCAAGGCAGTACATCCTATTATTTTAAATTATCTGTAATGAGCTAAAATATGCCTTTCTTTAATTTCTAGTCACTGGTTGTAATGATCTTCTCTTAAGCCACGCACTAAAAAATCTTGAAATACATGAAAATATTGATCATGGCTCTCTTCTAACCATCTTATTCTCAAGTGTCCAGACTGCTGACCACTTCTCACCTATGAATAGAAGGACTGAACCCAATGGCATGCCTCTAGACACACCCCACCACTTTGACATCAGCTTATATTAATCTACTTTCTTTGCATACAAGGATATAATCTATTACAAATCTAAAGTTTCTCTAACTTGACCACAAGAATATAGTATTAGTGAAGGTAATACCAGTTTCTATAACCAATAACCCTCTGATTTCACTGGTGTAATCCAATAGAAGTTTTTCTTTCTCCCTTGCATAGATTCAAAGGCAAGGTTCTCATTGGTGATGATTCATGGTCCCAGTAGCCTTCCATCTTGTGGCTCCACCAACTTCACTGCATGGCTTCCAAAGCCACCATGGAAACAATATGAGGAGAGCACCTGGTGAAACATGTGGTTTGGGCCAAATCTGGAACTGGTGCACATGACTTCTGCTCATACAGTCATTTTATTTCCTATAACCCAGAGACTTAGCTGTGTAATCAGAAGGAAGAGGATAGAAGTTTGGTGAATAGTGAGCCAATCTCTGCCACAAATACCATATTAAAATGTCTAAACATCTGTCTAAATGTCTAAACATTTACAGAAATCCAAATTATCCATAAGGACAGTCAAAGATTCGCCCAATTTTGAAAGAATGATGTCTCACAGAAAATAGATATGGCAGCACACATATTTCATAAAAATAGAAAATGTTTTGGTACAGAATGGGAAGCACCTAAGGAAGAGTGACTCCAAAAGGCTTCTTAAGGAGTGTGTTAGGAATGCCCACTTCTTCTCAAGTATAAGAAAGTGGGCGAAGGATATGAACAGACACTTCTCAAAAGAAGACATTTATGTCGCCAACAAACATGAAAAAAAGCTCATCACTGGTCATTAGAGAAATGCAAGTCAAAACCACAATGAGATACCATATCACACCAATTAAAATGGCAATCATTAAAAATGTCAGGAAACAACAGATGCTGGAGAGGATGTGGAGAAATAGGAACGCTTTTACACTGTTGGTGGGAGTGTAAATTAGTTTAACCATTGCGGAAGACAGTGTGGCAATTCCTCAAGGATCTAGAACCAGAAATACCATTTGACCCAGTAATCCCGTTACTGGATGTATACCCAAAGGATTATAAATCATTCTACTATAAAGACACATGCACCCATATGTTTACTGCAGCACTGTTCACAAGAGCAAAGATTTGGAACCAACCCAAATGCCCATCAATGATAGACTGCATAAAGAAAATCTGGCACCTATACACCATGGAATACTATGCAGCCATTAAAAAGGATGAATTTATGTCCTTTGCAGGGACATGGATGATGCTGGAAACCATCATTCTCAGCAAACTATCACAAGAACAGAAAACCAAACACCACATGTTCTCACTCACAAGTGGGAGTTGAACAGTGAGAACACATGGATACAGGGAGGGGAACATCACACACTGCGGCCTGTCAGGGGGTGGGGGGCTAGGGGAGGGATAGCATTAGGAGAAATACCTAATGCAGATGACGGGTTGGTGGGTGCAGCAAACCACCATGGCATGTATATACCTATGTAATAAACCTGCATGTTCTGCACATGTATCCCAGAACTTAAAGTATAATTTTTTAAAATGTTAAAAAAAAAGAAAACAGCAATAGCAGATTGAAAGAAAAATACTTATTTTTGGAAAAAATTTTCTATTGCCTGAATAATTTGTAAGGAATAGCAATGCTGTGCTGTTATTCCCACATTACTCATATTTATTTGTCACTTAATCAAATGAAATAGATCAAAAAGGATAAATTGATAGGTTTAACTGGATGAAAATAAAAGCTTTTGTATGTTAATAAACAGCGTAAAAGTTTTAGGAACATTCTTGCTATGATTATGACAAAGAGCTAATATCCCTAAAATATAAAGAACACTTGCAAATAATGAAATAATAAAAAATAAATACTCTGATGGAAAAAAATAAAGAACATTATTAGATATTTCACAAAATACAGAGTATCAGTAAAATAAAATAGTTTAACTCAATGGCAATCAAAGCAAAAAAAAAAAAAGAGATGAGAAAAGTTACCCATTTTTTACAAATCAAGTTGGCAAATCTTTTTTTAAAGGTTAAAACACATGTTGGCAAGAATGTGGCAAACTTAGCATTCCTATCTAGACCTGTTTGACATAGGTATGAAGAAGCTTAAACTTTCTCTCCAATCTAAAACTTTCATATTCAAGAGTCTACCTTAAAAGAATAATCAGAGGAGATCACAGAGATTCAGGTGCAAGGATGTTCATCAGAGCATTATTTTTAATGATGAAGATGGAAATACCCATTGTGTCATTGCTTAATTAAACCATGGTACATTTATACAAGAGAATGCACCCAGTAAAAGTCATGTTTTTGAAAAATAATAATGAAATAATGTTACATGGGGAACAAATTAGGATATAAAATAATATATATTCATGATGCTAATTTTAGAGCATATACGTGTGTGTGTTCAGCTGTACATAACACGTCCATGATAAAAAGCAGTTGGAATGCTTGACGGAGGGAAAGAACTAGAGCTTTCAAAACAGCTGCCAAAAATTGTTGGAGCAAACTAAATTCAAATTATTTTCATTTTTTACCTTTCTGTTGGTGATAACATCGTGCTCACTATGCCCTTAAAGCCTGAAAATTTTAGCAATTGATTCATGAACAGTGTCGTAAACCACAATGGAAGTTGCCAAGGACATATGCTGGACTCCCATTTCTCTTAGAGGAGGAGAGCAAACAGCATCAAATAATTCAAATGAATGTTTAAAATCCAAGGACTTTTATTAGGGAACACAAGTTCATCTTCACCACATTTTGATGTAAAAACAATATGACTCCAAGATCGATTCCTCTTTTGGTAAAGATGTCTTTCTTCCTGAGAAACCCTTGTCTGGAAGGGACGGGAATCCTAGGGGCCCCTATTCAATCCAAGCAGTCAGATGTGGCTACTGTCTCTTTGCAGAGGAGAAGGTAGAAAGTTGCATCAATTGGTTAAGTGTCCCATACCCTGCCACTGCGACAACCACAGTGGTGCTGCTAAAAGCAGAACACAGACCTCCAGTGCCAGGGCCTGCCAACTAGCAGGCATCTCAGAATCCAAGGGCCTAATGGGTTATCAATGCCAACAAGAGTCCTGGGAACCAAGGCTCCGCACTGCCACCAGCAAGGCAGCAGAGGGTGAGGATTCTTCTCTCTCGGCCTCACTCTCTTGGACTTTCTACCCCAAAGTAGGCCTGTGTTCCCAGCATTAGAGTTGCTTGTTGACACAGCTCTTGAAATTGACACACACACACACACACACACACACACACGCACGTACTCACCTTCAGAATCATTTCAGGCCAGATGCTCTGCCAAGGCAGGTTAGCCAGAGGAGTTTCAACATCAGCAACCTCCCCTCTGACAACCCCAGTGTAGTGTGACACCCAGATCACTAGCCATGAGAACAAGTCAGAGCCTCAAAGGGAAAGAGAATATGATGGGTTGCCCCTTAAGAAGTGTTAAGCAAATCTGTCCATCACTTTCAGCTTTGTCTAATAATATGTTTTGGAGAACATGTGACCAATGTTACCCATCTACAGACCTCCAGGTTTCTCCAAGCCCCAGACTCTGGAGTAGGTAGGTATTGGCTTTACATCTACACAGCTAAAAGAGGCTACTCGAGTGGGTCTTCCCAGAATAAAGAAGTTTTGCTCCAAGGTGAAGAAATCACAAAAGCTGGAAACAAATGGCCAACTTAAAAGAAAAAAATAATAGATCTAACTTCCATTTCATATAGCCCCTTGTACTTTAAAGCAACTTTTCTGGATCAAACAAGGAGATCAATAGACAATTTTTGTGACAAATAGACTTTTCCAGGATGCAGTTTAATCATCTAGGACTAAATCATGATAAACAAAAAGTCATGACCTCATCTCTTTGAGGTCAGTGGTTGACACCAAGGTACTGCCTAGAGTGCTTTGCTGTCAGACCTCACTCTTCATCCCTAAGATGAGTCACAATGCCTCCTGGCTCAAGACACCGTGAAAAATGCATGCTGCAATGCCTGCACTGTTATGGCCCAGTACCTGGCACAAGGAAAGGGATGGTAGTTTCTTTCCCCACTCCCTGTGCCTGCCATCTAGCCACCCTTTCCTCAAAACCCTCCACATCACTCTCATGTAAAAAAATGCTGGTCCAAATGGCATATGCCTTCTTCACATTGTGTTCTTCAAATTCGATCATAAATTTTTTCCCCTTCCAGTAAAATCTCAGCAAAACCCCACAATGTATACCAAGCAAACTGGTGAATGTGTTCCTGAAAGAGCTTGCCTGAAGCCCCATTGCCTGGTGAAAAATACTTGCTAGCAAAATGCAATCCAAGCATTTCTGAGGACCCCAGTTGCTTGAGAATCCAGTCCTGAATGAATTGTGATTGGATTCTACTGTATTCACAGGAGGAGAAGCAGGTTGGAGCTTTCATTGGTTCAGCCTTAAACCACCTTGGAATTTGGCAACACAAGCAGTCTCTGCAAGTGAGGAAAGCCCCCAGGGCAGAGCCGAGCACACCACCTGTCTCCATTAAATCTGGTGACATGCAGAACCATTTGTTCCTTGCAGTTCTCAGCACAAAGCTACAGTTATTTTCAATTCCAAAAAATATGGCACCATCCAAATGATGTCTCCATTTTTATCTAAGCCAAGCTCTGAAGGCCCATTCTCATATTAAGGGGAGAAATCTCCTGCCTGTATTAGCTGGTGAATTCACTACTCAGAATGGACCAAGAAATCTGAGTGGGTTTCTATTATTTAAGATTCCATTCTCCTGTTTCTGAACAGCCCTCAGTCTATCCCCCCACAATTTGTAATGACGATACTGTTACTTCAACATAATTTTTAGCTTTCCAAAGCCCTTCAACATTTCTTTCATTTGACTAGAAGAAATTCTAAAAAAGACATAGTTTGGGAGAGAGTATTATATTAATTACCGTATCTTTTAATGAAGGCATAAGTAAAACCCAGGTCTTCTGATTCTCAGACAGGGCCAATGGTTATGAGAGCCCAGGGTGGCTTCTGCCTGGCAAAAAAGACACACTTCAGAAGGACTTTTTAATTTCTTCCAGCATGGAACTTCATCTTGGTAACTACTACCAGATAATGGATGACATTTCATTACATTTTGTGATACATCTAGAATTTTCCATATTGAATCATATGAAATGACTAATGTTTGGCTTACAAAAACAATTTCATATGATTTGACCTAATACTTTACACCTTTCAGCCTTCTGCAGACTAGACAGGCCCAAGCTCTTAGATTGATTTCAGGTCTGAAAAATGTAGAAAGTAGAAATAAATCTAAGTGTGCATGTGTGTTCACGCACAAACGTGTTTACAGATAATAGAGAATACATCATTTAGCTTAGCCACTTAGGTACCATCCTCAAAGAGCTCTCCGAGTAATACTACAAATAATAATAGTAACAATAATGATGAGAAGGAGAAGAAAGATGAGGAAAAGCAGCTCCATAAGCATTAAGTAACTTACCTGTAACTTTCGAATCACTGATCTATCTCTGTAGTAACTTAGCTATCATAGATCATTTCTCAGTCCAAGTCTTTACTTATTTCAGTTTCTGCTCTCCAGATTCTTCCAATGCAGGAAATAACAACCTCTTTAATGCCTTTTACTTTTTAATATGGAAATGATGGAGACTTTGTTCATTTATTTAAATTGCTTCTGCGGGTTTCTACTTTTTCTTCCAACCTCTTTTCACCCAAAATGAACTTGTATTTGCATTATGTATTATTGCATTGTAATAGCACTATAATAACAAAATCTTTCCTTGCAAATTTTCCATCAATGGTACTGCCTGCCCCCTCCTGGAGGGCAGATTTCTACCATTAAAAGAGTCTGAACTTTTTGTAGAATTTTTGTGGCCCCATCCCCAAAAGCTCTGTCTACTCCAAAAATTGTTTTGGCTGTACAGGCTATTTTCTAGCAGTAATATTACTCTATACAGTTGTTAAGTTTCAGGGCTCAAAGCCTAACATGTGGTTTAACAGAAACTAGGCTGCTCCTAGGAAGGCATATGACAGAATTTTGCTTCTATCATTGTTGTAATAGAATTTTAATTTTATTAAAATTAAAATTTAATTTTAGTAGAGTTTTTAACTCAGAAGAACCCCATAAACCCACTAAGTTGCATCAACTGTGTTTGCTACAATGCTGTTCAAATCTGCCCCCCTACCCAATGACAAAAGTCATCCCTTGAAGTGTTCTAAAGATGTTGCCACAGTTCAAATATGGTTTTCCACTCCAATACTCAGGCTGAGATTTGATTGCTGTTGTGGCAATGTTGCAAGGCAGGGCCTAATGGGAGGTGTTTGGGTCATGGGGACAGGTCTCTTATGAGTATATTAATGCCATCTTACAGAGGGAGTTCACTCTCGAAAGACTGGATTAGTTGTTATAAAGTGAGGTCCCTCCCTGTGTTTGCCTCCTTGCACATGCCCGCCTGCCTTTCTGCTTCTGCCATGTCTTGATGCAGCACATGGCCCTCACCAGAAGCCAAGCAAATGCTGGGACCATGCCCTGGGACTCTCCAGACATCAGAATCATGAGCTAACCAAACCTCCTTTCTTTATGAATTATCCAACCTCAGATACTCTGTTAGAGCCACACAGAATGAACTAAGACAGATACGAAGCATGAGGTGTCAGTGTGCATCATGGTCTCCAGCTTGACTCCTCCTGTCTGAAGCATCATTCTTTCCGTCAGACAATAAAGGTTAGGTGGTTGATATAGTTTGGCTCTGTGTCCCCATCCAAGTCTCATCTCAAATTGTAATCCCCATAATCTGCATGTGTCAAGGGCAGGACCTGGTGGGAGGTGATTGGATCATGGGGGCAGTTTCCCCCATTCTGTTCTCATGATAGTGAGTGAGTTCTCATGAGATCTGATGGTTTTATAAAGGGCTCTTCCCACTTCATTCGTTTGCTCTCTCTTGTCTGCTGCCATGTAAGATGTGCCTTTGCTTCTCTCTCACCTTCCACCACGACTGGAAGTTTCCTGAGGCCTCCCTGGCAATGTGGAACTGTGAGTCAATGAAACCTCTTTCCTTTATAAATTACCCAGCCTCAGGTATGTCTTTATAGCTGTGTAAGAATGGACTAACACAGTGATGGTCCAAAGTGGTACCAACTGCATTCATAGTGGGCATCAACACAAATCATGCCTTCTGTTGATGGCTGAAATGGCTTAATAAAAGACCCTGAGAAAGACTGACCTGGCCTCTTGACTCTATTTTTATTTACCTGGCTGCCCACCTAACCCCAATTTTCCTCCTCCTTCCCTTCATCTTATACGTGCCACATATGAGAAACCTGGAAAAGACATGAGAAAATATGTAATGGCTTGCAGAAAGCCATGCCATTTTCTGCAGCTGGGAGGTTGGGCTCTTAGATTTACCTTGGGTGGGAAGAGAATTGGACCTGAACAGCCTTTCCATGTATTCTCACAAAACCTCTCACAGGAATCCACTGCTTCACTAGAGATATGTGAGGAGGAGGAGGATGTTGATGAGGATGAAAACTGACATGCAAATTTAAACTTCTATCTCTAGAAAGCACTCACAAAAAATAAAGGCACAAGTCAAGAACGTGGAAAAAAAATCAAGTACTTCCAATGACACTGGCACCAGGACTTCTGGAAAAGCAGTGAGGAGGCAGGGCTTTGAATAGAGCCCAAGCTTTGCAGTCAGGCACAGTTGGACTCTGGACGGGCCACTCATAGGCTATACCACTATGCACATCTCAGCTTCCTTGTCTCTAATTGGGACAAAAATAGCTATTTTAATATGTTGTCGTGGGGATTAAATGAGATAACCCATCTGCTACTCCAGAAAAGGGTAACTATTTTTTCCCTCTCTTCCCCTTATTTTTGTTAGGATGGTCTTGATGAGAATAACATGGCTAAGAACCCACTTTTCAACCTGAAGATAATTTCTGCAGGAACAATGATGTTTGAAAGCTTACCATGAAATCTGCTACTCAGTGAATTCAGCTTATTTCTAGAAGGTTCATTACTAACGGCATTTTTGAGTATCCTCAGTGCCTGGCACTGAATTGGAAGTTACTTTTTCCCAACCTAAATACATAGTTTAGAAGTAGTTCAATGTCCATCGTGGGGAAAACATATAGTTAATATTGAGATAAAGATTTGAAAGATGAGCAAACCTTTCTCTCCCTGATGGGGAATGCTCCAGCTGGTGTAATTCAGCTGTCCTGAGCTAGGTCACACTGAAAGATTATGATCCCAGAGTTCCCCAGAACTGCATAGGGTAAGCTGGATCTGGATTGAGGAGCAGCTCACAACAAACAGTTTGTTCACTTGCAGTGGGAAGAGACAATTGTCACTTTAAGAGCAACTGGATGAGCCAGGGTAAAACAAAGAGCCCCCAAAGTGCTCCATGAAAAATTTAATGGGGATGGGGGATATTGAGAGGTGCCCCAAAGCAGGAGTGGTACGAGGAAGAGAAGGGCAGTGATATGGATGGGGCAGGAGGCCAGGACCAGCACCTTGACAAGGAAAGCAAAGAGGAAAATTTGCAGAAAGAAATTTTCTGTTCCAGGTATGAGAACAGAGGACCACACTTTGTTCAGATTTCCTTAGTGTTTACTTAATACCCTTTTTCTGTCCCAGGATCCCATTTCATCATCATGTCTCCGTAGGCTCCTCTTGGCTGTGACTGTTTCTCAGACTTGCCTTGCTTTTGATGACCCTGAAATTTCTGGAAAGTCCTGCTAAGGCATATCATAGGATGGCCCTCTGTTGCAAGTTGTCTGATGTTTTTCTATACTTAGATTGAGGTTAGGGGTTTGAATGAAATAGACTTCAGAGGCAAAGTGCCATTTTCATCATGTCATATCAAAGGTGCATATTCCCCAGGATCATTTTTAAAAGAAAACTAATATTTAACCCTAAACTATCTATGTGCTACTGTCTCCCAACTGGCATCCACAAAGAACTAGGAATGTCCACTGCACACAAATGCCATATATGAGAATTGTTTGGGGTAAACCGAGGAGAAGAAGCTGGTGATGGGTTCACACAGAGCACAGAGGGGAAGAGCCACAGGTGAGACAGATGTGTGACCAAGAGTTCTGGAGCAACCAGAAATCAGAGCAAGAGTAGGCCATGAGACCATAAGCTTCTAACGTTGCAGAGCAACTAGGATAGAGTTCAAGTCCTTTTTATACATCAAAGAATCAGGCAACCCCAGGTAACATCTGAATTACAAATTCTTCTGCACTTCACATATTTATTGAACAGCTACTATGAGTCAGGCACCGCACCAGGTGCTGAGAGCTGGGGAAAGACATAAAGATGAATCAAATGCTTTTCCTTCTCTAAAGACCCTTAAGGAAATACAAAGGCTACCAGCCTGATAATCCTTCTAATCTTGCACTTGCTCCATTCTTTCATCAGTTTATTATCTTCGCAAGATCCCAGGGTCACACAAGAGCTATTTAACAAGTGTCCAGGGGCAAGAACTTTAGCTCTCCCTGCCCTCAATAATCCTCCCCCAAAGCCAGCCCAAATTTTACTTAAAAGTATTCCTTGATATAATTAATTTCCACTTTACCAATTTCCCATGTCATCAATTTTCATTTCATTGAAAGTAATGGCAAAACCCGTAATTACTTTTGCACCAACCTAATATAAACAAAAGCATATTTGGAAAACTTTTTAAATTGTATGACCTTTGATACGCAAACTAAGAAAAGCTGTGTGCTTCCTTTGCAAATTTACCTTCATGAAAAGTCCCTGTCCCACTCTCTATCCCCAGTTAAAAAATTACTGCCCCAAACCCCCTTCTATGTAGAAATTCTGGAGTTACTCCATGTGACATAGGGAGGCAGAATATTACCATGGCCTTTTGACAAGAAAATGCAAGCACAGAAAGGACAGGCACTTGCTCAAGCATGTGGGATGTCACATAAGCCAAGTACACAACAGGGATCCGAACAACTCTGATCCTGCCTGCTGAAGCCGCTCCCTTAAAAAATACATAATAGCCTAAATGCTTACATGACTAGCTCAGACACACAAGCTGATACAAGCAAACATGCAATGATACTTTCTGCAATTTTTGTGTGTGTTCAAAACAGCAATAAAAGATAGTAAAATAACTAATAACATGCCAACAAGGGGTAACTGCTATTCTAGAAATTATACATACATTCAGAGTAGAAAGATCTATGGGAAAACACCTTAGTTATGCCAGAAAGGACAGGAAATGGAAAAATAGCACCTCTGGGCATATGCCAGTACTAATATTTTGAAATGAAACAAAATATGCCCATCTATGTAAGCACTAAATATAGATACCACACATACTGAATCAATGCAATTGACACATATACACAACACCATAGAATATTTGAGCAAGACAGGACCTTAGGTCATCCCAACCAGAGGTTTTTTCAATGCTTGTTAAGTCTTAGAACCTTATGTGCAAATGAAATATTATAAAGATAAACATTACATTGGTTGGGTGAATTGGCCCAGTGACCCCTTTGGCTCTAAGGGGATCAAATAAACTCTGTTTGAAAACCACTTCCCTAACCCAGTTTCCTTATTTGACAGAACTATTTGAAAATATGCCAAGAGTAAGAAAAAATTGTGTGTACTGGTGCAGTGAGGGGTGTTTTACTCACAGCCTTAAGTTTATTTCTTCATGTTCCAAAAGTTTGCCATAGCTGCAAACGCAGTGGTTCTGAAACTTCAGTGTGTATAGGAATCACCTGGAGAGCTGTTGAAATGTGGCTCTCTAAGCCCCACCCCCAGAGATACTGATTTAGAAGGCTGGGGTGTGGTCATGGATTTGCATGTCTAATTAGCTCCCAGGTGCTACTGCTGGGGCCTCACTGTGAATGTCACTGTACTGAAGAAAAGCCTACAGAAACAGCCTTGCTCTGTTGGAAAATGGGGGCACCAAAAATAACCCTTGTAAGGCTCCTGTGCCCAACACACCAAGGTGCTTGCAACTACTAGCATTTGTTCAGATGACTGAATTTGTGAGACCTCTACAATTTAAGGTTAGCTGCTGCCAGTGAGCAGCAACTTGACATTGGCAATATCACTTCTCCTCCTTGGGATAGTGCAGAGGTTGACCTTCCAAACCTCTCACATAAATGTCCTCATTTTAATATGGGATTTTCATACTTTCCAGGTTTTCTGTTCCTCTGGTAGGCTTCTGTGGAGAGTATGCAAGCTGTGTTTTCTATCTTCTTTTTTCCCTTATATCTTCTCTTTGCATTTCACCTTCACTCTCCAACCTATTCTACTCTGCTCTGGGCCTTGTACAATTGACCCTTATGGACCAAAGCAATGGTTCCCTTATGCCTTGACTGCTGGTTGGGTTGTACTCATAGAAGGCATTGGCAGGAGATTGGGAGGTGGAAGAAAAGTGTGCACTCCCCCAGCTTCCTCCCTGACAAGATGCTGTGGGTTTGCTATGCTCTGTTACCATTTTCACAGCTCCTTCTAGGTGGCCAACTCTTTATAGCTCTTCTCTGTGGGTTCTGGTAACTCTCCATGCCTTACCCTAGGGGAAGTAAAGGCTCTCAGCTGTGGCTAGCCCTGGGTGCTGCACTATCTCTAAATGATTTCTATAAACCCTGCACTTACTTTCACAAGTCACCCCTTTGTTAAATTCTCCTCAAATTACCCATTTGAGAGTGCCTGCCACCTCCTGTTGTGACCTTGGCTGGTACACAAGCCATGTCTCTTTGATTGTTCTCCTGAGAGACCTGGGATTGGGGACCCCCCTGACTAACAATGACCTACTCTCCCTGTGTTAACTCAACTTAGCAAAACTCCCCTCCCCTTCCCTCATCACACACAGATGAAAAGATAAAATAATTTATTTGATCTCAACTTACACTTTTGGAAACTCGAATGTTCATATCTAAGCTAGTTGTAGCATCTGATGTATGCAATAGCTTAAATACCCAAAGCAATATACAAAATAAATTGTACACACAGATTCTTTCAGATTTTATTTGAAGCTTATTTTTTTGATGGTTTGCCAAGCATTTTAAAGACTGATTCTTTCATTAGGAGAATGCCTGTCATTCAATAAATATTACCTATTTTTCAACAATATAAATTAAGCTCCTACTATGTGTCAGGCACTTGGCCAGACCCAGTGTATACCCAGGTGAAGAGTCTACACCCCCGCCCTCATGGACATTACAGTCTAGCACAGAAGGAAAATGCTTAAAAATGAATCACAAAATTGATTCTTAAATTACTACTGTGGTGCTATGGAGGAGAAACACAGACACTGTAAGAGCATCCAAGGCAAAGGGGCGGGAGTGGGGAAAGAGGAAGTTGGGGGGCCAGGGACAGTGCCAGGAAGTTGGGGAGGGCCCCTGATCATGCCTAGAAAATAGCAGGCTTACGTGGAGATACTTCATCTCACCATGATCTTTTCTGAATCTTTTCCTGATGTAAATTTAGATTTAAAGAGAAACAAAGACACATTAAAAATGTGAGTTCTTTGGCAAAGAAAAATGGTTATTTCTCCTTTCCACCTTTTCATTACCTGTCTCTCAGCAGGTAATGAAAAGATGGAAAGGAAAAATAACCATTTGCCCAGCATGAAACATTACCCAGAATTTTTTTTACAGTGGAAAAAAAAAGAAAAATATTGTGGTTATTACATGTGTTTTCGCACTAGGAGGACAAGTCTCTATTTTCTATTTTTGTCCTAAACTATATTTATTCAACATTCACACTCTATGTTTGGATACCTCTGCTGAAAAGTTAAAAGTATTCGAAGAGAATTGGGAGACTTTTTTTCCATCCTTTAGGACATTTTTGTTGGAATTATTGTTAAGTTTCCCAAAGAAATTTTCTAAGTACTCAAATTGCTAAAAGGCATTTAAAAATGAACAATTTTCAAATTAGCTGAATGTTCAAGCAGCAAACTTGTTATTAATGTGGGGCTTGGCCCCTTAGACACTTCCTGCTCTCACTGTTTCAAGCAGACATCCCAATAAAGGCCACACAGATGTGAACACTCAAGGACAACGCCACCATCCGTCCTTCCAGGTGCACCCACCCTGCCCTGAGCATTTCTGGGGGCTGCAATCCTTAGACAGCTCTCAACCAGACTCTGGCACCAGCACAGACAGGTAGCGGCCCTCCCATTTTGGTAACAAATTCCTCCTTTATGACACACACTGTGATCCTCTCAGAGTTTTTAGATTTTTATCCTAGCTCAGCATAGGGCCACTGGGCATATTACTTACTTTCATGAAGGCCCTGGTACTTAAGATGGTCTTCAGTTATTTAAAGAGGCTAAAAGAGCTCTAGGTAAGTCACAGTAAATAGAGCAGGAAATGAGCAAGCCCGGGCTTTGTCTCCTCTCCTCTTCCTTCTCTGCGCCCTCAGTGCCACCTCCCCAACAAGCCCCTTGTCCCTTCTCAGCAGCTTCTTTATTAAGGTAGATGTGCCTCATCCATACAGCAACCAGTGACCCGAATACAAGCATTGTGCCCACCCCCGAGAAGTGCATGTGCCTGCTTGTCACACTACACAGGCTGATTCTTCAAGTTCAAAAAATATGATTCTGTACTCATGTATCCTAACTATGTTTACCTCTTTTTTCCCCTTTGCTAATTTAAACAGTAGTACCTTTTATCCTTTAGTTAAGCAAATAGTGATTAAGAGCATTTGTATAATAATCAAGGATGAACTATTTCCACATCCTTTATCCAGGCTCCCAGAGATTATCACCATCCTCACTCTCATTACTGACACGGATTAAGAGTCAGGTCCTGTCCTAAGTGCTTTACAGAAATTGTATTTCATTTTATCTTCCTATGAATTCTGCAAGGTGAAGACTATTTACTCTCCACATTATACAATTGAGGAAACTGAAGCATTAAGAAAGTAAGTTACCTGACCAAGGTCACCTGGGTACTAAATGGAAGGCCTGGGAGGTCAGCCCAGATCTGCCTGATTCTACAGCCCAGTCTCTACACCAAGATATTTGTCAAAATGGAACTCAACCCTTCAACTGAAGCATACATAATGTATGCAGGTGGCGGTGGTGAGACCCCGTTTTTATAGTAGTCTCTAACATGCCTGAGGGGGCAGGCAGCCTGCCTGTCTTATTCACCGTGGATCCTCATCACTTAGCACAAGCACTTGGCACAAAGTAGGGGATCAACAAATGAGTGCTGAGGAGAGGGAGGAAGGAAGCAAGAAACGAAGAAAGGAAGGCAGGCAAGCTCTCCGAAGGAAAACAGTGTTTGGTAAAAACCAGTGTTGGGTAAAAGCAGATAGCAATCATACCTGTCTGAAGCTCGGTTCCTGGATCTGAATGCTATGGCGCTTTAAGAAACAAGGATGTGGGTTTTCAGTAGCTCAGAGTAATGAACAAGATGGGGGGCAAACTATTAGTCAAATGGTAGACTACTCAGATCAATCAAATCAGCCCACATACAAACAGGCAAGAAATGCTCAGAGAGCCAAACCCCAGAGAAGCAGAAAGCAGTGGGCAGATTTTCATTACAGAAGATTCCAAGAGTGGGGCTGGGCCGATGACCACTGGCAGGGGGACACTGGGAGCAACCCCAAAGACTAGTAAGTAATCAGTAGGGTGTCTTTCGGGTAGCAGTCATCCTGGAGACATTTATTTTTGCTAAAACCTAACAAGGCTCATAAGGCCAGCCCTCCCCCAAAGCATGGCAAAGAATGTATTCTACACCAAGAATGACTTGTCATTCATTCCACTGTTCATTGCACGTCTGCCTCGCTGGATGCTGGGGACAGAGTCATCAACAATGTTCCTACTCTCAGGCAGCTTACAACAAATCAGCAAATATGCATGAGAAATATCAGGAAATAAGTGCTATGCGGAAAATAAAAATAGAGTCCTATAACACTCTTGGAGCTTACAGCAAATCAACAAGTAACCATGAGAAATCTCAGGATGTCAGGACGGGAAGAGGCATCTGCAAGAAACCATGTTACCCACTTTAAAATAACACAGAAGAAAAACAAGAACTCATTCTGGGTTTTCCCAGTAAAGCCAAAAGCTACAATCTCTTCTTCTTCCTGGAATTTGTAGACATAGTTTTCCCTTCAGAATGCTGAAAGAAGCGTGACTGAGTTACACTGTAACAGCTCAAATCATTATACAACAGAGCGAGAGCAGCAAATAGAAAAAAGTGAAGAAATCCCCATCTATAGTGTTAAGGATGGATTCTGCAGGCCTGGGTCATTCTGGCAACTAACCTACTTTCCCAGCCACTGTAGATGCCCCGGAGACCCTGTTAGCTTCAAGGAATGGTGAAAATCAGAAACTCAGCCAGGATCATCCTTATGTTACATCGGGGCCTGAGGGGCCTTATGAACTCACTCGCGAGAGGACAGGGTGGTGGTGGTCCTGTGAAGGCTTGGCAGCTCTGAGGGGCAAAAGCACAGTGCTGAGCCAAGGCCAAAACGGGGGCGGGGGCGGGGAGCATTGGATGATTCCACACCAGCCTTGGCATCCCTGGAAGCACATACAGTGGTCAGGACAACAAAAGACAGTGCCTACAGCACTCAGACAATGGCCTTGCTCTCTCACCAAAGGGGAAAATGTACAACCCCAAAACCCCACTCCTCATCTTCTACCTGTTCACTCACAAGGAAAAGTGGAGGTGGGGCGCACATTAGATGCTGTGTCACAGTCATGCCCTGTCTTCTGGCACAGGCGGCATTTTACTGAAGGGGGAGGCATGCACAGTGCAAACGTTTTAGCCCCCAATGAAGAACTATGTCACAGGCAAGCAAGGAGGCCAGAGTTATTCTGTGGGCACTGCAGAGGGGCTGCAGGTTTTTAACAGGGCTGGGATCAGACCCAGGCTTTGCGAGAGAAAGATGTATTGGTGAAGGGTCTCAGGATACACAGACAAAACTGAACAAGAAGGCAAAGTATCTGGAGACAATGAAAAATGAGGAATAACCGAAAGAACTGGGGAAGAAAAGAAAACTCAGGGGACACAAAATAGTCCTCTTCACATATTTCAAGGGCTCATATTTGGAAGAGGGTTTTACATTTCTCTACAAGGAAAAAACTCAAATAGAAGCTCAAGGGGGCAGGGATAGATTTCACCTGAAGACTAAACAAAAGTACTTTCTGATGACTAACGCTGTGCAAAAATAGAGCAGGTTACCCATGAAAGCAGTGAGTCACCGGCAGTATTCATGTCCCATCCAGATTGCATAGCCATGAAGATCCCAGGCCGTTTTAAGCCCGATTATTTCTTGCTTTTCTTCTGTCATCCCTAAGGCCCTTCTAAGTCTATCCCAGTACTATTCCTCCTCAAAAACCCAATTCAAGTTCCATCTCCAAGTCACTGCATGCTTTTCCACAACCATCTCTCTGTTTTCCAAATAAAGCACTTATTACCAGTACCATTTATCTGGGAGATAAGTACAGTTTTGTGGCATTATTTCAACTGAACAGTCATTTAATTATTGTATGTCCATCACTTTTCATGGGTTTTATCTCTGCAATCAGATTAGCTCCTTGAAGGCAATAACCGCCTCTTGTATTTCTCAGACTAGCTTTGCACATAGCAAATGGCCAACCCGTTGGTTTATTACCAGGGTTTCTTAGTGCCTATTCTGAAAAACTACAGGTCTCAGTATAAATTTCTTGTATGCATACCTACAAGAAACCTTGTGGGTTCCTTCCGATGTCCTATCTTGATTATTTCATTTGTTGATTATAGCCAGTTATATTTTGGTTTCATTGAGCTAAATATTTCTTCCAATTAAAATAGTATTCTTCCACAATGTATTTTTAGAGAAGGGGAAAAAAGATTAAAACTTTTAATTAAAAACATTTTATAACCTTTCTTTCCATCATAAAATAAAAGGAATGGTTCAGCAGCAGAATGTCATCCAGAAAACCAGCCGCTTATGAAAGGATTAATTTTTCTCACGGCTGAATTAAACAAGTGCAATTAACAGTACTGATTTATTCTCCTGCCCAAAGGTTACCCTTGTGAATATTTGAATGCAAGACCAATGACAAATTAAAGTGACTTTCAAATTAAATGGCCATAAGGAACTTCTCAGCTCCTGTGAATCTTTTTATGGCTACATCTGCCGAACCTGGCTTTTTAAGGAACTATAACCTATTTATATGAACATTTCTTTTTCTAAACACAGACTTCAGTGTATATGAATTCCAAGTATCAAAGGGTAGTTTACATCCTTATTTTGGGAGAAGGAGCCAGATTCATTCTGATACAGTTTCAAAGTTTTGTCCTCTACAAATCTCACGCTGAAATGTGATCCCCAGTGTTGGAAGTGGGGTCTTCTGGGAGGTGTCTGGGTCATGGGGATGGATCCCTCATGAAGGGCTTGGTTCCCTCCTTGTGATAATGAGCGAGTTCTCCCTCTGACTTCACGTGAGATCCGATTATTGAAAAAAGTGTGGCACCTCCTCTGTCTCTTTCTTGCTCCTGCTCTCATCATATGATGTGCTTGCTCCCCTTCTCCCTTCCACCATCATTGTAAGCTTCCTGAGGCCTTGTCAGAAGCCAAGCAGATGCTGGTGCCATACTTGTACCCCCTGCAGAACCAGGAGCCAAATAAATCTCTTTTCTTTATAAAGTACCCAGTCTCAGTTATTCCCTTATAGCAACACAAAAACAGACTAACACACATTCTAAGCCAAAGAAATTGAAACTACCTTAAGACACTGCTTTTGAGCAGGTGCCATGAGCTTGTCATACGCCAAGTCCTTTTGGATATTAGGAATTAAGGCAGACTGAATGGGAAGTAACTATAAACTATAAGTTTTACAGTTTACAAAGCACTTTATAACTATAAACTAAATATAAACTATAAAATACTATGGACCTACCGTGTATGTTGAAAGTCACTGTGCAAGAAGTTAGGCTTCTCAGAAAAGGGCATAGCCTTGAAAATTCCTATGATTTCTCACATATAAAAAATTCCACAGCCAGGCATGGTGGCTCACGCCTGTAACCCCAGCACTTTGAGAGGCTGAGGCCAGTGGATCACAAGGTCAGGAGATCGAGACCATCCTGGCTATCATGGTGAAACTCCATCTCCACTAAAAATACAAAAAAATTAGCCGGGCGTGGTGACAAATGCCTGTAGTCCCAGCTACTCGGGAGGCTGAGGCAGGAGAATGGCTTGAACCTGGGAGGCGGAGGTTGTAGTGAGCCGAGATCACACCACTGCACTCCAGCCTGGGCGACAGAGTGAGACCCCGTCTCAAAAAAAGAAAAAAAAATTCCATGTACCATTGTCATGTAACACGTGTTCTGTGACCTTGAATAAGTTCGCATACACTGGAAACTGTGAGGGGTTTAGCAGACGCATGCTTTTCCCTTCCATCTTAGGCAGCTTCAGTACCAAACGGCGGCCTAAACCCACTGAGTATCAAGAGTCTAAACAATTCCATTTTTAAAGGAGAAATAAGCCACAGTGTGAATAGACCCCCAACTGGCTGTCTTCTACCAGACACACATACTTCTGAGATACAGACTGAATGAGTCTCAGAACTGTCCTCCCTTTTGAGCACGTTTATCACAGAAGTTCACCTACCTTTGGGGTTCTGTCCCTCTGCTACCAGGTAGCGAGGGCTGTTGTCACCTAACTGATGGGCATGTTTTCTCTTCTTCCTCACCCCTGGCCCATCTCAGGGGCTCTGCTGAGGGCTTATTTTCTGTTACAGAACCAAGATTTCCTTTTGTTTAGGAAAGGTTAGTTCTAAACACCTTAGCCCTCTCCCTGTTCCCTAACCCCAGGACTCCGTCCCTATGCCATGGCCTGAAGAAAGCCAGAAATATGAAGTTTCAAATTCTCTTTGTCCCAGAGCTCATGATATTTTGGGATGAATTTTATGCAATCTGAATTTTCACCCTTATCTTAGTAGAGAAAAACTTATGTTAAATTCACCCATGCAACTTAGGCCTCCCTGATGAGTTTGTCTTTGTGAAATAAACGTTACCAAACCAGAACTGTAGGGTTGTGTTGTGTGTATGTGTTGTGATGGATACTTTCCGCTGGCTCCTTCAAATCCACTCCCTCCCCTTCTCCACACTGCTCTGTACCCCAGAAGGCTGAATTTTATGGAATGTAGCCATGGGCCTTCTGGCCTATCTGGGTTTTGTTTGAGGTTTGCCAATGGATGGCCTTGGCAGGTGATCAGAAAGAAGAGGAACTGGTGGGTTGACTCTTCCCACCATCTTCCTGGCGGGTGGATGTGCTCCTCTGTGAAAGGCGCAGCCCCTGTCCAGTGGCACCTCCTGTATCTGAGTTTGGTTCCCTACCCAGTCCCCTCCAGGCTTAGGGGTCACAGTGGCTTCTCAGGGTGCTTCCATCATCCTCTGTTAGTTTCTTTTAACCATGCCAACGCTTTTGTAAATACGTCTCTCCTGAACCATCTGCTTGAATATGCTGCTTCCTGCCTGGACCCTGTGACATTATTTTCAGTCCAGCATCCTTCAGAAACGTCTTCACCTGAGGTTTCCACAAACCATGAGCACCTAAGAACAGGATGTTTATGAAAACGGCTCACTCATTACTTGGACAGTTCTCTGTTTCTAACTCTCTAACTTTCCTAAAGATTTTAATGCGAAAAACATTCTGTATTCAGTTAAAATATTATATACCACAATTCCAGGTACTGCATCCAATGGGAAAAGTTCCTCCTTTCAAGACTAATTGTATAGACACAGCCTTCTTCCAACATATGGTTTCATTACGTAGTCTTGATAAATACCAGTATAACAATATATATCATTGTGACATCAGATAGTATCACTTACAGAATAAATGGCCTGAGCTTTGAAGAATAAGGGCAAAAACCTGCTCTACAGGATAACTGACTAATAAATGCTGAAGCTCTGAAGCAAAAAGCGTTTGTTTAACCCAGTTTAATTATTTCTAAATGACTCAAAAACAACTCTCAGAAACTTGGGAGACAATAAGCACTGAAACATGTTCTTTCCATCAGCGGAGAGGGCTTAGCGCACTCTCCAAAACAATATCCTCTCTCCCCCTACAGTTGAAACTGAAGACAAGCCAAGAGCTGCCAAGTATAACGTTAGCCACGCAGAACCCATTTGAAGCAAACGGAGTACAGCAACATTCTCTTGATTAAGTTTCCTTTTGAGCAAGATTAAGGGAGTGCTGAAAACCCAGCACTCAACTTTTAAATCACAGAGAATGGTATTTAATGATTGATTCTGTGCTTCTCCGAGACAACTCTACCCGGGGAGTACCCACCATCCCCTCAGTTCACTCACTGTGACTCAACTTCCCATCTCAGCTGAGAGCTCAGGCCCCCACACACTTTGGGGGCTGGAATACCTCCCATGGACACCAGCCCTTTAAGTAACCTGTGACAGAGGACACCAGAGTCAGGGACATGGATTTTAAAGAACTATGTAGCTTAAGGGCCTACCCTTATCCTTTAATCAAAGGGTGAAGGTTTTCAAAGCACAACCCAAGTTACTCACATAAAGCATATTACAACTCCTGATGTTCAGTTTTGGAACTCAGCCGCCATGCTGTGTGGAAGCCAACAAGCCATGGAGGGGTGCACATGGACAGAAACCAGGGCTCCCCTCACCCCAGGTCTTCTGATGACCCCCACAGCCCCAAGCTCCCAGCCGCCAGCCATGTGAGTGAGCTGTCTTGAAAGTGGACTCTCCAGCCTCCACTCGACTCATCCCAGCTGATGGTATACAGAACAGACCTGAGCCTTCCCGCCCGGACCAGCTCAGGTTAGAGATCCGTGAGGGATGGAAGTGATTGTTGTGCTAAGCCCCTAGACTCCAGGGTGGTTTGTTATGCAGTCATAGATAGCCCGAACTTTTCCTGGTAATTCCAATATGAAACTCGTTAAATACGTCCTCAGCCAGTGAGAGGAAGGAGAAATGAGAGATGAGGCAGATTCTATAGCTTTTATATTTTTAAAAACTGTGAGAGGCTAAATATAACAAAGAAAAGCAGTTGTGGTCTTTCACAGTTTGACATTTTACTCTGTTTTAAGGGCTAGAAAAATTAAAGGAAGAAAGAGGATGAACATGAATGTCACTGGGACCAGAAAATCAGGCCTGAATGGGCATTCCAAGCCCTGTCCCCTCACATTAGGATCCCTCAAACATTTCCTTTTTCTTCCCAAGCTGCTTATATTGGCTGGAAAGATTATTTATACTCAACATTTCTTCCCTAAAGGATCTTCAGATCAAATTTTTAAAACACGCATTTAATAACATTCAAGGAGTAAGGGTTGGAACTTGGAAGCCTTAGGGACTCTTTCCTCTCAAAACTCTCTTGCACACTCCTGCCACACAAAATTCCTCAAACTGCCATTGGTATATCACTCCCTTGTTCAAAAATAAATGGTCATTCCTTTTTGTTTACTGCGCTCATTCCAATTTTCTTTTCTTTTTTTTTTCTTTCCTTTTCTTCTTTTTTATTTTTTTGAGACAGAGTCTCACCCTGTTGGCCAGGCAGTGGCACGATCTCAGCTCACTGCAACATCCGCCTCCCCAGTTCAAGTGATCCTCCTGCCTCAGCCTCCTGAGTAGCTGGGATTATAGCAGGTGCCTCCATGCCTGGCTAATTTTTGTATTTTTAGTAGATATGGGGTTTCACCATGTTGGCCAGGCTGGTATTGAATTCCTGACCTCAGGTGATCCACCTGCCTCAGCCTCCCAAAGTGCTGGGATTACAGGCGTGAGCCACCGTGCCCAGCCGACAACATTCCAATTTTCTTTGTCCATCTTTTATGGTACTATGGCGTCACCTTGAACTGGTTCTGAACATGCCTTGGCTATTCCCAGCTATAAGCTTTGATTCATGTCAAGCCATAGGCTCTTACCTATGTCTTTTGTTCAGTCAACCATCTTGCAAAGTCATGTTTGAACCTGATCTCAATTTAAAAAAAAATAATAAAATTCCTGCCCACCACAGCCGCCAGCAATCCCTCTCCCCATTTAAACTCATACAGCACTCATAACTTGCAGCTCTCATCTGACTCTGTGCAGCTCTGCCCATTCTCCAGCATCAAGGGCAGGGCCATCTCTCTTGCATCTTTGCTCTCCTCCTCACCCAACTCCACACACACCCGGAGCCCAACTCAGCATCTTTAATAGCTTATACACTAAATTACTGCTTATTAGATTAGTTAACAGAACAAAATAATTATAGCAAGTGGCTAACAAAGGTTCTTCCAGGAATATTTTTGTCTTTCCCAGTGCTTAATCTTAAGGACAGAACTGCTAATTAGGTAATTCTGAGCTTGAGCCAGCCAGTGGGGTTGATAAGTAAGAATGTGAGGGGAGTGAGGAGTCTCCAGCAGGGAGGTGCTGCTGATGCCCTGTTAGACATGCCTGGGGGTCCCAGAATCGCACCTGCATAGGACAGCTGGAATCTTAAAGGCCACTACACAGAGGTTTATCTTACATTTATTACGTATGAAAAAAGGTATAGACATTATTTAGTGCAAACCTTCATGTCACAGATGAAGACAGTAAAACTCAGAGGATAAGTAATAAGCCCCCCAAGTCAGCAGAAATGGCCTCAACCTCAGATCTCCTCACTCCTATTCCAACATTCTTTCCACTACAGAACACTGGGCGACTATTGCCTTTTCTCAACATGCACTCCTCTTTGAAGGGCAGACTAGCAGCAGTGTTTCAAAGTGAATGTTTGATTAATGTTTTTAAAGCCATTTTTTCCTGTGAAGAGTGACCTAAATTGCCAGACATTTTCTTCTTGAACAAAATCAAAAAATTCCTACTTTTGTCCTCTGACTGAGAAAGGTGTGTCCATGTATGTAATATGCAACCAGTCTTTCCAAAGGAGAAAGGATATCCTATCTGAGCACTGCATCATGCACGTCTCTGGGCTGAAAACAATGAACCAGGCCACCTAATTGGTATATCCAAAAGAAAAATATAAATGATAAAAGCTGATGCATGAAAAACAAACCCAAGACATAGGCAGGATGTGTACATTTACTTGAGAAATTGATAAAAATCAACTTAAATTACTAACTCCTTTCTTTCAGAGCCTCAGCACCTCCCCTGTCAGCATACTAGCACATCCATTTTACTAGATGGATATTCCAGAGTCCAAGATGTATTACATCTTTCCACCGACCTTGTCAAAACACACCTTTTCCATCACAAGAAGTAATAAAGTAACACCATACCCTAGATCAATAAGATCTGACACACAAACTGACACAGTAGCACAAACTCACCTGGAAAAGGAATTTTTAATTAAAAGAAGTAACTCATAAGACATGGGTACTCCATAGTGTTTTCAAGTTCTTGCTCTACATTTTGACAAAATAAGGAAAAACTGAAAGGCATTATATGTGTAATATATAACATATTAACATGTGCATATGCATGTATGTGTGCGTATGTATATACAGAGGCTGAAGCAGTAGAATAGAGTAGTTAAGAACCCAGACTCTAGAGCCAGGTCACCTAGTGAACATCCCAGCTCTGTCACTGTATGACATTAAGAAACTTACTTAAAACATTGTCTAGTTCAGTTTCTTCCTCTAAAACATGGAGTTGATCATATTAGTTAATTCATAAAGTTGTTACGAAGATTCAGTGACAATACAGGTCAAGTGCTTAGAACGGTACCTGGCCTGACTAAACATAAGTGCCGTTGTTATTATTGTTGTTGTCGTTATCTGTGGTAAGGACAAAATTATTAATATGTGACTATCCATGGTCTTCCCCCATCCTTGTCTGCTTGTAATGAAGGTATATTCTTGCTTACCAAGTCAGCTTCAGGGTTTTTCCCTTGTTATATGAAGTCTGAGTCTGAGAGAGAAAATCCGCCAGAGGACATTTAGACTCTATTTCCCCAGAGAGGTTCTACACAGCAAGAAGAGCCCTGTGGGTTGCATGGGCCTTGGGGAAGATGGCTGGATAAATGAGCTAGACAGCAGGTGCCAGCAGAAAAAAAAACCAGAGAAGCCAACGAGAGGTGAGATAGCAATGGCAAGAGAGACGGAGAGGTGTCTAGCAAGTGCAGCATGCGACAGGATTGAAAAGGAGAGGACCAGAGTTTTAAGAATGTCCATTAGATTTCTTTGAGAGAAACAATAAAGATTGAAATTAAATATTTCTAAGTAATTTTGATTGTTGGACGTTTCTTTGAATTTGGTGCTCTACTGGGGCTGAACCTCGTGGGAACCTGGCTTTTGTGTGGGCTGTGTGGCAAGTGATAAAGAGGGAGCAATGTGAAGTACACAGTTTCAGATTTATAACAAGTACAGGTGATCACAAAGCAGGGAATGTCAGTGAGCAGAGCACACAGTTTTCAAAAGGGGCTAAAACAGGCCTTGGATGTATTCACTACAGCCCTTTGAAAAATATTCTGGCAATATGTATCCAGAGCCACAAAAATGTTTCTCACCCTTAATGCACTACTAATTCATCCTAAAGCAATAAAGAAACTTTGTACACAAAAAGATGCTCATGACATTACTTATTACAGTGTAAAAAAATTGGAAATAACCAACCAACCAAATTAGAGCAGACTGATTTAATAGGATGCTATGACTTTGTTTAAAATTACAACGTGGCAACTTGGAAAACAATTCTGTGATATAATATATAATTATGAAAACCCAGAACACTGACTCTAATCCTGGAGCTGTCCATATGCAGTTTAAAGGAGACAGGAAATATCATTGTTCTTAGATTGATGAACTATAGCCCTGTTGCTGATGTTGTTCTGCTGACTCACTTGCTTCTCCTGGCTTTCAAAACTCCTTCAGTTTCCTTGGAACAAGTGACTTATGGACTAACCCTCATCCGATTCGAGCTGTGGCATCTGTAAGTGCCCACCTCACTTTAAAGAGATCTGGTCCTAGGCCCTCTCATTCTCCTGGTTCTAGTACAGAAATGATAAGAATAAGAATTTGCATTCATTTTAAGATTTTGAAACTTTTACAATTTCAGATTCTCTGACAATTGGGTTTAGAGGGTTAACACAGCGTTTCACATCACATTTCTTTAAATAAAAGTCCCAGCATGCCTGGGTCAGTAAGGAGAATGCTTAGATAGTGTTTTTGTGGAGAGCCTGCATGATCCTGCCACATCCCCTGTAGAATTCATCCTGGTTTTTTATTTAAGAAACTTGCTGAAAAAAGGAGAAACATAACATCTTAACACCATTCATTCATTCACTCATTCATTCCACAAGGAAGCACCAATTATATGCCACTGTTTTTGGTACCAAACATGTCATAGTCTCAACCTATAAAAAGTGCACAGAACAGGTAATTCTCACAAAATGTGATGATAGCCTTGAGAGAGAAATCGTGGGCAAGACCCAGGGGGTACAATGAACCCAGCTTTGAGGAAGCCAGGGAGGGAGACAGCATTCCACTTAAGTTCAGTCCTGATTAGTTCAAAGCAATCAGGTGGGAAAATGAAGAAATAGGCTCAATTCAGGTTCTGTATTCATGTTTCTAAGCCACTGATATAGTTTGGCCAGTGTCCCCACCCAAATCTCATCTTGAATTGTAGCTCCCACAATTCCCACGTGTTGTGGGAGGGAGCCAGTGGGAGGTAATTGAATCATGGGGGTGTGTCTTTCCCTTCCTGTTCTCTGGATAGTGAATAAGTTTCATGAGATCTGATGGTTTTATAAAGGGGAGTTTCTTGCACAAGTTTTCTTCTCTTGTCTGCCTCCAGGTGAGACGTGTCTTTCACCTTCCACCATGATTGTGAGGCCTCCATACCACATGGAACTGGGAGTCCATTAAACCTACTTCTTTTGTAAGTCTAAGGTATATCTTTATCAGCAACATAAAAAGGGACTAATACAACCACATTCCCTCAGACTCCCACAGCATTAGGGCAAGCAATATTCTCCTAAATATAGCCCCCTGCCAACCACCTATCTATTAGCAGATATCATAAAAGTAACTTGTGGAACAAAATCCCCTCAGCACATAGCAGATGAACTAACACCTGAGTGCCCACTGTGGCTAGGCCATTGTACTAACTGGTAATCTTGCCATTTTGATTTGCTTTGTCCTAGACAAAAATATTCTGCTCCATCTTAGCTGGGCTCTAATTTGGCTCTGTGAATGGCAGTGGCAGAAAGTAATTTATTTCGGTCTTAAGCAGAAAGGAAGACATATTTTGTTAGGGGTAGAGGGCATGGTGATTCATTTTTTGACTGCATTGTATCAACAACATCCTATTTTTATATAAAAAATTCATCTCCTCCAATTCTGATGGTGCCCTGAGTCACCTCAGTGTGGCAATCAGAGAAACTACATAGTCTTGTCATAATTGCTATCAATCATCAGGTGCTCCTAACCTCTCACAGAAACGCCACCAATACTACCTGTTCCTGTGAGGCTGCTACCCTTAGAGCAGCAAGCACGATGAGAATTTGAGGGAAAAGGAGTCAGTATTGATCTGTCTCTATTGTAATCTCACTATCACAGAGACTTTAACCTTAAAATGAAAAACCTTCTTATTTTGGCCTCCTGAATGAAATTTTGGGAGGAAGAAAACTGAATCTGAAACATTCAAAAGGTCGCAAAAAGTTACCGAAGACATAAATAGTACCGATTCATGTGTCTGAGTTCTCCTCCCAGGCAGGTAAGAGCCAAGAAAGTTCAGAAAGGGCTAGGACGCTCAGAGGTTTCTGGTGCCAACAGAGAAAGGCAATACAGGACCCTGAGGAGAGAGAGCAATACAGCTCAGCAAACCATTCTATGCAAAGGGGCTAACTAGGTCAACGAAGGGCTCAGGTTGAGAGGAGGAGAAAATAGAATGGAACAAATCTGTTGGTGCTTTTCTTAGCTTGTCTGTGGCCAAGGCAGGTGCCATGGAGGGCCCACAACCATTTCAGAAAATCACTGACCACCACGCAGAGCAAAAATCAGTCTTTGGAAGAGGATGGTCCTCTTGAAAATCCCTCAGAAAGGTGTCTCACTGGGGACTTGCCATGTCACTTGTCAAAAAAGATGGTAAAAAAACTAGCACAGCCAGTTTTTTCTTATGGTACTGGAGCAAACCCCTGCTTCTCTGGTTGACTACCAGCTAAAGTATCTGGCTTCATTTATAGGGTATGTTGTATGAAAAGTGCATTACCACACTCCATGTGGCAAGATGCCTGCATTATGAAAGTCGCACGGGAACTGAAGCCATCTGAACAAAGAACATGGGCTGGTGACAAATCCTTCCCTGGAGCCAGATGGATGGGCGGATAGATGTGCTGGTACTACTCAAATGTCCGGTGGCCTTGTTCTCATTCTCTGTCTCCCCAACCCCCATTTCCTCTTTTCTTTCC
Organism: Chlorocebus sabaeus; assembly: GCF_047675955.1. Lineage (NCBI taxonomy): Eukaryota > Metazoa > Chordata > Mammalia > Primates > Cercopithecidae > Chlorocebus > Chlorocebus sabaeus. The sequence continues at coordinate 105,749,534 of NC_132911.1, forward strand.
TCTTCTCTAATCACATATAGTTGAACTCGATAAGTAACAGTATATAACCTTTGCCCAAGGTCAAGTGAATTTATGAATTTCTATTATTAAACTGCAATTATATGTATTATTTATAAAGGCTAAAAATATAAATGCTTCTAAGAAATATTAAAATACACAAAGACAAATCATGCATTATGGGTTAATAAAGAAAACCAAACTATCAAGGAGATCTTTCCTCCATGTTGCAACTGACAGGAAAGAGGTCAACTGTGCTGGTCCACACCACAATAATATGAATGGCTCACACCCCAGCTTTGCCACTTACCAGCTGGCTAAACTTGAGCAAAGCCATTAACATCTCTCTTTCTGAATTCTAAATGGGAATAATAATGGGTTGTTGCAAGGCTGAAAGAGCAAACACATGTGAATCACTCACAGCAGTTTCTGGAATGGGGTCATCGCATTGCACAACTCCAGAGTCATATTAACATTGTTGTCCATGAAAGGCACCCCTGGGAGGGCAGTGTTCAGTCCATGCCCAGGCCTGGCACACCACAGGTGCTCACTCAGCATTTAATATTCTTATCCTTTACTGAGCTCTTACTATGTGCTGAGCAATGTGCTGAGTGATTTTCAAGGATATTTTTTACTTAATCTTTCAAATAACCCTGTAAGGTAGGTACTATTATTTCCATCTTCAAAATAAAAAAAAAGTAAGGCACAAAAAGTTTAAACAGCTTGTCCAAGATAAGCTGAGGAATCAGGATTCAGACACTGGTGGTCTCATGCTTATTAGCCATACTAGATACTACGGATAGTAGGGGCATGCAAAGGGCCAAAGGGACAAGTCCTACTTAGAGTAAGTTAATAAACTAATACAATTAATCCACAAGTTCACTCTACAGGAGGAAAAAAAAGATGGTAACAAATCATTCCTTCTATTTCCAGAATGTGTAGCCCTGGGTTCATTACCTGCTGCTGCCACCTTTTCCCTGGTGCTACAAAAATTTAGAATGCCATACCCCAAATTATAAATATCGTCAGTTTTCCAGAGTCATCAAAGACCTTTCTGTGCCCACAGCGCCTAACAAAGGCACCTGTCATTAGTTAAATAAGTAAACTACTAGGTTGTTAACAGAAGGGTCAACACAAATATATCTGCTAATTGGCTGTTGAACTAATGTCCCGGCAAAGGGAAGAGGAGCTCCGCAGCCCACAGTGGGACCTGGAATTTCAGTCTTTGGGTTTTGGACTATCTCTTGCTGTCTAAGGAGTAACACTGGGTGGGATACTATTTTATACCAGGAAGTCCCAAGGATGGGATGCAGGGGCAGGTCTGGCACAGAATGGGGAAGGGTGGGTGAAGCTCCAACAAGTCCCCTCCTCTTGGTCCTCCTACTACTGCCTCTCCCTACTACTCCAGGCTGCTCCTGCCTCTCCTACTACTGACTCTCCATGGCATAGGATTGGCCATTGTGTTTGGGACATACTGCATTTTCACAAACTAAAAGGACATAGACTTCTTGAAGCAATGTGGCAGAACAAACTCTGGAATCAAACCGGGTTGAAATCTTGACTCTACCACCTATCGCTGTGACGTGCCAAACTCCTTGGAGTCCTCTGAGCCTCAGTTTCCTCATCTATACGACTGATATATGAATAGAGTCTTCCTTACAGAATTGATATGGAGATTAAATGCAAGTCACCTCCCAGCACTGCATAAATAAAAGCTGCTCTTCCAGACTCTGGACTGATTGAAAAGTAGTGACATTTTCTTTCTCTAACTTATGAGGACATAGACATTAAAATAAGTGCTATGTTCATCAAAGCAATTGCCATAAGAATATCTCTAGGCAGCATATTTTCCTAAAGCTTCTTTTACTTAACACATTTCTAGAACTTCTCCGGAACTGCTTTCAGTGTGTATATCTTTGGTGATCTCTCTCCTGAGGGGATGCATTGAAATAAGAGTGAACATTCAGAGCCAAGGGAGGTATTGGGAAGAGAAGCATCCTATTGGTCAAATGCCAGGGCGACTGTGAAGTCCCAATCTGGTTCCAACACTATCACTCTAGTGTTAGTGTCTCCAGCTCTATCACTACCACCCACAGCTCTCTGATTTTACACACTCAAGCCTCACCCCACCCCTGGCCCAGCAGAGCTTTTCCTGTTCCCAGGGCTCCTCGAGGGCTACTGTTCCTGAATGAAGTGTCACAGCCTTCTCTTCCTGATCCATCCAGAGATATCCTATTTATCTAGCAAACCCCAGCCCACATGTCAATCCTTCTGTGAAGCTTCTCCTGTCCATGAGCCACACTAGCACAGTGGTTAAAGACACAGACAAGAAAGTCCAATGACAAGGGCTGAGGAGAAGCAGCAGGGCAAGGGGGCCATGTGCACGACCCGGAGAGTGCACGACCCAGAGAGCCACATAGCTGGGATCTGAATCCTGCCTCTACTACATGGTCACCAGCTTTGTGATTTTAGACCAGTTACTTCATATCCCCAAGGCTCATTACTCCCAATGATGAAATAGAATAGAGAGTAGTAGCTACTTCAGAGGTCTACCTTAGAGTTTATATAAAGCACCTAGAACAATACCCAGCAACATTTGTTTAATAAAGTTCTAAAATCATCTCTTAGCTGGGTGACCTTGAGTGATACATCTAACTTTTTTTGCATCTCACTTTTTTGTCTTTAAAATTTGAAAGAAAAATAACATCTGCTTCGTAGGATTACTGAGGATCAAATAAAGTAATGTATGGAACTTGAGCAGTGCCTAATTGTGTAGAGCCTTGTATATGGTAGGATTTCAACAAAGTTATAGTTTTTTTAAAAAAAAGTTTGCTTCTTCTGAACTCAGTAACACCTTATTTATCTCTCTATTATGGTACACATCAAATTATATTATGATAGCCCAGACTGGGGACTTCTTGAGAACAGGAACTCAGTCATTCTTCTTCTGAAGAAGGGAAAGTCAATTCAGTTGGCAACTAAGATGTGAGAAGGATCTGAAAATTCAAACCAAAACCATAACTTGCAAAATTAGATTATTATTCACAACATTAAAACCTGTATAAGCCATGACATGCAAAACAAACTAAACCCGGACTCTACACCTGCTCATTCAGACACGTATTGTATTCAGCCATTCTCGCACTGATATAAAGAAATACCTGAGCCTGGGTAATTGATAAGAAAAGAGATTTAATTGGCTCACAGTTCTGCAGGCTGTATAGGAAGCATAGCAGCATATGCTTCTGGGGAGGCCTCAGGAAGCTTCCAATCATGGTGGAAGGCAAAGGGGCAGCAGGCACACCACATAGTGAAAACAGGAGCAAGAGAAGGGGGAGGTGCCACATACTTTTATACAACCAGATCTCCTGTAAACTCAGAGCAAGAGCTCACTCATCACCAAGAGGATGGCCAAAGCCATTCATGAGGGATCTGGCCCCATGATCCAAAGACCTCCCACCAGGCCCCACCTTCAACACTGCGGCTTTCATTTCCCAAACATGATATTTAGTTGAGGACAAATATCCCAACTATATCACATATGTTCTAAATAAGGCCACTGACAAACTGATCTACCCGTAACGCCATAGAGTTATGTGTCCTCAAGATAAGAGCACCGATTGTTCCAGCAACTTCCTGGTTTATGAATTCTGACCAATCTCTTTCAAGAGCATCCTATAACTAACTTCAACCCTGCAAACTCTATAGATATTTTTCCCAAGCTTCCACCTGTTGAAATGCCCCACACCTCTCCATGGTGTGACTCTCTTACTGCAGCAGCAAGGTAATAAACCTAAGTTTGTTTGCCTCTGGTGTGTTCCTGGCAGTCTGTTCTGTGGGCTTTTTGGCATACCAAGGGCTTGGCATGGTGCCTGGTACTGAGCAGGAATTCGGTCAATTGTGTCTTGAACAAAAGGATGGAGTAACAAGACTCTTTTCATAACTTAGGAGTTCTGAAGAGAATTCTAAATAGACAGTTTCAAAAATATTAGGAGCCACATCTAACAGCCTTGAGAGGACTATGTATATAAGTTTCCAGGCTGTATGCCTTAATGAGCTATCATCAACTGAAGCTATGTAATCAGAAATGCTGATAAAAAGCCAGTCCTGTTGCTGGGCACTTCTACACATCAAGTATAATTCCCGGCCTACAGGAAATTATAAACTAACCAAGGACACAAGGTGAAGAAGCAGGTGGACATCATGTGGGTTCCTACAGTGCCAAGCATTGGATCTTGCCCATAGCAGTTGCTCACAACAGTATCTTCATTGTTTACTGACAGGGGTTTTACTCTGTTGGTAATAACTGGCTGACAGTTTTTAAGCAGAGTCAGATCCTTATAAATTTACATAGGTCTAGGAAGCCTGCTATGGCAAGAGGAAGGGAACCCTGTGAGCAGGCAGTCTTGTTGGAGGTCATCTTGATGAGTCAGGGCAGAAAGAAGGTCCTTGCCTATAAAAATAACAGTGGAAAAGGAAATGGATGTATCTTTCAGAGCTAGAAGAGACAACCATGGCAACTAACTGACCTCCAGGGACTATGGCAGGCAACAGAGTTAAAGACACATCAATGTTATGACCGCACTGGTTTGGAAAATAATCCTGACACAGACAAGAATAGCTGCAAAGGACAGAGATTATCTTTACATCAGTGCTAATCCCCATTATCACAGGCTTCGGGTTCTTAACTTAGGTTAAAGCACAAGCTAGCATGGTGTTGCATTAACTACTACCTGCCTGCTCGAACTCTTTGCACAGGTCAGATCAACAAGAGCAAGATAGGCCTTGGTATCTACTTAGAGTCAGTAACTATGAGCAGCTTATGGATTCCAGCTACTCAAAGTCACGACATTCCTTTCACAAGACATGATAGACAGATTTGGCTTTTTAAGCTTTGCTCAAAATTTCAATTAAGCTCATTTAAGCTCTGAAAGTCAAAGGCTCTCGGACTTTATTTAAGCCAATGAGCCACTAGAGCAAATAGCTTATGACCACTTTTTGACGTTTTAATTTAACATTTTGTGATATAAAGAGAGCAGCCAATATGAGGACAAAGCCAGGCCAGACATCGTTCCAGGCTAGGGAACAAAGGAAACACAATGTAAACTAATGAACAATGTAAATACATAAATAATATTTTTAAAGAACATGCTTTATTTTTTTCTGGAACCTTTTAGATGAAGGTAGCTTTGCCCAAGAATCCATCACAAATAGGGGAAGAAAAGGTTGGGTTAAATAAGACGAAAACATCACTGCAGATAGGAGGCTGAGAAGCTTTCACTGTATCATGTTTAAAGACTTGATGCAAAGTTACTTCAGAGAGGTAGTCCACCGGGAAAAGGAAAATCAAACACGAATTTCTTCTCCCAAGAATGTAATCTTCTGGGCATGTCATTTTGTTGCTCATTAAAAACTCCCTGCTAAAGAAAATATTTTCAGGTCGCTCCACTGAATCTGCTGCAACTGGTCTATTTTCAGCTCTATTTTCTCTGAGCCTCGCAGCATAAGTTCTTAAATGATCCTGGGACCAGGTTTGGTTCAAGTTGCCAAGAGCATTTAAGATCATGTTGTTTTGCTTTTGTTTTCCAATAATCTACAGCTGGGGATATGAGCGGCTACAGTGGATGTTTTTCCCAGAAATTGGCTTTTCTACCACTGGATCAACTGAGTCTATTTTCATTAAATAATGTATGCACAAATAATCAACGAATAACTGGAAATGATTATTCAGTAATTACATTTAGCTCCAACAGAAATAGCCCATTAGGACAATAAGAGCATTCAGGTAATGACAGCCATTTTTAACTCTGAAAATGCCAGTTGGGGCAACCAATAACAGCTGTGCCATCCCTCCAGGCCCCTTGAGGTCAAATGCAGCCTCCACGCTCTTAAAGGTCAACAGCTTTTTCACCACATAGTGAGGCTAAGAAAACTCAGGCAAACAGGGTCTTTCTACCCCAGAACTTCAGAACAGGCCAGGGGAGTAGCAAATCATTTTAAAACAATAAAACTGACTCTTTTTTAAAAAATGGATTTACTCATTAATTTAATGCATCTACTTTGCATTTCCTGCAAACCCCATGTCACAAGTAATAATCTGGAGGCTCAATTGCAATGGGTCATTTTGCTGGTATTCCCCGTCTCTCCCCACCCCACAATTCCTCCAGCCATACTCCACCTCTCGCTGTCCCAATGTCATCTACACTGCCATGACCCTTGGCTTCTGTTGGGTTTGATGAAGGGTGGCACCAGCCAAAGGTGGGGGAGCGGGAGGACTGTAATGGGGTGCTGTTTCTCCTACTCTCTCCACTTCACTGCAGTGTCCCACAGTGGGTATGTCCCTTCACAGCTCTGGCTTCTGCCCAGTGGCCCTTTCACCATGATTACAACCCTCATGGGACTCCACAATTTGCTCCTCTTGTTTCTGTGGCCCAAGGATGGCAATGGCTTCCCCCGGCTGCTGGTTTTTGGGAGCCAGATCACCCTCTGTTTATCACCGTAATCCTCCCCAGGGGTCTGCAGTAGTCCCTTCACTAGACTCTCTTCATTCAAACCCTTGGAGGCAAATTCTGTTTCCAGCCAAGACCCCAATGTAACCAGCTTTTAAAATAAAGATAAAGGTGTCCCTTTCCTGACTGAGAATGATGAGCAAACACAAAAGGCCCATACCTACGAAAAATATGCATGAGTCAAACAAACTTTCACTAGCCTTCTCTTTTAGCAGACTTAATGTATTTAATGTCAAACTTAATGGCAAAAATAATGCAATTAGAGTTAATATTCCTCTTTTCTAACTTCTACTCCTGGTTTGAAATGAGGGGGAAAAAAATCATACCCACTCACACTCATCGTCAAAAAAAAAGCCCAGGAAAGTCCAGTTCTAAAAACTAGTGATTCTACGTAAGTCCCATGGATGCTTGAATAATATGAGTTCTTTAGAAGTCATTATACGAAAAAGATACTTGCACACAAGTGTTTATAACAGCACAATTCACAATTGCAAAAATATGGAACCAGCCCAAATGCCCAACAATCAATGAGTAGATAAAGAAATTGTGATAGATATATACCATGGAACACTACCCAGTCATAAAAAAGAATGAAATAAAGGCACCTGCAGCAACCTGGATGGAACTGGAGACCATTATTCTAAGTAAAGTAACTCAGGGATGGAAAACCAAACATCATATGTTCTCACACATAAGTAGGAGCTAAGTTATGAGGATGCAAAGGCATAAGAATGATATAATAGACTTTGGGGACTTGGGGGAAAGGGTACAGAGATGAGGAACAAAGACTACACATTGGGTACAGTGTACACTGCTTCGGTGATGGGTGCACCAAAATCTCAGAAATTACCACGAAAGAACTTATTCACGTAACCAAACTCCTCCTGTTCCCCAAAAACCTATTGAAATAAAATAAAATAAAAGCAACTATGTGTATGGAAAATAAAAAAATTAATAAAAAACAAAAGTAGGCTATTATTCTCTAAAAATAAAATAATAATATGAGCTCTTTTCCATTCAAGTGCTTATTCCTTTGCAATTACAAAAAAAAAAAAAAAAATTGAAAAACATTTTCTGAATCTTTTTCTTTAGTTCCCAGAATTTGATTCACTATACTGCAGAAAGGGTAATCATCTCTCCTTTCAAAAACTGGAGAGTTAACATAATGGAAAAAATAAAAATAAAAAGCACTGTTTTATCCAAACCTTACAAGGTAGTATATGTCACTCTCAAAATTCATGATCAATTCTAAGACTGTATCTCAGATAGCACTTCTTTTCTTCAGTTTGAATATTTACTTATTTAGCTGGAAGCTATGGTTTTCTCTCACATCATTAACCCACTAAAAGGATATTTGTTGAATTTGCAACAAGTTGACAAACTGTACAGTTTCCAAGGCTAAACGTAATGTTTTCATTGGATCTCTTTTTTTTTTAAAGTAAGCAATGGGCCCCTAATAACATAGTAGATATAAATTAATAAACAGAGCACAAGTTTTAATCCCGGCACAGTTAGCTAGCCAGGCTATCTCTCCTGCATTCTACTTTAAAACAATTCTGGTTATTGTCACTTCAACTCCTCCCTAGACCTAGTCTCTAGATCAATTCTCCACCTTTCTCTCCCCTCTCTGTGCTCAGGAACAGTATGGCCCGTTCCCTGCCCTCTGGCTTCATGCTGAGTTCCATTAACAGGAAGCATCAGTAGGAGATCCGAGCTAGAGGAAGTAAGTCCAGGGTCTGACTCCCTCCACTTGTCTGTACTTCAGAGTCCAGTGGTTCTGAGAGAAGCTGGTTCTCCAATGGCACATCTCTGACTACTGCTCCCGCTGGGTGGCCCCAACTGCTCTTCCCCCTTCCCAAAGTGAATCAAAGCTTTTCACTGTAAATAGTTCCTGGTTGCCTTAACAACCCTTATTTGTTCGCTTATTTCTGTCTACACTTCTGTAAATAGTGCTTTGTTACATTTGTTAACTTCTCTCCAGAGTGTGCCTTATGTGTCCTGCTGGGTCCCCCAGTGATTCAGGCACGACTTGGGATGAAGAGTACAAGGCACCGCTCAGGCCAGGGAAAGTCCCCTCTCAGCACCTGTGAGGTGTGCCCTGGCTTTGGAAGAGCAATGGTGTTCACTTCTAGTATCTGAGAACCACCTGGAGAGCTTATTAAAAATGCAGGCTCAAGGAAAGACTAAAAAACTATCACAGATCCAAGGAGACTAAGCAGATACGAGGACTAAATGTAATGTGACAGCCTGGATTAAACAGGAAAAAAGGGCAGTAGTGGAAAAATTGGTGAAATCTGAATAGTCTGTAGCTTAGTTTGTATTACTATACCAATGTTTATTAATTTTGACAAATTATTTTGGTCTAAAAGAAGTTAACAGAAAAAGCTGGGTGAAGGAAATACAGGAACTCTTTGTATTATATTTGCAACATTTTGTTGCAACATTTGCAATATTTCTGTAAATATAAAATTATTCCAAGATAAAATGTTTACTAAGGGGAAAAGAAGCAGATTCTCAGGTGCCCTGAATCAGAATTTCATCAGTTGATACATAAGCATGTGGCTTGAGGACTGAACCTTGAAAGGTACAGCTCTAAAAGACTTGGAAAATATTAGCTTTGGTAGGGATAAGGATGGAAACAATTGCTTACTAATGCTAAACTACAGCATGATTACTTGACTATTTAAAGAAAAATGCCAAATGAAGCTTTATCAAGGTTCACCTTCTATTCCAGTTAATTAGAATGATTCATCCCTCGACCAGTTGCTGAATTTATTTTCATCCATAAAAACACTTGTATGTAGGTGCAGGTAATTATAGAACCAAACAAAGACAATGACACTAGAGTTCTTTTACTTCCTCCTCCCTCTGAGATTAAGGTTTTTTTGTAGTGCATGTCCACACCCTCCCCCAAACTTTGAGCTTCCAAGAAAGCAGGGCCAACCGACTTTCCTCATCGTTTTCATGGTGGGTGTTCTGTTTCTCAGAGTACACTTTGAGCTCCCCGAAGGCAGGAGCTAGATTTTCAATTTCTTTTGTGCTTTTCTACAGCCATTCAGTGTCCTTCACCCAGAGGTTTTGGCAAATCAACAACCTATGATTCTCTCTCTGTGCCCATATTTTTGTCTATTTATTGTAGACATAATTCTTCCATTCAACATTTCCTATGCCTTTGGCATGTGTAAGAGGTAGGATAGACAGAAGTGAAAATGTTGACATTATTACTTGTTTCTTAGCAATGTTAACTGAGCACCTATTATGTGCTGACCATTATTCTAGTCATTGAGGATTCGACAATAAATAAGAGACCCTCCACCTTCAAGGAGCTGAAAGTCAAATCAAGGAGACAGACAAGCAAGCAGACAATTCTTAAACAATCTGTGAGCTCTCTGTTCCCATTCTCATACTTGGTCCATCATGACTGAACAACCCTTAGGGACAGGAATAGGTTCTAGTTCCAGGTCTGCCACGGGTTAAGAACTGATTTTTTAAAAGGCACAAACTCTAAAGTAATTAGGAATGTGCCACTCCAAAATATGCTGCTCTGGCATATTGACGATTCTGAATTAAAGGCAGTTTAAAAAAAAAAAAAAAAAAAAAAAAAAAAAAGCACATGCAAGATCACTCTGACCTTCCTTCTGTTTCTTAAAAGCAGGAGATAAAACTCCCATGTGAACAAAAATGTCCTCCTTATACCAAAAGGAAAGCAACATTCTTAACATCAAGGAAAAGAAGTTGAGGCCAGTAGAAATCTGTACAAACAAACCTTGATAAACTCACCCTTATTTTCCTAGTTGCTTCTCCACCCAATTAACTACCCCCGACCAAGCCCCTCTGCCTTGACACCGTTACACAATTTACTAGTCTTTGTCCAATTCAGTGTAGAAGTAACTGATTCTAACTGCTTCTTTGGGTCTTCATTTCCTTGTAAGTGCCCTCAGGTCACATAAAACTTGTATTAAATAGATTTGGCTTTCTCCTGTTTATCTGAATTCCCAAGCCCAGCTACCGCCCCCTCCCCGTGGCCCCCTCCACACACACACACACACACACACACATGCCCTAAAAGGGAAGAGGAAAAGTTTTGTCTCTCCTATACCTTTGGTCCTCTAATTCAAAAAAATAAAAAAGTAGAGAGGGGTAATTTTTTAAAAATATCTGTCTCTCTGCCTCACGGCATTGTTACTCCATTGTGGCTCAAATAACAATGGATGTAAAAAAGTGTTTTGAATACGCCAAGTGTTATAGAAATGTCAAGCAATAGAAATCAATGACTTAGACAGTCCCTGCCTACTAACTCTAAGGCAAAAAGCTGGTGGTCCAGTGACCTTTCTATTAAGCACAAATTTCAGACAATAAGATTGTATAAAAAGCAATCCTTTCAAAGATTAAGCTCTGTTGCCTTAGAGTTAGCAATTAATGAGAATTAGAGTAACATCAAGGAACTGTGTCAGAAGGGGAGAGGTTGCCTGTGCACAAAGTGGACCTGCATTTTATTCAGGGCAGACCTGTTTTTGCTTCCGTCTCCCCGAATAAGGAGGAAAGCTCAGGGTAGTTCAACCCTTCTCTGAAATTGGAAGAGATTTCTTAGCTGGGGTCCTTCATATTTCTATTTTATTTGAAAAGAAGCTTCCAGGTCAGAGATGAAAGAAAAGCTGCTACAAGTCAGTGCTGGAGCATATAAACCGGTGAGCAATTTTCAGCAAATATCTCATAAAAGATTATGCTTGAGAGAAGTTCTGAAGATCAGATTTGCTGTTTCAGATAAATATAGTGTTTATTCTCAGCCTGCAAGGTAGAAAATGTTCTGTTGGAGCAGTTTGCCATCTTTCTGTCTGGAGAAATCGATGAGCTTCTAAGGGCTCTCTTTAGATGCCATGGTAACCACATGATTCAGGTCAAATCTTTCATGTTTGGGATACAGCTTAAGGAATTTTAAAATGCTACCTCAGAAAAAAAAGCTCTTACAGTAGGCGCTGCTGGTATGTTCGAGCTGGACATTAGACACATTCACTTTAAGGCACGGGCCCCACTGTGTCCCCCAGTACTGGAAAGCACTTGGGTAGCCAAGATGAATGGAAGACACTATATCAAGGGACTTACAGTGGGTGGTGAGGAGTCCTGATAAGATAAGTAAGCAACAATGAGGTAGGGGCCCCAGGTTGGGGAAGGGCTTCAGGTTGGGGAGGGCCCCACTGTGGGGAGAGCAATGACCAATTGTTCTGAGATATAGCTAATCACAAACATGTAGCACCCTCCAGCAAGATGTTATAAAACTTCCCTCCAACCCTTACCTCTTTGCAGACAGCCCTTTCTCTGCTGTGCTACCCACTGCATCCTTGCAGTGTATTTGCATACCTTCTCTAATAAATCTGCCTTTCTTTACCTACAACTGTCTTGGTAAATTCTTTTACTGTCCTTGCCACTGGCCCCAAATAGTTGCTACCCCCAACAGGTGTGGTGCCCAGGGATCAGCAATTATAAAATATCCAAGAATCTACAGTAATTATGACATCATAAAGTCTGAGCTTTTTAAATTTGGTTTTTTAATTAAAATTTTATTCTCTAGCTTTCGCTGTGACTTCAACTGTAAAAGTCTTTCATGAGGATTACATTGGTTAAATATAAACATGAGAATAAGTTGAGTGTTGAGCAGGAAAACAGTAACAGGAACAGAAAGAAGTTTAAGTTGTTCATTTGGGCCTTCACATACACTTAGCCTGAAAAACCAGGAAGAGTAAAAAAGCTGTCGGCCTGTGGGAAAGAACAGCAACTTTGACTTTCCTGGTAAGGCAAAATCACCTCCAGCATGGGGGTCTCTCTGACGTCTCCCTAGAGATAATAATTTTCCCTTACTTGAAAGTAATGAACAACTATCAGGTGATGGGGACTTCCTCTTCTTCATTGTGTGTGTGGGTGTGTTTATACCATATAAGATTACATCAGGAAACGCTTTGGAGGTCACTATACACACGAACCAATGAGCATCTCAATCATTTCTATGTATGTACAAGAAAGTTGATAATTTCAACCAAATGGTCTTCATAAATCCCATGAATTAGCTGTGAATTTCTTCAGGGAAGGATGCACAAGAGAAATGTCATGTCTGGTCCCTTTTTTACCATGTAGTTGAGGAGGCAAAGACAGACCCACAGGAAACATGGACAAGAGACATTGTTTGATCTCTCTTGACCCTTACTTACTCTTCATTTCTTTCTTGACCTCATGGAGTCCTCTTTGACTTCTACCCATCCACCATACCCATTAACTACTTTCTCCATCTTTATGGTCAACCCCTACTCCCCCAACACAGACACAGATACATCTTCGTCTCCTTCCTTCTGTGCCCAATCTGAGAATGTTATAAACTCTCCATAGATCCTCAATATTCTTCTCCTCTTATCTTTTCAAGCCTGGATCAATCCTGCATTCTTTACTCTCTGTTCCAACACTGATAACTCCAGGAAAAACGCTACACAACCTTATAAATCCCTTCGAGGAAGTCACGGGGTCTCACTTGAGAATGTTAATTTCCCAGTTAGGATGTAAGTTTCTTGAGGATAGAAACTGTGTCCCATACTTCTTTGTTAAGCCCAAGGGTACCCTTGAAGGCTCAATAAATATTTGATGCAATGAATTAATGTTAGAAATAAGGAACTAGAAAGGTCAGTGCTCATTTGACAATCTTATGTATAAAACTTTCCTACCTAGTTTATGTGTAAATAAACACATAAAGTAGGTATGTGCTATTCCAAAATAATTCAAAAACATAGCCTCAGAAGGGACTGCTACCTAAAAATCAGCTTGTAAAAATTATTCTGTGGATTTCAGAATTGTAAAACTCTTCAAACTTATTTTATAACTCAAAATATTTTCTAATTTAAGATCGTCCTTCCTGTTAAAGTAGTGTATTGAGATCTTACTATACTGTATGAGAAACCACATTTAGACAGCTCCCTGTTGGTCTGATGTCTACATTTAAAGTTTCACCAAATGGAAATTCATCTTCAGTTCATATTTGTATCTCTCCCATGGAAAAACAAAAGGGTCTTTCCATGTTAGTCAGAAAGGCAAATATCAAAGCAATCCTGAAATATCTCATTTCAGGGAGAAGAAACTCAACATTCTTATGAGGCAATGGACACTGTGAGGTGTAAAGTTTCAATGGGACATTGCCCAGAAGGAGTCCTGGGTACTTTGAGTCCACACTGGGAATGCAGAATGCTTTTCCCTTAAGTCAGTGGCAAACTGGTCTCAGCTGTGTGGGGACCACTGCTCTGCCAAGCAAACTGTGCTGCAGGCCATGAACCTCATACTAGCTTGGCAGGAACAAGCCGGAATGTCGCCTGATTCTCCTACAAATGTAATAATATCCAACAAGCAACTGATTGGACAGCACACGATGTCATTTTCTCTAATTAAGGAACTCTCAAGAAAAACCAAAATAGCGACAGAGCACTGTCAGCAAAGCAATCAGTGGCAACAATTAGCTGTCAATTCCAACTCCTGGGCTGAGCCTCGGGTAGGGAGCCGGGCTAGTTGCTAAGAGTTTCCAAATCAGCATTACATCAGGAGTCAATGACGACAAGGACGTAAGGAGAGGCCAGAGCCTGCTATATACCAACAGCGCCTGCCTCAAACACTCCTCTAGTGCAGGGAGTAGCAGGATGTGTAATCATAGAAGCTACTGCCCAGTCATCTGCATTTGCTTGTTTGTTTGTGTCTTGAGAAGAAACGCAGAGGGATCTAATGATGAATCATGCAGTGAGCTTCTGAAACAGCTGAAGGCCTAGTGGCTGTGGTCCTTGCTGTTTATTTACCCTGAGTCACCCTTCCTCTTTACCTGAAACAAGTCTACCCATTCTCTAAGATCTATAAGCAGTTCATCCCATCTCCTTTAAAAGGGCTTCACGACTACAAAACACACATGAATTTTCCCTTTTCTCAGATCCCATAGCAGATCACCACATTGCAAGGTCATTAGTAGTAGGAGTTGAGTAAACATATAAAGCAACTAATATAATACAGTTGGCACAATATGTAATAATATTTAACAATCAGATATGTTTATATATACACACATACACTCACACACACACACACATAAATATATACCCTCACACGCATACATATATAATTACTAGAAGAAGCATCATTCTCTCCATCTCAACATTCCTACTACCTGGGCACATAAAACAAAATGTTTATCTTCTTGAAACTACTAGAAGGTGATTCTTCCACCTCACTACATCCCTCCATGCTCCCTCAAGGTAGTGAATTGAATTGCTGAGCCTGAGAGTGGGTAAGTGCATGGTGGGCTAGGTACCTCCCCCTCTCTCTATTTCTAGTCTCAGCAGCACGTATTTTTCTTTTCCATGAAAGAAGATTTCAGCAATCGAAGTAATAGGAGGTGTCATTATAGATGAATCTGTTTATAATTTAAGCTCATTCTCCAATACAGCAGCACTGGTCCTACCGCTAATCTTTAGCTCCCTGTTGGTCTGATGTCTACATTTAGTTCTCCATCCATAACAAGCCCAGCTCCAATTGCTTTTGCAGAAAGAATATGCCCAACTTAAAGATACATTTCTCAGCCTCCTTTGCAGCTAAGGGTGACCATTGAGATTATGCCAGAATTCACTGGCCAGGGCAACCAGAACTCTTTACCTGGGCTGACTCCACTGGGAGGCATGACCTGGTGCCCTTCTCTGGCTACCTGCTTGGAACACATAGGTAATGGTCCCAAATTGAACAAGATATGTTAAAAAAAAAAAAATTAATGATGTTGCCAGAATGTTTTGACTTCATGTCTCTCACTAAGTGGAGAAAGGAATGAGCTTAAAATACCTGAGTCCAAAAACAAAAGGAAAGACAAAAGGAGAGCAGGTGCTTTAATCCAGAAATCATGGCTAGCATTTTCTATGGAATTAAAAGAAAGAGAACAGCTTAAGAATTTGGACAAATGTAAAATTAACCTTTATCAAGAGTTGAGAAAACTAGAATTTTGGCAGCACACTCCCTTCACTGAATAACAAGATACTCAAAGTCGGGAAGATTAAGAAGTTGAGAGCTCTTGGCAAGAACCTTGTCAGAGGAATGGGTCCTTGCTACGACCCTGTGAGCCAGGTGTTTGAAGCATCAATAGCAACTTCATGCAGGAACGTGTTTCTTAAGCTGAGACCAATATGGAGAGGGCAGATTTGCCCTAGGAAGCAGGCTTCATGTGGGTCTCTGTCCATTTGGGCTGCTATAATAAAATACCATAGGCTGCATGGCTTATAAGCAACACTTATTGCTCACAGTTCTGGAGGCTGGGAAGTCTCAGATCAAAGTGCCAGCAGATTCGGAATCTGGTGAGGGTCCTATTCCTGATTTATAGATGGTGCCTTCCTGCTATGGCCTTACATGATGGAAAGGGCAAAATTCCCATAGGTTTCTTTTATTAGGGTATGAATTCCATTCATGAGGGCCCCACTTTCATGATGTAATCACCACCCAAAGACTCTCACCTCTTAAAACTATCTCTTTGGGGGTTGGGTTTCAACGTATGAATCCTGGGGGGTATACAAATGATCCCATCATAGCAATAGGTCTAAAAGGAAATCTCTTTATCAGAGAAAGCACCAGAAAAATCCCTGCTACAAGAAAGAATTTTTAAATGCTAGGAGCACAGAGCTCAAAAAAAAAAGTTTACAAGTAATAAGTTTTAAATAAGCATATCAATGATAATTGTTCAATTAAATTGATAATTTAACTAGAAAATGCATTTAAAATGTCTTAATTCTGTGCACTGTACCCCCCACCCCACCAGGTTATCCTTACAGTAGAGTTACCTTCACAATATTTTGACTTTGAAAGATTTTAATCTCATTAAATACAAAGTTGACTACAAAAAACACAGAAACCATGATTACATAAAACACCGCATCTAGTACATTCTAGACATTCTAGTACGCAAGAATCACTCAGGGATCTTGTTGAAATGCAGATCCTGATTCATCAGGTCTGAGATAGGACCTGTGATTCTCCATTTCTAACAGGATCTCAGTGGGTGCAGATGCTGCTGGCGCCTGGACCACCCCTGGAATACCAAGGGTGTAGACGGTTAATATAACCAAGCTGAAAGTTGAAGTGATGCTCCCAAGATGGCTAGGAAATCAATAAGTTGTGGAATTAGACTGATGCACTTCTCGACCCATAGACATTAGTAGTCCTTCTTTAAGATCTTTAACTGTACACCCCTCTTCTGAGAAGCTGCAACCTTCTCCAGAATGCCCATTCTACTGTCTCGTTTTTGTATTTTTTTCATTTTTCTCCCATTTCACCACCCTGTCTTGAAGACATTTATGGCAAGGAGAAGCCAATCTTCCTCTCTCCCTTACCCCAGACCTCAGAATAAAGCTATTCTATTGCAATATTCCTGCCATTGTAGTCATATATTTCTGCAAAGGAACAAAGAAAAATGCCAAACACAGCCAACCTAATAAAAGAATAAAATTTAAGTCCTCTCAGTTTTCCTATTAAGTTTTAGATTGTGGTTTTATTGCCTTCTTTTGATTCGGTTTCCATTCATTTTTGACTGGCAATTGTATTTACAACCAAAATTTTCCTTTAAGCCAGTGACTCTTAAAAAGTTGCAACACAGTTCTACATCCATGTAAGATACAGAAAACCACAAAGAACATCACTCTTATCCTAACAACAAGAAAAGCTTCATAATCAACAAAATAATATTTGTAGTGAACCCATTAGAGAGCTAAGGACACAAGGCAACCAAGTGAACTAAGTTTACCAAGAGTGGCATGCCCTTCCAAGGAGAAAGGGGTCACACAAACTGTCCCCTTTGGCAGGGCACAGTAGAAAGAGGCAGCCATCATGAAAGCAGGAATAAGAAAACAGCTAAAATGTTAATGAATTTCTAAAGGGCAAGTGTGGGCAAATATGACAGTATCCCTGGGAGCCTCAGAAACATGAGATGAGCCCCAGCTCTCTCTCTCAAGCTTTTTCCTAGGGTTCCGCAATGAACACTCATTAAAAAGAAGAAGGGTGGGGCTGGAGACTGGGGAGTTCTCCTTTTAGTAGGGCAGAGGCAAGTAACTCCATCTATTTCCCAAACTTTATTTCATATTAAGCAAAAGCTTTCAACAACTGGTAGAGGACCAAAACACCTTCCTAGCCCCAAGGTTCAAGCAAAAATCCACTGATTCTTGGAAAGGGGTACAAGCAAAAGCCTGGCATCTGCCCTAAGGGAAGGACAGGAAACTTGCAGGTCCAGGATTCTGTGCTGACACAAACAAGAGGTCTGTTACCAGTGAGAGAGGGGCAGGAAACTCTCTCCCACACAAAACACTCCACAGATACAAGGCAAAGGTTGGCTGCCTTGAAGAGAAGCAGGAACACTAACAAAGCCCCAGTCCCAAGGCCCAGAAACATAAGGCCTACCTAAGACTGAGGCTGGCCCAGTTGAACTGAGAACTCACCACCACCACCACAGCTCTGCCTAGTACAATGAACAAGAGCAATCTACTGCTAGCAGAAGAGCACAAACATGGAGAGAGAGGTCCCCTTTGTGGAGCAAGGGTGAAGAGTCTGCTGAAAACGGAGGATGGAGCTTAGACATGTAGAAAAACACTCTGGCATGCCACTGCATAAGGTCACTGCGGTCCACCATTGGAGAACTTTGGAGTCTGTTACGCTGAAGGTAACTACAGCAATCACAAATTCAACTCCACCCAAACTCAATACTAATTACCAATCTTGTTGTTAACTACTAACAAGATTGACTCAACCCTCCATATCAACAATCTTACAGAAGAAAAAGTATGCCCAATTCTGAGTAGCAATATTATTTACTTTATTATCTACTGTTGTTCTACAAACACTTTCCAACATGCAATCAAAATTACAAGACACTCAAAAAAGCAAAAACAAAAAGCCCTCAACTCATTGTAAAAATAAAGCAATCAACAGAGCTAGAAAGAGAGATGGCCTGGATTTTAGAACAATCAGAGACTTTAAAATAATTATGATTAATATGTTAAAGGCTTTCATAGAAAAGGAGGATAAAATGCAAGAAAAGATAAAGGATCTTAGATGAGGGAGGGAAAGTATAGAAAATAAACAAACTTAAAGATAGATTAATAGAAACTTTATCCAAGTTGAAATCAAAAGAGAAAGAATATTTTTAACAAAAAGATCATGCAAGAGCTGTCAAACAGTATAAAATGGTCTAATATGCATATAATTAGAGTACCAAAGAGGGGAGAGAAAGAGGTGTCAAAGTAATTAAAATGGGGAAAGAGTAGCTTTTTCAATATGTGATGCTGGAAAATTTAGACATCCATATTAAAAAGTTATTCTTGACCCTTACCTCACAAAAGACATAAAAAATTACCTCAAAATGGATCATATAACTAAATATAAAGCTTAAGCTTTAACATTTCTAGAAAAAATAAGAAAATCTTTGCATCTTTCATTTTAGCAAAGATTTCCTAAATAGTACTTAAAACTACTCTTCCAGGCTGGGTGCAGTGGCTCACACCTGTAATCCCAACACTTTGGGAAGCTGAGGCGGGTGGATCACCTGAGGTCAGGTGTTTGAGACCAGCCTGGCAAACATGGTGAAATCCCGTCTCTACTAAAAATGCAAAAATTAGCTGGGTGTGGTGGTGGGCATCTGTAATCCCAGCTACTTGGGAGACTGATGTAGGAGAATTGCTTGAACCTGGGAGGCGGAGGTTGTAGTGAGCCAAGATAGCGCCACTGCACTACAGCCTAGGTGACAGAGCAAGACTCTGTCTCAAGAAAAAAACAAAAACAAAAACAAAAAAACACTACTCTTCCACTTTTAAAAATTGATAAACTGAAATTCACCAAAATGTAAAACTTTCTACTCCTTGGATGATACTTTTAGGACTTTTAAAGAAACAAACTAGACACTGAGAAAAAGTATTTGCAAAGCACATATTTAATAAAGCATTTGTATCCAGAATATATTCTAATTAGCTACATACCATTAAGACAAATAATTTTTAAATGGGTGAATGATTTGAACAGACACTTTATCAAAGAAGATATGCAGATGGTAAAGTAGCACATGAAAAGGTGTTCAATATCATTAGGGAAATGAAAATTAAAGCTATGATGAGATAACACTGCACACTCAAATTGCTAAAATTATAAAGAGTGATAATACCAAGTGCTAGAGAAGCTATGGAGCAACTAAAACTTTCATATATTGCTGATTGGAATGTAAAATGGCACAGTCCTTTTGGGAACAGTTTGGGGGATTTTTAAAAATAATGTTTAACATATATTTGCTATGCTTTCCGTATGATACAATAATCCCACTCCTAGTAATTTACCCAAGAGAAAGGAAAACATACGTCCGCACAAAGGCCTGCTCATGAATGTTTGTAGCAGCTTTATTCCTAGTAGCTAAATACTGCAAACAACCCAAATCTTCATCATTTGGTTAATGGATAAACTTGCGGTATACCACACAATGGAATTCTTCTACTCAATCATAAAAAGGAACAAACCACTGTTACTTATAACAGCATAGATGAATCTCAAAAAAAAAAAAAAAAAAAAAAAAAATCCCTGTGAAAAAATCTGAAACAAAGGCTGAATACTATATGATGCCATTTATATATTCTGGAAAAAAGAGAAAGCAGAGAGCCAAATCCAGATTGTGGTTGTCAAGGGCTACAGGTAGAGGGAGTAGATTTACTACAAAGGTGTACGTTTTCAAGTGTTAGATACGTTCTACCTCTTGATTGTGAGGTAAAACAATGATTACATACATTTTTCAAAATGTATCAAACCATATATTTTAAGAGAATGAATTTTCCATATGTTAATCATACCTCAGTAACCCTAACCAAAATAGACATATAGTGCTATGGCAAAAGAATGGGGCTTGGTCAACTGGATCTTCACATGGAAAAAAATTAATCTTGACCTTGTACTTCACACCATGTACAATGAAATCAATTCCAGACATATTATAGATTGAAATGTAAAGGTAAAATAATATATGAAATTCATAAAATAATAAACTTTTGTTCATAAAAAAGAGTAAAAGACCACAGAAATAGAGACGATATTTGTAACACATATATCCTACCAAGGATATACCTAAAATATATATTATTAAAAATGCCTACAACTCAATAAGAAAGACAATTTAATTTTTAAAACAACCCAATGTTTTCACATTTTTAAGACCTGAAGGGGCTTCTCACAAAACAAGATACCCAAATGGCCAATTAATATATGAAATGGTGCCCCCACCTCATTGGTCTATAGGGAAATGCAAATTTAAACAATATGATGCTATTACCTACCCACCAGAAGAGCTTAACTAAAAAAAAAACAAACAAACAAAAAAAACATAAAACACCTTGTTTTGGAAAATATGTGGACTAATTAGAACCCCCATACACTCCTGATTATAGTATAAATTTTTTAATTGGTGAAACCATTTTTGAAAATAGTTTGATAGTATCTACTAAAGCTGAACATATGCCTGCCTTATGATCCAGAAATTCCCCTCCTTCATATGTATTCAACAGAAATATGTATATGTAACTGAAACCATAACAAAACTGACTCAAGAAGAAATAGAAAATCTAAATAAACCAGAAAATAGATCAGTTAGTAAAATTTCTTTCCTCAAAGAAAACATTTGGCCCAAACTGTTTTATTGTCAAGTTCCAGTATATATTTAAGTAGCAAGTAATTTCAGTATTTTGAAAACTATTCCTGACAAGGAAAATCATAGAAAGATTTTAGTCAATCTCATTTATGACTAAAACTTAACAAATTGTATCTAAGTATAGAAAAGACAACACATCATTACAAAGTTGGTTTTATCTCAGCAATGCAAGGTAGCTTAACATTAGAAAATCCATTAATGTAAACTAAAATTAACAAATGAAAGCATAAACATAATTTGATCATCTCAGTGGATATAGAATAGCATTTAATAAAATTCAACGTATATTTATAATAGAGACTTTTAGCAAACTAGGAATAGAAGAGAACATCTTAAGGTGATAATGAATATTTTTAAAATACTTCCATCAAATGAATGTGCCATAATTAATTTAATACAATTTACCTACTATTGAATATTTACATTCTCTCCTTTTCATCTTGTATTATTTTACTATCATAATGTATGCTGTGATGAACATATTTGTGCATGTCAAGTTACCAGTGCCTCAATTTCCTCATGTATAAGATGGAAATAAGACTCAAAAGGCTAAAATGAGGATTACATAGAATGTTAGGTTTATGTATGTCTTAGGGAATCTTGGGAGAAAAGTGTTGTTTACAACCCTAAGAAAAACTTGTTCTATACTTACCTGCTGTCGGATCTCTCACAGCACACTGCAGGCTCAAGTCAGAAGAAATCACTCTGTCAAAAATAAAATTATTGTCTTAGCTTATCAGGAACTAGGAAGAATCATTAAAAAGTCTAAATATATCTAATAGAGTTCTGTTAATATATATAAAACACAAATTTTAAGTCAGCATTGTATTGCACTTTAATATGCCACTATTTCTTTCTTTATTATTGGTTCTACATTGGTTCTGATTGTTTCTAAAATCAGAACATAATATCTGCAGAATGCAATCAGTGATGGGGATTATTGCTTGCTCCAAGATTCCCTTGTATCATTTGCTATTGTCCTCTCATCCCACTTCCATCCCGCTAATCAAGCGAATATGACTACTACTATGCTTGCTTCATCTGACTGTGATATATAGCACTTCAGTTTTGCACAGTAGTCAGAGTGATCATTCTAAAATTTAAGCATAACACTCTTCTCCTGGAACCCCTTCCACAACTTTCTCTTGCCCTGTGGATAAAAGCCAAACTCCTTGCCATGACATGTAAGGTACTTCATCATTTAACATCCGCCTACTTCTGTAGTCTCATCTCTCATCTCTGTACCATTGCCTGAGCTCCAGCTACTTCACACTTCCTTCAGTTCCACCTCACCTCTTGCCAGCTCCCAGTGTTCATACACACTGCTCCCTTGGCCGGGACTAACTTTCCTCCTTCCCCACTCACCTCCACCTCACTAACTCCTACTTGTCCTTCCATTCTCCACTTAAGTGTTGCTCCTCCAGTCAAGTCATCTGCTGCACTTGACCATCTTAAGTTCATTTATTAACACTCCCAAAGAACACTGCACTTTTTCTTTTGTAACTTCATATATACAAATATATATTCAGTATTTCTTGTCTTCCTTGTGAGTTGAGTTCACAGATCATGTCTATGTCTTTCACAGCTGGATCCTCAATGCCTAGACCGGGACTGGTCTCACAGAAGATGTTTAATAAGTATTTATTGAGCAAAAGAATTAATAGAGACATCCTCAGTTCTTAGCTTTCCAATTCATCTTTTGATTTATATTGATAATTTAATAAGCTTCCTACCATATTTCATCAATTAGGACTCACTGATTGTAGACACAGTACTATTTTATATACCAATTATAAAGAAAGAAATGGTGGCACATTATAGTGTGATATAATGCTAAGACTTAAAATTTTTATTTTATACATATTAAAAGAGCTCTATTAGACTCTTTTGGATTTTTATGATGCCCATATAAAAGGAAAATATAAAGATATAAGTGAAATAAATTGGCTTAGGTATTCACATTCAGAACCACAGTATTAACAGGGCACCAAGTTGAGATGGGTGGAGGTCAATGAGCCCACAGCCTCTAGCCAAGCCCTGGCACCAGGTGCCTCCACCATGGGGGAAGAGATACTTTCTGACCTTCCGCTAGCCGAGTAAATGACAGTGTACTGCCAGCAGAGACTCTTCTCCCTAACTACTTTTTTGTCCTATTAAAATACCATATTTAAGGACACAGTTTTTTGATAAATAGAAGTTTCTTAGGCGTGCACCATCACATTGAAGTAGAGAGGACAGGAGTGCCAGAGGTCTCCTAATCCCCATCCAGCACTCTAGGACTCACGATATCAGGTTGGAAATACTCAGCTATGTCTGGGAACATGAGGAGGAAAGAGACACAACCAGAAAAGCCATAGCCCTCCTGTGACTCAGTTTCCTCATCTGTAAAATGGACATACAGAATTAGATGATGTATTTGTACAGGGTCCCAGTAGAAAAGAGATGATATACTCAAATGGGAGCTTTAGTGCAGGGCACTATTTACACAGGGTGAACAGGGTTAAGGGAACCACCAAGAGGAGGTGATACAGGTGCCTCCCATTGGCCAAATCCAAATAGAAACCAGAGGTCAGGGGAGCCCATTGATGGGATCCATGGAGACCAGCCTCCCTGGATCCAGAACAGTGTGGAAGAGGGGGAGGGTGGGTCTGAAAGGACAAATGGAGACTCCCCAGCACAGATCATCTCTGAGTCCCCATAGAACAGAATAATCCAATATTCTATGATCATTTCAATAAAGCATTAAGCTTTGCAACAGCAAGAAGAGATTTATATCTATTCCAAAGACTTGAGGAAAATCCACCAGGATGCAATTTTTCATCATTCCATGTGCTTAGCTCAGATGACAGCACCCTCTTGCAGTTCTTGGAAACGGTTCAGATTGAGAACACCCCACTATACAGACCCTGTTTTTCTCTAATTGAGCTCTTAAAATGTAGGGGCATTCTGTTTTGAGCTAGTATTGATGTGTCCCCTCTGGTCTCATCCTCCAGATCCTTTTCAGAAACAGGTTCTTGCAGTGTCCACTACCTCACAGAAAACAGGTTCCAGCAGGAGCAAAGCAAAGGCTTTGGCTTTCTAAGCCAAGCCCCTAGAGTCTCAGAATATACTCAACATGATGAACTAGAGACATACTTACCACCCCTCCCACACATCCAGACCAGAAACCATTCTTTTCTGGTGGGAGAAGGTATGGAGAGAAAGGTAGAACTGTGTAGTCATGGTGGTTCCTGAGAAAGAGGCTTCTGGTGAATCCATTTCCCCCCATCCAAGCCAGTAAATGGTAAGCACCACATGTGTTTTTGTCTTCTTTCCCCCTTACAACTCATTTTTAAAACTCTCATTCTTTCCCTTGACTGGGCCAGTGCTCCAGGTATCACCCACCCCATCATACACCCTCCCTTCAGTGGCAACCAAGTCCCATTAGCACTCCCAAGTCATGGGGTGCTTGGTCCTGGGGTCAAGGTATGAGATTTGTTATTTCAAAAATCAAAGATCCTATCAAAAATTTCATTTGAATAAATAGCTGCTTCTAAAGAAGTTCCTAGCATCACCCGCCCTAAAGGCCCAGGCAGTGACGCTGACCACAGTTTCTAGCATCTGTTCTTTCCTGAATTTAGAGATGATGCTATGCTCCAAAGCACAGAGGGTTTTGTTGTAACCGTTATACTGAAGCCCAGCTAGGCAACACTGGCCATTAGAGAGAGGTCATACTGTGCCATGAAAGCGCTCTTAGAATAGAGAGGAATCACACTGGGTTAGAACGAAAACTCATTTAAAATAAAACAAAAATAAGTTTTCAGAGAAAAACATCTCTATTTTTCTTTCAAATGAGTCAGATGATTTTTATAAAGTGAATGAAGACTCTTTGATTTCTGGCAAAAATAAATAAATAAATAAATATAAAATAAAATAAAAGGAAGAGAGAGGCTGCCCATTCCCAAGGGGGAATCTAGCAGGGGCAGGGAGTTCGGTATATTGACCTTGACCAAATTGTGTAATCTCTCTGTCTCATTTTTCTCATTGGCAAAAATGCCAGGGATTTGGATTAAAACAGTTATCGAGGTCCCTTCCAGTTCTAAGAATATATGGCCTTCAAGCTAGGAAAGGGGCTTTCCACTTCTGAGACCAAGGATTTGCCATAGAAAAATGAAGCAAAAAAGGAAGGTCTGCTATTATCAGCCAACCAAGGCTCTAGTCTGACAAATAACAGAAAAGAAGTGTTTTGTGGATCTTGTCATCATGGTGGCTTGACCCGTCCTAGCTGTGTTTCCATCTCAATGATACAATACAAATGGGCTATTCCAGGCATCTCAAGAATGCCCCAACCATAAAAGGAATTCTCTTAAATGGCCCCTCTGTGACATTATGCAGAACTTCTCTTTACATGGCAGTTTCACCCAGCTTCAGATTCAACTCTAGATGAAAATATTACAATTGGATGATTTGACAAGTGCTGAATCTAATCCTTGTTGCTCTTTTGCCAGAGTTCTTATAAAGAAGAATGCCAGATGTTGTACTTGTATATTTCATGGGTAACTGAATGGGAAAAAAACAGAACACAGCAAACCTAATTGTGACATTTAACTGCCTTTGAAAACCCACAATATAAACATACCAGAAATACCATATTTTTAAAAAACTGTAGCAAAGTCAAATGTCTCTCAAACAGACACAAAAAAGCCTGTCATGAGTAATTCTGAATAAAGCAATCTGTCAGTTGTAAAATGCAAGTACTCCTTTATAAATAGTTTGCATGCTTCCAACTTGCTTAATAAATACCATGTTAATAGATCAAAAATATTCAGAGAGAACATCTTCAAGCCCAGGAAACATTAACTAATCAGTTGCTTATGTAACATCAGACTGGATCTCCCTTATCATTTATTGGGTACAAATCAAATTTATCAGGGGCACTTATCAGGGGCAAATCAAAACACCATCAATTGCCCAAAACAATTCCTTTTCTTGCTATGCTTTTCCACTCATCACATAGCCAGGAGCCTGAACACCATTTAATACTCCACTTCCTCCTCCTCTCATCAATAACTAAATCCCGTAGATAGTGACTACTGAAGAACTTTGTCTTCTGGTCTCCACCCATTTCCATTGCCTTAATTAAGCCTTCATCCTCTACCTATTGGACAACTGCAAGATCCTCCAGCCTTCAGCGTCTTGAAGTAATTCATTTATCTTTGAGACTTCTCTTTCTTAAATACACTTTTGATACATCACCCCTCTGATCATACTCACCCTTCAATGGCTCCCTGTTGCTTCTAAGAAGAATTCAAAATTCAACACGATGTCCTCCCTCACATCCCATATTCCAGCCTTGTCAAGTTGTTTTGCTTTCCAATTATCAGGATACTTTGTTCTCTATGTCCTAACAAACCAACTGCTCCCCATCCCAACTCCAAAAGAGCCCATGTAACAATTAGGTTTTTTTTTTTTCAAGGGGAAAACTTATTTCCTGGGGCCTGTATGACCTGTCCCTTGCCTCTCAACCTGACACTACCCTCCTCTCGGGCTCAACTCTAGCTGTGCCAGCCCTCTGTAGGTTCTGCTTCCTTCCTCAGTGGAGACATTTCAACATGGAGACCCCTTGCTAACTACTCTTCATTCACCTAACTTGAACTCATTCTTCAGGTTCATTATTTGACTCAGGGTCAATGTGACTCTCTCAGTGAGACCTCCCATCATGTCCACCCCAAAAGGAAGTTTGGTCTTTGCTGCATGCTCTTCACTATTCTTTTCCTTCATTGCATTTATCACAACTGATGGTTATATAGTTAATATTGAGGTTATTATTTCAAAGCTCATCACCCACAATGAATACTCACTTCTGTGATTCAGGTTCAAAGTTCATCCCCAGAGGCTAGCACAGTGCCTAGTACTCAATAAAAGTTTAAAAATCAATGAGTAGTAGCTCCAGCCTTACTCCATGTGTACATAATATTCTGTTGTCCCCAACCATGCAGATAGAAAAGTCCACTGCCTCCCTAGCAACTCACCTGTGCCCTGAACAGAATTAAATTGGAGTACCCATGATATATAATGCATTTCCATCTTATTCTTTTTTCTACTAGACTACAAACTTCCTGTGGGCAAAAATCATGTTATATCTTTGAAGCATGTGGATCCTTAAGTATAACAAAAGGTGTGCAGAGGGGGAATGTATGTCTACAGCTATACATTTTGGGGGGTACCACAAGAATAGCAGTGTATTAGTCCATTCTCATGCTGCTATAAGGACATACTTGAGACTGGGTAATTTATAAAGAAAAGAGGTTTAATTGACTCACAGTTCCACAGGGCTGGGGAGGCCTCAGGAAACTTATAATCATGGTAGCGGAAGCAAACACATCCTTCTTCACACAGCAGCAGGAAGGAGAAGTATGAGCAAAAGTAGGGAAAGCCCCTTATAAAACCATCAGATATTGTAAGAACTCACTCACTGAGGGTAACTGCACCAATGATTCAATTGTCTCCCACCAGATCCCACCTACAACACATGGGAACTACAATTCAAGATGAGATTTGGGTGGGGACATAGCCAAAACATATCATTCTGCCCCTGGCCCTTCCCAAATCTCATGTCCTCACAATTCAAAACACAATTATGCCTTTCCAACAGTCCCCCAAAGTCTCAATTCATTCTAGCATTAACCCAAAAGTCCAAGTCCAAAGTCTCATCTGAGATAAGGCAAGTTCCTTCCATCTATGAGCTTGTAAAATCAAAAGCAAGTTATTACTTCCTAGATATAATAGAGGTACAGAAATTGGGTAAATGCACCCATTCCAAATGGGAGAAATTGGCCAAAGCAAAGAAGTTAAAGGCCCCATGCAAGTCTGAAATCTAACAAGGCAGTAATTAAATTTTAAAGCTCCAAAATAATCTCCCTTGACTCCATATCTCACATCCAGGTCATGCTGATGCAAGAGGTGGGCTCCCATGGCCTTGGGCAGCTCCACCTCTGTAGCTTTGCAGGGTACAGCCACCCTGTCAGCTTCCTTCACAGGTTGGTGTTGAGTGCCTGTGGCTTTTTCAGGCACACAGTGCAAGCTGTCAGTGGATCTACTATTCTAAGGTCTGAAGAATGGTGGCCCTCTTCTCACAGCTCCACTAGGCAGTACCCCAGTGGAGGATCTGACCCCACATTTCCCTTCTGCACTACCCTAACAAAGGTTCTCCATGAGGGCTCTGTCCCTGCAGTAAACTTATGCCTGGACATCCAGGCATTTCCATACATCCTCTGAAATCTAGACAGAGGTTCCCAAACCACGATTCTTGACTTCTGTGCACCCAAAGGCCCAATACCACGTGAAAGCTGCCAAGGTTTGGGGCTTGCACCCTCTGAAATAACAGTCTGAGTTGTATGTTGTCTCCTTTTAGCCAAGGCTGGAGCTGCAGCAGCTGAGATGCAGGGCACCATGTCCCAAGGCTGCACAAGGCAGGGAAGCCCTGGGTTTGGCCCATAAAACCATTTTTCCCTCCTAGGCATCCAGGCCTTTGATGGGAGGGGCTGTTGTGAAGGTGTCTGACATGCCATGGAGACATTTCCCCATTATCTTGGTGATTAACATTCAGCTCCTCATTATTTAAGCAAATTTCTGCAGCACGCTTGAATTTCTCCCCCTAAAATAGTTATTTTCTATTGCATCATCAGGCTGCAAATTTTCCAAACTCTTATGATCTGCTTCCTCTTGAACACTTTGCCACTTATAAATTTCTTCCGCCAGATACCCTGTATCATCTCTCTCAAGTTCAAAGTTCCACAGATCTCTAGGACAGGGGCAAAATGCCGCCAGTTTCTTTGCATAGCAAGAGTGACTTTTACTTTAGTTCCCAACCAGTTCCCCATCTCCATTTGAGACCACTTCTGCCTGGACTTCATTGTTCATATCACTATCAGCATTTTGGTCAAAACCATTCAAAAAGTCTCTAGGAAGTTTCAAACTTTTCCATATCTTCCTATCTTCTGAGCCCTCCAAACTGTTCCAATCTCTACCTGTTACCCACTTCCAAAGTGGCTCCCACATTTTTGGGTATCTTTACAGCAGTGCCCCACACCCAGTACCAATTTACTGTATTAGTCAATTCTCATGCTGCTATAAGCAGATATCTAAGACTGGGTAATTTATAAAGGAAAGAGGTTTAATTGACTCACAGTTCTGCAGGGCTGGGGAGGCCTCAGGAAATTTACAATCATAGTGGAAGTGGATGCAAACACACCCTTCTTCGCACAGTGGCTGGAAGGGGAAGTATGAGCAAAATGGGGGAAAGCCCCTTATAAATTCATCAGATCTTGTGAGAACTCATTCACTATCCAAAGACCAGCAACATGGGGGTAATTGCCCCCATGATTCAATTACCTCCCACTAGGTCCCTCCCATGACACATGGGGATTATGGGAACTGTAGTGTTTCAAGATAAGATTTGGATTCTGGATCCCAAACAAGTTTGAGGAAATTTGAATATGGACTATATTTGAGATGATTTTGTGAAATTATTATCTTAGGTGTAGTAATGATATTTTTTACATAGAAAAATGTCCTTATTTTGAGGAGCATGTAGAAGTATTGAAGGGTGAAGTATTATGATATCCTCATCTACATTCAAGCAGTTCAGGAAAAGACTATGAACAGTTATGCATACATCTTACTTAAACACAAAGTTGAGTCTATGTGTATATACAAGAAGAAAGCAAGAGAAAGAAAGCAAATGTAGCAAAATGAAGAG
Organism: Chlorocebus sabaeus; assembly: GCF_047675955.1. Classification (NCBI taxonomy): domain Eukaryota; kingdom Metazoa; phylum Chordata; class Mammalia; order Primates; family Cercopithecidae; genus Chlorocebus; species Chlorocebus sabaeus. Next base: position 105,779,499 of record NC_132911.1, read on the forward strand.
AGTATGACTATGTACTATTTTCTAGAACTTTTCTGTAGGTTATTTTTTTAAATAAAAAGGAATGCAAGTAAATAAAGCAAGCCTCTTTCACATGTGAACTAAATATTCTACACAAAGCCCAAGTATGCTCCTTTGAAGTTCTAAATGCACTAGCCACTGAGGGGGAACAATGCCTGCAGCCTTCATGTAGGGAAGGATTGTTTATCAAACCCTGGGGGATCCCAACCTTCTGATGGGAAAATAATAGCCCCTGGGCAGTGCCATTAGGAAGACTATCTCTGGGAGGAATAAAAACTAATCTGGTTAGCATTTCCTGATGACCCAGGCAAAGTGGTCCCTGCCCCAACACAAGCCAGTCTCTTTTCTGCTAATTCCTTTGCCCACCATATGTGAATTACACTGCTCTTTGTGTTAAGTGACCAGAGATTAAAAGATGAGTATGATGCAGCCCCAACCTTCTGGTCATTTGTTCCAAAAGTGACCATTTAATTATTGTCCAAACCAAGATAATTTTGAGAGTAAAAGGAGGGTACTAACCAGACAAGGTGCCGAGATAACAGGTATAAACTGGGAGTGTCCTAGGAAAATTTGGTTGTATGGTTGTCACCCCCAGAGTGGGGACAAACACATAAATAATAGCAACAACAGCTAGTCACATAACAAAATAATATAAAGAAACTGTCATGAAGACATTGCCTGGGAATTCTGAGGAGTGATATTTTTTTGAAGGAATCAGGAAGGACTTCATGGAGGAGGAGGAATTTTAAAATAATGATAGGATCTCTGCAGATACAGATAGAAGAGAAAGTCATTCTGGATAGAAGAAACTGTGTGAGCAAAGACCAAAGTAGTAAAATGTAGGGTATACCAGGAAAGTGGAGGCAACTAAAATAGCTGATCTGAAGAGATGTCCATAGGAAAGAAAGGGAGATGGGCCTGGAGAGGTAAAAATGAAATCATGGTGAAAAGTGTATAGTTAATACAACAGGCAACAGGAAGTCACTAAGTGTTTTTGAGGGAGACAGGAATAAGTCTGTGGAGGGCCCTGAATGTCAGGCAAAAGACTTAAAGCCAGAGAATCAGATCTTTTACAGAGCGAAGGGTCTTCTACAATAGAACTCATAAGTGAAAATCTATATTACTCAGCCTGTAAACATGGATGCTATAAGCCAAAATAAGTTGTTACAGACATTGATGTCATAAGCTTTTCAAAATCACCTTTATTCTTTCTTGTGAGTGATTCTGTTTCATGTGCTGGGCCAAGTATTACTTCTCCTGTCAATGTTTCATCATAAAAACCTTCACGGCCCTATTTCCATAAAGTCACTGTCACAGTAACAAAAATGAGAGAGTTAAAATGTTCAGAACTGCCCAAGCTAGAGATGAAAACCAAAAACACAGCATTCGAGCTGAAGGAAAAACAGGTCACTAAAAGGGGAGGGATGCGATAAGCTTGCGGTCAGGATGCGAAATTACATTTTGAAGGCACAGCTCACTTTAATGCAAGTCCTCCTACTGCACGCAAGAAGCCTGAAGCACTCTCACATTTAGTAAGATTAATTATATTATTCCTAAAGTTTATTTATAGCTCTTTACTGGGTTGCATAGAAAATTTCAGGAGGAAATGTTAAAAGGCAGGTTTTCAACTATTTTCAATTTTATTCCAGATATTTGACTAGACAAGAGCACATGCCTCCTAAAAGAATAAGTTATTCTAAAGAAAACTATTAATATCAGATCTTTCCGGAAAAGGTGAACAACACTGGTGAGGCAATCTCATTTCCAGAGGAGAATGGCTCAACAGGAAGCCAGCGTTCTGGTCTCTTAAGACAAAGCCAGCAATATTTGTAAACAGAAACCATGTATTCCCTTTCTATAGAGGGTGTGCCCCACTCTTCAAAACATATTCCCTGGTCATGTAAGGCCATGAATAAATCAGAGAAAGGCCTGAGCTGGAGAAGTAGTTCTTGATTTTTCAGTTCACAAGAGTTTTATATCCACAAAGAACATCCAAGAATAACATCCAGGAAAAAACAAACAGAAGCCAACTTTCAAAGGCTTCCACTGGTCAAAGATGTAATAATTTGAGCTTTCAGAAAGATAACTGCAATTAAATGGAAGCCATTAAAAATGCTTAAGTCCACAAGTTCACATATGTATATAAACCTTTGGAGGATGAAAAAGAACCAACTTATTATTATGAAACCTGGTCAATAAAAAGAATCAAATATTTATCTTGTCTCTCTGTATGAACTATATCACTGGGTAACCAAAAAGTAAATAAGGGGCTGGGCACAGTGGCTCATGCTTGTAATCCCAGCACTTTGGGAGGTGGGCAGATCACTTGAGGTCAGGAATTCAAGACGAGCCTGGCCAACATGGCGAAACCCCATCTCTACTAAAAATACAAAAATTAGCTGGATGTAGTGGTGCACGCCTGTAATCCCAGCTACTTGGGAGGCTGAGGCATGAGAATCACTTGAACCCAGGAGATGGAGGTTGCAGTGAGCCGGTACCACGCCACTGCACTCCAGCCTGGGAAACAGAGTGAGACTCCATCACAAAAAATAATAAATAAACAAATAAAATATAAAGTAGATAAAGGGAAGCAATTCTTTGCATCCCAAGTGATAAATGCAAAAAAAATGTCAGCGTGGAATATTATCATCTTAGAAGCCCCAATAACTAAATGAATCTAAGCATTAACCATTGTTAGTATTACAAAAAGACAAACAACACAAATGTTATCTGCTTCCTGATGGAAAAACACACCTATAATCTTCCCAAAGGAATTGCACCTGAGTTTGATCAAACCTCAAATTCCAGCCACTACGCTGCAAGAAATACAGAGGAACACAATGAAATGTACCATAAGATTGCAATCAGCAAAATCTAGCCTATGAGAAACTCTACAAGTCAGAAGGCTGAGTTCATCCACAGACAAATAATAAGGAAAAAGAAAGGGATGGAGCAGGAATGTACAAATTAAAAGAATGGTATACCAACATTCATTAAACGAGCAGAACTAAGCTATAGTATCTAGGGATGCATAGCTGGGCAACTGATATAAAAGTCCAGGTAATGGTTACTTATGAAGTGAAGGGGGTTATGATGGAGATGGGTCACACAGAAGAGACTTCTAGGGAGGCTGGTGAAGTTCTCTTTCCTGGCCTGAATGGTAGTTACAAATGTGTTTGCCTTATGGTAATTCACTATGTTACATATTTGATTTGCAGTGGGGGTTATATCTGTGTTTTATTTTATAATGATGTAGTTTGATCTAAAAAGAGTAAAGAAAAATATCTACATCAAACTCCTTGAAACCATGAAAAATCTGATCACTTTCAGAGGTATAACAGGTAAATAAGGCAATAATAATTCCTATTGAAGGAAGGTGAGCAAAAATATATTCAATAAATTGCTATGATCAATATTAGAAAAAAGTTAGCTAGGAAGAAATAGAATTTGAGTATGAAAACATGAAAGGAAAGATGTTCATTAATCGTAGAACTCTGTGGCCTCTGATCTCCCTGTGATCCCTGGAGGTGTAGTTCATTTCCCCATGTACAAAAGGGGATTGTGTCCAAGCCTAGAGTAAGCCCTATGTAAGAATCATGGCTTAGAGTACTAGAGTTTTGGAGCAAAACCAGCCTCTTCTGCTAATTTTCTCTCTCTGAGTAAGAGCTGCTGACTTTTCCCCTTGAAAGCATATTCTCAGGCTCTTGTGGAGACAGAACTCCTGCCCTAGGACACTAGATGACCATATGAGCTTTGCTGCCCACCACAAACTAACAGGTCATCATTTAATCCACCAAACCATAAAATCAGCTAAGTGAAGTCACACTCTGTCACCAAGTGGAAGTGGTATATAAGATGGGTCTGTAGCAAGTCCTATGGATACAAGTAAGCCATATGATTCGATGGCTCAGATTCCTATGGCCACCTACTCCTGATACATTGCTGCCTCTCTCTCAATCCACACCTATGGCTTCAAAAGGAGTTCCCTGTAACCAGACGATGATAGGGGAAAAAAAGACTCGGACACATTTTGCATATGATACTCCATTATACATCAGCAACAGCTAGAAGTAGGCCATTATATATCCACTCAGGGGTGGCCCTGAAAAATAGTAGAGAGAGAAAATCCTCCCAGTTGGTAGAACTTCATAACACATCTGGATATCTGTTTTGTCTAGACTGAAAGATGGCCAGAAGTACAAATCTACACTAACTCATACATAATGGATAATGATTTGGCCAGATGGTCATCGACTTGGAAAGAACAGAATTGAAAATTGCTAAAAAGGAGGACGGAGGAATAGGCAGATGGATGACCTCTTGGAAAAGGCAATGAGTGGGAAATATTTGTATCTCATGTGCATGCTCACAAAAGGACGTCCACTGCAGAGAAGGCTGTCGATAATCAGGGGGACAAGATAACATATTCTGAGGATGTCAGCCAGCCATTTCTTCCCAGCCACCCTAGTAACTTCTCCATAGATTTATCTTCTGAGTGGTCATGACAGTAATCAAAGAGTCTTACGTGTAGGCTCACCACAGTGAATCTGGCTAGCATCATTACTGTGTGTTCACCCTGCGAACAGCAGGGGCCAGCAATGAGTCCAGGTGGACTATTTAGCTGTGCTATGGTGGGTGAACTACACTGGATTCTTTCCGTTATGAAGTGGGCAAAGATTTGTTCTCAGGGAAATCAACATTTCCTCTGGATATGGGTTTGCCTTTTGCAAGTACCACCAATTACATATTTAGAAAATGCCTTATTTACCATTGTGGCACCACTTGCGACATCACTTCTTATCAAAGCGCTAATTTCACAACAAAAGAGTGCAGCAATTGACTTGTAGCCACAGAATTCTCTAGTCCTGCCATATACTCCATCATCCAGAAGCAGCTGACCTGGTAGAATGATGGAATCATCTACTGAAGGCTCAACTGCCACTAACTGGGAGGTAACCTCTTGAAAGTTTATGGCACTATATCTTACAGGATGAAGTACATGCTTTGAATCAACAACCCTTAGAGAGTGGTATTCCTCCCATATCTATAATACATGGGTCGGAGAATCAAAAATTAAAATGGGAGAGTCTATTCTAACTATTATGCCTAATACGCTAGTCATAAAAATGTTGCTACCTGTGCCTAAGATTTTGGGCCCTGCTGGTTTAAAGTTATTCATTTCCCAGAAAAGAAAAGCCAGCTGCAGAAACCAGAATGGTTCCACTGAACTAGAATTTGAGATTACCACTTGGTCATTCAGACTCCTTAAGCCATTGTACAAACAAAAATTGTTCTACTGTGCTAACTGGGGTCCCAATTACTAAGCTAAAATAAGATTGTTGCTGGATAATGGGGGCATTAAGAAAGATGTCTGTAATCCAGAGGATTCTCTGTGGTGCCTTTTTACTTCCATGTCCAGTAGTAAAGTTAATAGAAGATTTCAATACACCAACAAAGGAGGGACGACTAAGGACACAGACTTTTCAGGAGTAAAGATTTGCATCAGCCCTTCAGAAAAAGAATCCTCACCAACCAAGGGGTTAAAGAGAAAAGCACATGGGAGTTGATAAGGAAAGAAAGAAGACATATAGATATATAAAAATGTAAATCCTAGATCTTTCTTTCTTGCTTGCTCTCTCTCTCCTCCCTCTAAATACACACACACACACACACACACACACACACACACACGCAGCTTTGTGATCAGTTACAGAAGTGAGGACTATAGCAACTATGTATATTTTCTTTCTTGTACATATTTGTGTATAGAATTCACTTTCCCCTTTTTCCTTTCCCCAAGTGTGTCTGTTATACAAGGAGTGTGTCATATAAGTTAACTACAAACTAGGTGGTTAACTTTACAATTTAGTCTTGTAAGTTACATGATAAATGGGATTTTGATTAACCTGTAAGGGGAATTAACATCATCAACATATAAATGTAAATGCACCGACTAATGGCACTTCGTATCCCCCTTATCAGGGAACTAGTGAGCATGCCTTCATTTGTACAAAGGATAATTGCATCAACAGAAGCATTACAATGTTGCTGTTGCTGCTTTGTCAAGTTTATATATGGGTGGAGGGCTGTGTATAGATGAAAAGGAGACAAAGGGGTGGACTGTGCCTAACAGTGTATTGCCAACCCAAATTCGCATTCATCCCTATACCTTCCACTATACTGATGGGGAAAGAAAGTAGCACGCCACATTTCTCAGACTAACTCACCAATTGGCTTCTTATTGGGCTTTGTCATGGGAGCACTAGCAGGATATTGTAAGACCGGAAGAAGGGAGGAGTGTTTTTGTTTCTTTGGGCTTCTGGCAGTGCCTTCAATGGCAGTGGCAGTGATGACATCATGGTTGGCTAGTGTGGGCTTCTGGGCTGCTGCTCAGCATCTTTGGTTTAATAGCGTGGACTGTGAGACAACTGAAAGCAGGGACTGTCTTAAACTTATGTGTCCCTGACAGTGCTTGGCCTAGGGCTAACCTCACAGTAGGCACACTTATAAGTGTATAGTAGTGTTCATTGTATTCACATTGTTGTGTAATGAACCTCTAGAACTTCTTCATCTTGCAAATCGGAAAGTCTATACCCAATAAACAATAACATTCCTTTCCCCCCTGCCCTTAGCCTCGGTAACCACCATCCTATTTTCTATTTCTATGAATTTCACTACTTTAGATAAGTACACACATGGTATTTAAAATCTTACGTAAGTGTAGAATCTCTAAGAGTTGCAAACGATACTAGAAGTAACCTAGTGCAAGGTCTCACCCAGTGCATGGGCCCCACCTTTTTCATCTTAAATTCAGTAACATACTTTTTGATCACCTGGTCTCTGCTGGAAGAATCTCAGTGACTGCTTCAAAAAGGTGAGCCATGCTATGGGGGGACTCTTCCTGTAATAACAAAGTTCTTCCTCATATTAACCCAAAATGGTGACCTTTTACCCATTGATAGTGGTCTATTTTCTAGAACAGAACACATTCCCTCCCTCTTCCAAAGTTTAAATGTTTTTATGTTATTTTAAAAATATATTTGTATCACACTTGCTTTAGCCTGCCATGAGACAATGATTCACATGAAGAAAATCAGAAGACACAAAGAATATCAACTTCTGTTGAGATCCAACACTCAGTAACAGTGCACTGTGTAGCCAGAGGTCTCCATAGTCCGGAGAAAGGCAACAGAATCCAGGAACTAATTAAAAGAGTGAATCAGCGTTTGTTCCTGAGGCCCTCTGCTTGACTAGGCTTTCAAAAATAAATATTCTTCCACATGTCCATGAGATTACTGACAGTTTCTCATTAGGTAACTACTTATCTCTTTAATGAACCAAAAGATTCTCTCTCAGGTAGTCACAATATTTACCACAATTGCAAAGATAAAAATTTTCAGTAACAGAATTTCATTCGCAAAAGTCTCCTCATTCAAAATGATTTCTGAAGTTGCAGAGGCAGGATATGGTCATGTTCTTGCACCATTTCTAGTGACATTCATGGCAACCCTTTCCCCAACTAATCGCACATGTTACTTATATCACAAAATCATATTGTTGCTATAGAAACATAGCCAAATAATAATAATAATAATAATAATAAACAGTTTGAAGAACACAGAGACTATGACAAAATATCTCTAGTAGAAGATCAGAAGCTGGTCAGGAATGGTGGCTCATACCTGTAATCCCAGCGCTTTGGGAGGCTAAGGTAGGAAGACTGCTTGAGGCCAGGAGTTCAAAACCAGCCTGGTCAACATAGCAAGGCCCATCTCTACAAAAAAAAAATAATAATTAATTAATTTAATTTAATTAGCCAGGTGTAATCATGCCCACCTGTAGTCCCAGCTACTCAGGGGGCTGAGGCAGGAGGATCACTGAGCCCAGGAGTTTGAGGCTGCAGAGTGCAGTGTCCTGAGATCTAACCACTGCACTCCAGCCTGGGTGACAGAAAAAAAAAAAATATATATATATATACACACACACACACACACACACACACACAACCTAATATATATATCACTATATATTTTTTCACTTAAAAGAGAAAAGTAAAAATAAGTAAAGTTCAGGAAGCCATAATTTATAAAGAATAAATATAAACTGCTAAACATATGGAAAAATATACATCTAGCTTGCAATCAAAGAAATGCCAATCAAAATAACATAAGAGGCCGGGCATGATGGCTCACGCCTGTAATCCCAGCACTTTGGGAGGCCGAGGCAGGAGGACCGACCACCTGAGGTCAGGAGTTTGAGACCAGCTTGGCTAACATGGTGAAACCCCATTTCTACTAAAAATACAAAAATTAGCTGGGCGTGGTGGTGCATGCCTGTAATCCCAACTACTCAGGAGGCTGGGGCAAGAGAATCCCTTAAATCCTGGAGGCAGAGGCAGCAGTGAACTGAGGTCATGCCACTGCACTCCAGCCTGGGTGATGGAGTGAGACTCTATCTCAAAAAAACAACAACAAATATAAAATATAAGATACTACCATTGCCTTGACACATGAGGATAAGGGGAAACACACACTCAATACCGCAGGTGGAAGTGCCAATTGGTCAACTTTTTATAAGATTAATTTGCCAAAAAAGTAACAGAAATCTGAAAAATATTAATATATTTTGATCGAGAAGCTTTATTTCCTGTAACGTAACTTAAAGAAAAAAATTTTTAATCAACACACAAAAAAGTATGTGTAAGGGTTTTATAATCTGTAGTAATAAAAATTGGGAACACCTAAATATCAAACAATGGATAAGTTAAACAAATTACAGCTCCCTCAGAAGATGGACTTGTACATAACCATTAACAAAAGCAAGCACTTATATGGCAATGTTAAAAGGCAGGCTCTATTTTAAGCAATTTATAAATATATTAACTCATTTAATCTTTACTATAATTCTATGAGATAAGTACTATTATTGTCCCTATTTTACAGAGATAAAAGAAAGGCATAGAAAGTTAAGTAACTTCCCCACGGCCATGAAATCAAATAGTGTTAAGCCAGTATTCATTCAAATTCAGGCAATCTGGCCCCAGATTCCATGCTCTTAACCAACATACAATTATACTATAGAAGAATATTTAAGAACATGTTACAAATCTCAAAATATACCTGTAGGAGCAAGATGGCCGAATAGGAACAGCTCCAGTCTCCAACTCCCAGCGCGAGCTACACAGAAGACCGGCGATTTCTGCATTTTCAACTGAGGTACTGGGTTCATCTCACTGGGGAGTGCCAGACGATCGGTGCTGGTCAGCTGCTGCAGCCCGACCAGCGAGAGCTGAAGCAGGGCGAGGCATTGCCTCACCTGGAAAGCGCAAGGGGGAAGGGAATCCCTTTTCCTAGCCAGGGGAACTGAGACACACAACACCTGGAAAATTGGGTAACTCCCACCCCAATACTGCGCTTTAAGCAAACCGGCACACCAGGAGATCATATCCCACACCTGGCCGGGAGGGTCCCACACCCACGGAGCCTCCCTCATTGCTAGCACAGCAGTCTGTGATCTACCGGCAAGGCAGCAGTGAGGCTGGGGGAGGGGCGCCCGCCATTGCTGAGGCTTAAGTAGGTAAACAAAGCTGCTGGGAAGCTCGAACTGGGTGGAGCTCACAGCAGCTCAAGGAAACCTGCCTGTCTCTGTAGACTCCACCTCTGGGGACAGGGCACAGTAAACAATAACAAACGCAGCAGCTCTGCAGACGCAAACGACTCTGTCTGACAGCTTTGAAGAGAGCAGTGGATCTCCCAACACGGAGGTTGAGATCTGAGAAGGGACAGACTCCCTGCTCAAGTGGGTCCCTGACCCCTGAGTAGCCTAACTGGGAGACATCCCCCACTAGGGGCAGTCTGACACCCCACACCTCACAGGGTGGAGTACACCCCTGAGAGGAAGCTTCCAAAGCAAGAATCAGACAGGTACACTTGCTGTTCAGAAATATACTATCTTCTGCAGCCTCTGCTGCTGATACCCAGGCAAACAGGGTCTGGAGTGGACTTCAAGCAATCTCCTACAGCTACAACCTACAGCTGAGGATCCTGACTGTTAGAAGGAAAGCTATCAAACAGGAAGGACACCCACACCAAAACCCCATCAGTACATCACCATCATCAAAGACCAGAGACAGATAAAACCACAAAGATGGGGAAAAAGCAGGGCAGAAAAGCTGGAAATTCAAAAAATTTCCCCCGGCAAAGGAGCGCATCTCCCCCGGCAAAGGAGCGCAGCTCATCGCCAGCAACGGATCAAAGCTGGACGGAGAATGACTTCGACGAGATGAGAGAAGAAGGCTTCAGTCCATCAAATTTCTCAGAGCTAAAGGAGGAATTACGTACCCAGCGCAAAGAAACTAAAAATCTTGAAAAAAAAGTGGAAGAATTGATGGCTAGAGTAATTAATGCAGAGAAGCTCACAAACGAAATGAAAGAGACGAAAACCATGGCACGAGAAATACGTGACAAATGCACAAGCTTCAGTAACCGACTCGATCAACTGGAAGAAAGAATGTCAGCGATTGAGGATCAAATGAATGAAATGAAGCGAGAAGAGAAACCAAAAGAAAAAAGAAGAAAAAGAAATGAACAAAGCCTGCAAGAAGTATGGGATTATGTAAAAAGACCAAATCTACGTCTGATTGGGGTACCTGAAAGTGAGGGGGAAAATGGAACCAAGTTGGAAAACACTCTTCAGGATATCATCCAGGAGAACTTCCCCAACCTAGTAGGGCAGGCCAACATTCAAATCCAGGAAATACAGAGAACGCCACAAAGATACTCCTCGAGAAGAGCAACTCCAAGACACATAATTGCCAGATTCACCAAAGTTGAAATGAAGGAAAAAATCTTAAGGGCAGCCAGAGAGAAAGGTCGGGTTACCCACAAAGGGAAGCCCATCAGACTAACAGCAGATCTCTCGGCAGAAACTCTTCAAGCCAGAAGAGAGTGGGGGCCAATATTCAACATTCTTAAAGAAAAGAATTTTCAACCCAGAATTTTATATCCAGCCAAACTAAGTTTCATAAGTGAAGGAGAAATAAAATCCTTTACAGATAAGCAAATGCTTAGAGATTTTGTCACCACTAGGCCTGCCTTACAAGAGACCCTGAAGGAAGCACTAAACATGGAAAGGAACAACCGGTACCAGCCATTGCAAAAACATGCCAAAATGTAAAGACCATCAAGGCTAGGAAGAAACTGCATCAACTAACGAGCAAAATAACCAGTTAATATCATAATGGCAGGATCAAGTTCACACATAACAATCTTAACCTTAAATGTAAATGGACTAAATGCTCCAATTAAAAGACACAGACTGGCAAACTGGATAAAGAGTCAAGACCCATCAGTCTGCTGTATTCAGGAGACCCATCTCACACGCAGAGACATACATAGGCTCAAAATAAAGGGATGGAGGAAGATTTACCAAGCAAATGGAGAACACAAAAAAGCGGGGGTTGCAATACTAGTCTCTGATAAAACAGACTTTAAACCATCAAAGATCAAAAGAGACAAAGAAGGCCATTACATAATGGTAAAGGGATCAATTCAACAGGAAGAGCTAACTCTCCTAAATATATATGCACCCAATACAGGAGCACCCAGATTCATAAAGCAAGTCCTTAGAGACTTACAAAGAGACTTAGACTCCCATACAATAATAATGGGAGACTTCAACACTCCACTGTCAACATTAGACAGATCAACGAGACAGAAAGTTAACAAGGATATCCAGGAATTGAACTCATCTCTGCAGCAAGCAGACCTAATAGACATCTATAGAACTCTCCACCCCAAATCAACAGAATACACATTCTTCTCAGCACCACATCGTACTTACTCCAAAATTGACCACGTAATTGGAAGTAAAGCACTCCTCAGCAAATGTACAAGAACAGAAATTATAACAAACTGTCTCTCAGACCACAGTGCAATCAAATTAGAACTCAGGACTAAGAAACTCAATCAAAACCGCTCAACTACATGGAAACTGAACAACCTGCTCCTGAATGACTACTGGGTACATAACGAAATGAAGGCAGAAATAAAGATGTTCTTTGAAACCAATGAGAACAAAGATACAACATACCAGAATCTCTGGGACACATTTAAAGCAGTGTGTGGAGGGAAATTTATAGCACTAAATGCCCACAAGAGAAAGCAGGAAAGATCTAAAATTGACACTCTAACATCGCAATTAAAAGAACTAGAGAAGCAAGAGCAAACACATTCGAAAGCTAGCAGAAGGCAAGAAATAACTAAGATCAGAGCAGAACTGAAGGAGATAGAGACACAAAAAACCCTCCAAAAAATCAATGAATCCAGGAGTTGGTTTTTTGAAAAGATCAACAAAATTGACAGACCGCTAGCAAGACTAATAAAGAAGAAAAGAGAGAAGAATCAAATCAACGCAATTAAAAATGATAAAGGGGATATCACCACCGACCCCACAGAAATACAAACTACCATCAGAGAATACTATATACACCTCTACGCAAATAAACTCGAAAATCTAGAAGAAATGGATAATTTCCTGGACACTTACCCTCTTCCAAGACTAAACCAGGAAGAAGTTGAATCCCTGAATAGACCAATAGTAGGCTCTGAAATTGAGGCAATAATTAATAGCCTACCAACCAAAAAAAGTCCAGGACCAGATGGATTCACAGCTGAATTCTACCAGAGGTACAAGGAGGAGCTGGTACCATTCCTTCTGAAACTATTCCAATCAATAGAAAAAGAGGGAATCCTCCCTAACTCATTTTATGAGGCCAACATCATCCTGATACCAAAGCCTGGCAGAGACACAACAAAAAAAGAGAATTTTAGACCAATATCCCTGATGAACATCGATGCAAAAATCCTCAATAAAATAGTGGCAAACCGGATTCAGCAGCACATCAAAAAGCTTATCCACCATGATCAAGTGGGCTTCATCCCTGGGATGCAAGGCTGGTTCAACATTCGCAAATCAATAAACATAATCCAGCATATAAACAGAACCAAAGACAAGAACCACATCATTATCTCAATAGATGCAGAAAAGGCTTTTGACAAAATTCAACAGCCCTTCATGCTAAAAACGCTCAATAAATTCGGTATTGATGGAACGTACCTCAAAATCATAAGAGCTATTTATGACAAACCCACAGCCAATATCATACTGAATGGGCAAAAACTGGAAAAATTCCCTTTGAAAACTGGCACAAGACAGGGATGCCCTCTCTCACCACTCCTATTCAACATAGTGTTGGAAGTTCTGGCTAGGGCAATCAGGCAAGAGAAAGAAATCAAGGGGATTCAGTTAGGAAAAGAAGAAGTCAAATTGTCCCTGTTTGCAGACGACATGATTGTATATTTAGAAAACCCCATTGTCTCAGCCCAAAATCTCCTTCAGCTGATAAGCAACTTCAGCAAAGTCTCAGGATACAAAATTAATGTGCAAAAATCACAAGCATTCTTATACACCAGTGACAGTCAAACAGAGAGCCAAATCAGGAATGAACTTCCATTCACAATTGCTTCAAAGAGAATAAAATACCTAGGAATCCAACTTACAAGGGATGTAAAGGACCTCTTCAAGGAGAACTACAAACCACTGCTCAGTGAAATAAAAGAGGACACAAACAAATGGAAGAACATACCATGCTCATGGATAGGAAGAATCAATATCGTGAAAATGGCCATACTGCCCAAGGTAATTTATAGATTCAATGCCATCCCCATCAAGCTACAAATGAGCTTCTTCACAGAATTGGAAAAAACTGCTTTAAAGTTCATATGGAACCAAAAAAGAGCCCGCATCTCCAAGACAATCCTAAGTCAAAAGAACAAAGCTGGAGGCATCACGCTACCTGACTTCAAACTATACTACAAGGCTACAGTAACCAAAACAGCATGGTACTGGTACCAAAACAGAGATATAGACCAATGGAACAGAACAGAGTCCTCAGAAATAATACCACACATCTACAGCCATCTGATCTTTGACAAACCTGAGAGAAACAAGAAATGGGGAAAGGATTCCCTATTTAATAAATGGTGCTGGGAAAATTGGCTAGCCATAAGTAGAAAGCTGAAACTGGATCCTTTCCTTACTCCTTATACGAAAATTAATTCAAGATGGATTAGAGACTTAAATGTTAGACCTAATACCATAAAAATCCTAGAGGAAAACCTAGGTAGTACCATTCAGGACATAGGCATGGGCAAAGACTTCATGTCTAAAACACCAAAAGCAACGGCAGCAAAAGCCAAAATTGACAAATGGGATCTCATTAAACTAAAGAGCTTCTGCACAGCAAAAGAAACTACCATCAGAGTGAACAGGCAACCTACAGAATGGGAGAAAATTTTTGCAATCTACTCATCTGACAAAGTGCTAATATCCAGAACCTACAAAGAACTCCAACAAATTTACAAGAAAAAAACAAACAACCCCATCAAAAAGTGGGCAAAGGATCTGAACAGACATTTCTCAAAAGAAGACATTCATACAGCCAACAGACACATGAAAAAATGCTCATCATCACTGGCCATCAGAGAAATGCAAATCAAAACCACAATGAGATACCATCTCACACCAGTTCGAATGGCGATCATTCAAAAGTCAGGAAACAACAGGTGCTGGAGAGGATGTGGAGAAATAGGAACACTTTTACACTGTTGGTGGGATTGTAAACTAGTTCAACCATTATGGAAAACAGTATGGCGATTCCTCAAGGATCTAGAACTAGATGTACCATATGACCCAGCCATCCCATTACTAGGTATATACCCAAAGGATTATAAATTATGCTGCTATAAAGACACATGCACACGTATGTTTATTGCAGCACTATTCACAATAGCAAAGACTTGGAATCAACCCAAATGTCCATCAGTGACAGATTGGATTAAGAAAATGTGGCACATATACACCATGGAATACTATGCAGCCATAAAAAAGGATGAGTTTGTGTCCTTTGTAGGGACATGGATGCAGCTGGAAACCATCATTCTCAGCAAACTATCACAAGAACAGAAAACCAAACACCGCATGTTCTCACTCATAGGCGGGAACTGAACAATGAGATCACTTGGACTCGGGAAGGGGAACATCACACACCGGGGCCTATCATGGCGAGGGGGGAGGGGGGAGGGATTGCATTAGGAGTTATACCTGATGTAAATGACGAGTTGATGGGTGCAGCACACCAACATGGCACAAGTATACATATGTAGCAAACCTGCACGTTGTGCACATGTACCCTACAACTTGAAGTTTAATAATAATAAATAAATTTAAAAAAAAAAACAAAAAAAAAAACAAAAAAAAACCAAAATATACCTGTAAAATGCTTTTAAATGAAGCTACCAAATTGTAGTTTGTAGATATTGTATACATTTGGTATGCATATAGATAGATGTAATACACATATCATACATGTATTATATATGTCAAACTAACAGGAGCTATCTCCTAGAGATATAAATATAAATAGCAGGAGCTATCTCTAGGTGTTGAGATTAAGGGCATTTTTACTTTCTCCTTTCTAATTTTCCAATGTTATTTTTCACAACTAACATATATTACACTTACAATAACAAATACACAAATGTTCTTGGTCCCAACTCAAGTATTCCTGATAGGCCACTGCCTTCAGCCTAGAACTTGAGAGGACCCAGTTCTTAGCATGACCATCTGGGAACACACTGAAGCACTTCATTTTGGTATACCTCCTTTATTACCATGAGATGTTGGGTTTGTTTTCGTGAAGAAAACAAAAGAGTAAACAATCCTGGACCTGAACTGATAGCACTTTATCAATAAAAACATTTCACATCAATAAAAGATTTTTATTATTTCAATATCAGAGGTTTCAAAGAGCCCACCATGTATCCAAATAAGGTGTCTTTACTTCTCCCCTTTCACTCATAAGTCATCTCAGTTTATCAGTTTGCAGGAATTTAAGCTTCACACACAAAATTCCAGTCTGGGAAGAAGAGTGCTGCTTATCACAGGGCCTTATGCCACGTGACTCATTGGGATTTCCAGACGGCCTTTGCCTTACTGTACCAAATTGACC
This sequence comes from Chlorocebus sabaeus, assembly GCF_047675955.1. Lineage (NCBI taxonomy): Eukaryota > Metazoa > Chordata > Mammalia > Primates > Cercopithecidae > Chlorocebus > Chlorocebus sabaeus. The sequence continues at coordinate 105,795,586 of NC_132911.1, forward strand.
CTGGAGCTCCTAATGGTAATTCCCAACTGAATCGATTTTGAGATTTACATTGCCCCTGGGAAAAGGACAAGTGAGATGTGACAGAAATTAAACCAGCACCTTCCCACACAGACTCTGCCCACTCCACGAGGAAAGAAAACAATTGCTGACGGGTCAGCAAGACAGAGGCAACAATTATATTCTCTCAAAGAACAATCCCTGCTCCGGATAAGACATGTTCATCACACAATGCTCTGCATGGGGCTTGCGGAGTCTAAGAAACACAGTGAGCCTGTAAGCCAGCAAGGATGCTGCATCAACTTTCATCAGGGTCAAGTCCAGGAACCGCTTTGGCAATTTACACCACCTGGCATTTGGTGGCCTTGATTATTCCCATAGCAGCAAAGCCCCTAGAAGCCCTAAGTGGCAGGGCTCCAGTTTCTACAACATTCACCGGAATAGCACATGAATACATTTCAGTGGCACATCCATATTCATTAGTAACCCATTCCACAATTTTCCCACAACTCACTTTAGCCATGTGGCTGAAACCCCCGGGAGCTTCAAAACCACAACGATCACAGTGGGCAGAATTCTAGAATGGCCCTCCAGGGTACACATCTCGTATCATCCCTTCCCCTTGAGTGTGGGTGGACTCTGTAAGGATGATAGGATGGTCACTTCCTCAATTAGGTTAAATTATATGGCAAATGGTGATGATCTAGTCACTCCATACTAGCCAACTAGAGAGGGATCAGAAGTCAGAGAGACACACTCCTGCTGTCCTCAAAAAAAGCAAACATGTGTTGCAACCTGCCTATGGGGGCTACTTGGCAAGGAATCACAGGAGCCCTCTAAAAGCTAAGCAAGGCCCCAGCCAATAGCGAGCAAGAAAACAGGGACTTCAGGCCTACAACTGCAAGGAAATGAGTTCTGCCAACGCAAAGAGGAACCTGAGCCTTGATGAGAATTCACAGGCCCTGCTACGTCCTTGATTTCTGCCTGGTGAGACTCTCAGTATAGGACCTAGCTAGCCTGTGCTAGGTCCTCTGTGCCCGGACTCCTGACTCTGGAACCTCTGAGATAATAAATGTATGTTGTTTAAGCCAAAGCCCCTAAATTGTGGTAATTTTCTTACACAGCCATAGAAAAGGAATATAATGATGATTGTTAGAATATGGGTTGTTGATGTTCCTTATCACACTTGCACTGTCTTCAGAAAAGAAATAACATAGTTTAGAGGGAAGACATTTGTATCTATACCATTCACCCCAAGGAGTCTAAAAGAGAGCAATCACTGACATTTGTCTCACAGTTTGGAGTTTATTTAACTTTCATATACAATCTCATTTGAATTTTACATCATTAATATGACAGAGCTTGGGAAGTAGTGAATAGGAACTAAGATTCTGGAGCCAGACTGCCTGGGACTGGCTCCCTATTCTGCCACTTACTAGATGAGCTCAGTCCAGTTCCTGGACCTGTGCCTCAGTTTACTCACCTGTAAAACAGGTGCTATGATTTGAATGTTCATCCCCTCTAAACCTCATGTCAAAATGAAATCCCTAGTGTGGTGATGTTGAGAGTTGGGGCCTAGTGGGAAGTGTTTGGAAAGGGGGTAGATGGCTCATGAATAGGTTAGTGCTCTCCCTCAGGTTGAGTTCTTACTCAGTTCCCACGCGAGCGGCAACCTACCCACCCCCAAACACTTCCTCTCCCCATATGTGATATCTGTACATGCCTGATCCCCTTCACTTTCCACCATGAGTCTAAACAGCCTGAGACTCTCTCCAGATGCCCAATCTTGAACTTTCCAGCCATCAGAATTGTGAGCCAAATAAACCATTTTTCTCAGGTATCCCTTTACAGCACGCAAAAGGAACTAAGACAACAGGGATGCAATAACATGTACTTCCTAGGGGTTTGTGAGCATTGAATGAGTTTACATAAAGACTAGCTTATAGTAAGGATTGGATACACATTTATTGCTATTTTTATCAATTACATTATCTAAACAGACTAGCAAAGCAAAATTGGCTTTGTTCACTTCTTATTGTAACATGCTACTACAATTGAAGTCTAAGGTTTCAGACCAGCCTGGCCAACATGGTGAAATCCCATCTCTACTGAAAACACAAAAAATAGCCAAGCATGATGGTGCATGCCTGTAATCCCAGCTACTTGGAAGGCTGAGGCAGAAGAATCACTTGAAACCGGGAAGTGAAGGTTGCTGTGAGCCAAGATCGCACCACGGCACTCCAGCCTGGGTGACAGAGTGAGACTCCGTCTCAAATAAAAAAAAAAAAAAAAAAAAGACAGACAGAAAGAAAGAAATCTAAGGTTTCAACAGATACTGCAATAAAGAGTTTGTGTATCAACCTAGAGAAAGGTAACCTGTAGCTGGGGAAGAATGCCCACCCAGCCTGCAGCTGTTATCCTGATTAGAATGGGGGAAAACAGGCAAGAATGCATGAGCTTGCTGCATACTCCAGAAAGGATCCTGGCCTGAGCAGGAGTATGGTTGCTTCCTTTTGTCCAACAGGATTCTAGGTTTGAGATGAGGACACAGACCCAAGTGGGTTCCTACCACTACGATCAGCATTACATAGCCTCCATCCCAGTCTAGAGCACAAACAGGCATCCGTCTTCAGAACAGAGCCAGACTCATAACATGACACTTTCCAGTCAAAGATTACACCACCAAGCCAATGGGAAGCTCCCTATCACAGGGCTGCTGTGGTCTGAAGGAGGAGTTTAGGTTTCTGGGCGCTGATGTGGTAATACCCTGTAAAAGTTTAAGGGGTGGTTACAGGCATATTTTCCCAGGGTAGTTTTCTGTCCCATTAAAGTACCATGGGCCAAAAGACCTTCTCAGTCATCTCTCACCTATTCTGCTAATTTCTCAATTCAGGTTTTAAAGAACAACTCTTATTGGTAGGGGAAAAAAGCATATCTGAGTAAATATCTACTTATCTCCTTTCTTTTATTATCTGCACTCTTTTGTCTCTATTCTTCACCTTTGCAGCCTTTGTGCCACATAGTGACACACACCCAATGTCTCCTTTCTATCTTGTCAAGTATTTCCAAAAATCACTCCTCCTCAACAACAACAAATCATTGATAAAAGGAAAGGAAAGTTAAAACTAAAAACACTCGACCTTATCTCCCAATAACTCAAAGGCATGTTGGTTTGTTTCAGAGAGTTTACCTTAATTCGCACTGGAAGATGTACTAGAAGATCCAAGAAGTAAAGCCCAAATGCCTGCAGGATGTGTGCAGTTAGCATGCAGGAATTGCGGGATCTAAGGTGAACCAGAGGAGCTGAGATTACCTGCCTTTTAAAACTCTGTGCAGACCTAACAGAATGGCCCAACACAACCCCCACAGTGAACCACAGATGACTGGGGCCACTCACTTATAATGACCAAAGGCCTAGAGAGTAGGAGACTCTTTCAAAGCCAGTTTGACACGGGGAATGCAGACACTGAACAAAGGCAGGAGGAGCTAAAAAGAAAGTCAAAGCAATCAGAACTGCTTTCTGAAAATTGCCATCCTAGTTGATTTTTGAGCTCAGAATTCTCCACTTGGCCTGTTCCAGTCCAAAAGGGAAGCTGGAACCACACAGGCAGTCTGAATGCAAAGGCAACAATCAAGAGGAAATGCCTCAGCCGCTAGCACTCAATTAATGATCTTGGATATTTTGATCAAAGAAAAATGTTTTCTCTTTTTAACCAAAAAAGTCAAATCACCTACTATTATTGGATGGGTTTTAAACCATTTGGCGGCAAGCTCTACCCATCACAACATTACCTATTGGGTAGACGGTTTTTAAAATAGGCTTTTCCCCAAGGAAGAATTCCCTGCTAAAATCCCTTGAGAGCAAATGTTGCCCTAGCAAAGCTTAGTCTAGGCCTAACAGTACACACAGTCCTCAAAGAGTTTGGTGTACTTGTTATTTGTATAACAGGATGCCAAAATGGGAAATTTTTATATCTCAGTTTGGAGATTAATAGACTCCAAGGCAGAATTTCAAAGTTAATGAACAAGAGCCAGTTAGAAGACAGAGACCTCTCACCCACAACAAGAATATCAAAGTCAGAGACAAGAGAAAATCTACTGAGAAAAGAATCTGTAAGAAGGATTTCTTTGGAGAGAGCTGTACTTTAACCCTTGGGAAAGGGTTAGAGAGAGTCTATTCTCACTTCAAACCTGAAGAAGGGGAATTCAATGGGACCACTCAGAGAGCTTCACATGGGGCTCCTACAATTTGGAAGACTTGGTGGATGCAGATGCTAAAGCAGGTGATACACTGTGCCTGCTGACATGAGCTCAAGGAGAGGTAGCTATGTTGGTATCCAAGTTTCTGAGTGCAGAGGATGCCTGGATGTGTCCTACAGACCAGAAGTGAGCCACTCATGGGAGAGCTGGTGTGAGGTCACATTAGGTTATGTCTTGTCGGGTCTCCTGGACATTTTATGAGACTCCAACTAATGAAAGCTGGAGGTGACTACCAACCAGACTCCTTGAAGTGAAGAAGGGATCAGTGAAGAGCCAGAGGAGAGAGGGTACATTATCTGCATCACAGAAGCTAGAGATGAAAACAACCCAGTGATCAGGGTGGCAAAGGGTAAGGGCAGAAAGCAGGGGGGTTGGGAGATGTTAGGGAGTGGGTAGTCTCTAGAAAATCCACAGAAACATCCAGAAGGAAAAATGTTAGCCTTACATGCACCTGCCAGGCCCCAGAGAGTTCAAGGCTATCTAAAAACAGTGACACCAAGTCAGAACTTCTGACTCCTCTTATCTTTCCATTCCAATGTGGAAGAGCCAGATGCAGTCCAGTCATGTAGGTAAAAGGAAAAGGAGAACATGAAGAAAGTAACCAACATATCACTCCAGCCAAAACAGCTGAAGATAAATTGAGATTTATCTTCAATCTGCTCTGTCAACGCATTAAGACCAAAGTATAACCTCACCTCTCACACAAGGAGGTCATTTGGTCACATGGGCTTATTCATATTTGAACTTCACCTAATGGTTAAGAGCAGTTAACTGTATTTCCCAATTCGTGTAGAGCTCATGTGTGTTCTTCACCCATTTCCATTTGAGGATGATAATTTATTAAAGTTTAAGCTTTGAAAACTCTTCTTTAGCATGAAAGAGATCTGAGTTTTCAAAATTTGTTTAGCTTTTTGTTTTGTTTCGGTTTTGATGTTCTTCCTGCTGCCTTCTATAATTGTTTCCATAGAGTTGATGGCTATCTTGCCCTTAACACAGCAAGCATCTGTATTCTTGACTAAACATTAACAGACTAACATTAATAGGTTGAAAATCTGGATGCAAGCAAAATGTGGTAAAATAAAGGTTGTGGATTTGGGGGCATGGAGAAGGAAAGGCCAAAATAATTGAGACTATTAAGGAGTGAACTAGAATGGGACTTGAAGTATAAAAGGCAAAATGTTAGGTGGTTAGTTAGGAGCTGTTCATCTCCGTTACAAACAGGAAAAGAAAAAGAGGAAGAAGAGGAAGAAGAAGAAGAGGAAGAAGAGGAAGAAGAAGAAGAAGGAGGAGGAGGAGGAGGAGGGAGAAAGGAGGGGTAGGGGAAGAGGAGGGGTGGGGAGGGGGAGGGGGAGGGGGAGGGGGAGGGGAAGCAGCAACAGAAGCAGCAACATTAGCTGTATGTGTTGTGTTAAGTCAGGCTGGCGTTAGGGGGCTTGGAAGGAGAAAATTACACCACTGCTCATTTTCTTTGCTTCCCTCTCCCTACCTGAAGTAAAAGCCAAGCCAGAACAAAGATAGCCTAAGTCCTGGGACAAGGACTCTGGTTACATTCTTACTAGGAAGAAAAATAATTTGAGCATTTGTTCAAAGACTCTAGTTTGCCTCAAATTCTTGAAATTCAAATGGTATCAGAACTCTGAGCACCAACACATGAAATTTTAACATATGTTCACTTACTTGCAGCCAGTGATGACCTTCATTTTAAGCAGAATATGTTAAAACAACACTTGAAACATTACTACATGGATTATTTTTAAAAAGTTCTTTTTTGAGAATTTAAGTCTGATAAATTTAAACCTAACAAAGACTGGAAGAAACAGAAGAGGAATTCGGAAAGATAATTGGAGATGCTGTAAAGTTATTATTTACGAATAAGCAAATAAAAATAGTTAATCCTTGCTAGGGAATATGAGGACACACCAAAATGGGTTTAGGAAGAGAGGCATATTTGGGAAACTGCTTCTCTGGGCTGAGGGAAACCTTAGCATAACTTCTACAGGCATGAGAAGGATGAGGCCATATTTCATTCCACAAATGGAGTAAGCAGGCAAGAAGAGAGATGGTATGACACTATTGAGTGGACATTTCTGCAAGCTAGGAAGCACTTCCATGGAGAGTCAGAAGGGATTCAGAGAGGTGTCCAAAGACTTGAGGGGGAAACTTGAAGAACTCCTTTAACATTTCGGGATGATCTTGTTTGTGCCACAGTTAAGAGCATATAGCTAAGAGCATAGCTCAGGAGCAGGTCTACATGGGATGAATTCCATGGTAGCTGTGTGCACTTGGGCAAGTTACTGGTCCTCTCCGGCCTTCAGTTTGGACACCAGCAGAACAGGGATGCTAGCAGGACCACTAGGTGGAGTCCCGTGAGGATTCAATGCATTAGTACATGGAAAGTACACAGTAGGTGCATTTAAGTGCACTAGCCCCTGACTGGACAATAGCTCTACAAAAAAAGAATAAAGGAAATCAAGAAGAAAATCAAGACTAAAAAGATTAACAACTGCTCAACATCACACTCAAACCTAAATGTCTATTTCTAAACCCAGGGCTTTCTACAGTAATGCCCCGCTGCCATGAGACTTCTGCCATGGGGCCCATAACAAGAAGGAATCAAGTTTAGTTTCATTTCTTCTTGCCATGCTCTATGACAGTGTCAGTAAGCAGTAATCAAGCAGTTGAGAACTGCCTTGTTCCACAGGGTCTTAAAGTATAACTAGTCCATTAACCCTAGAGGCAGAGTCAGTTCAAATCACATCTCAACTCCTACCGGCTGTGTGACCTTGGGAACTGCACTTTAACCTCACTGAAATGCACATAGCTCACAAATAGACTGGGAATGTTATGCACCTACCATACTGGCTGCTTATGAAAATGGAATTAGAAAACACATATTATTCTTTATTACATAACTGAATTTATAAAGCATTTTCCAAATAAAAAAAAAAATTTGTGTTTAAAAAAATAAAAAGTACTGGTTTATGGTAAACAGTCAAACTGTAGCTGTTTTTGTCATCATCGTCATTATCATCACCAACACAGGGTTCAACTAACCAATTGGTACTCGAATTTCCTCTATAACAGTCGCTTTTAAACATTTTTTTACCACAATCCATGGAATAAAAAAATTCATTGTGACTCTGCATGCCCTTACATATATATTTAAAGTAGACATTTTATAACACAATATTTTCCCTTGATACATGCAATGTATTTTCCATTCTATTCACTCCATTTCATTTTTTAAATGTTGGTCATGACCCACTAAACTGATTCCATAATCACTAATTGGTTACCACCCACCATTTAAACAATGCCATGTTGCATCATTTCTGCCAACCATTTCTAAAATCTCAAAGACAAAGTTCACCAATGTTTATTGAGCCCATAACGCGGTAATCACTGAACTAGAATCTAAATGTTAAGATAACTTTCCAATTAGATAATACATTCCCCAAAATAATTTAGCATGTGATAAAAATTATTCCATGTACATTGTAAATAAGCAACAGTTGTTCATTTTGCTTTTACAGATCACAGTTTACTGTTCACCAATTACATTAACGTAATTCATTGTTGGCTGGATGTGCCCTGAAATTGCACCAAATATCTATAAACTCCCCTTCATCAGTTGAGAGCAGTATATAATAAACTCTCCCAGGTCCTTGGGCTAATGCTTGGTCCCTGATAAATGCTCAATAAATGGCACCTTTTATTGTAATTTTCTTTCACCAGGATCGTTAGCATGTTCTATTATAAATGCTCTAGGTCCACAGTAATAAAGTAGCTGCAGGGCCCATGTGACTATTTAAATTTAAATTAATTCAGATAAAACAAAGCTGAAATTTCAGTTTCTCAGTTGCTTTAGCCACATTTCAAGGGCTCAATACCACACACGGCTAGTGGCTACCGTACCAGGCCAGTGCATCTAGGGGTCCCAGGGTCCCCCTAGAAAAAAACTCAGCCTGTTGCCAAGATGATGCCAGGTTTTCCTTTCCTTTACTGTACCTCACAATTCCATATATGTTTAAGCTTCTCTGGCAGAATCAGACATTCATGCTCATATATGTACTCTCCATGCATATTCTTAGACAACTTTTACAAATTGGAAAAGCAATAGCAATGCATTGTAATTTTTCTTTCACCCAATTAATTTTACCAGCTAAACATCTAATCTTCTAGTCATTTTTTATTATTATAGGTTTATCTTAATTCATCTCACAATTAGTATTTTTATTTTTAAGATGGGGTCTCACTCTGTCACCCAGGCTGAAGTGCAGTGGTGAGATCTCAGCTTACTGCAACCTCCGCCTCCCAGGCTCAAGTGATCCTCCCGCCTCAGTCTCTCAAGTAGCTGGGACTACAGGCGTGCTCCACCATGCCCAGCTAATTTTTGTATTTTTTGTAGAGATGGGGTTTGCCATCCAACTCAAGCAATCTGCCCATCTCAGCCTCCCAAAGTACTGGGATTACAGGCGTGAGCCACCATGCCTGGCTCACAATGAGTTTTTTTTCCTTTTTTTTTTTTTTAACTTTTATTTTAGGTTCGGGGGGTACATAGGAAGGTTTGTTACATAGTTGTTACAAAAATAAACTCATGTCCTGAGGGTTTGTTGTACACATTATTTCACCACCCAGGTGTTAAGCCCAGTACCCAACAGTTACCTTTTCTGCTCCTCTCCCTCCTCCCATCCTCCACCCTCAAATAGAATCCAGTGTCTGTTGTTTCCTTCTTTGTGTTCATAGGTTCTTATCTTTTAGCTTCCACTTGTAAGTGAGAACATGCAGTATTTGGTTTTCTGTTCCTGCATTAGTTTGCTAAGAATAATAGTAGCATTGGTATTCCTGCAAAAGACATGATCTCATTCTTTTTTATGGCTGCATAGTATTCCATGGTGTATACGTACTGCATTTTCTTTATCCAATCTGTCATTGATGGGCATTTAGGTTGATTTCATCTTCATTGCAGCACTATTCATAATAGCACAATAAGTATTTTTAAAAGTTATAGAGGTGATATCTGACATGATATTAGTTCATTAATTAGCTGATATTTGAAAGACACTCTTGGCTTATGAATTTCCAATGCCGTTGATATACTCTGGAGCAGCACTGTCCATGAAAGCTTCCTGTGATGATGAAAAGGTTCTATGTTTTCACTGCCTGGTATGGTAGCCACTAGCCATGTGTGGTATTGAGCCCTTGAAATGTGGCTAAAGCAACTGAGAAACTGAAATTTCAGCTTTGTTTTATCCTAGTTAATTTAAATTTAAATAGTCACATGGGCCCTGCAGCTACTTTATTACTGTGGACCTAGAGCATTTATAATAGAACATGCTAACGATCCTGGTGAAAGAAAATTACAATAAAAGGTGCCATTTATTGAGCATGTATCAGGGATCAAGCATTAGCCCAAGCCTTTTTTATACACTTTATGTAATTTACTTCTTCCGACAATCTTACCCAGTAGGTACTATTATTATTCTTCCCATTTTTTTCAGGGAAAAATCTGTAATACAGGACCCCTCCAGTTCTAAAACCAAATGTCTCTGTGATTTAAATAAAAGGGTTGAGATCAAGAGGTTTGGAGAATCTCCGCCCACTTGAGGACATGATACTATTTTTACATTTACTTAAGAGTTATTCTCACCAGCTTTTGAGAGGGTTTGAAGGGGCTCATAGACTAGATTGTGCTTAAGACATTTAAGGATCATAAAGAATAGAGATCACTTAGGGAAAAAAATGATAGATGAAAGGTCTCTAAGCACCACATTTCTGAGTTAGAAGATTGATTAAAGCTTTCCACCTAAGGCAAAAAATAAAAATATAATTAATTAACTAAAGACTACAAATACTGGGGCTTTAAGTTATACACAGCATCTGTTGTTATTTATTTCTTGACCAAGATATCAATCAAATTGGTGTGCAGGCTTCACCAAAGATACAGGATTGCTCAAGTAATTCCTGTCTCTCTCTTCCTCCATAAAAGCAGGCAATATTGCAGGAAAATCTAACTCAGTAAAGGCAATTCTCTGAGAAGTTCTATTAGCCCAAGACTCACCTTTTGATAGCATATTAGTGTCCCTTTGTTCATCCAGCACTAACTCAGATATGGCTTCCCTGACGGGTCCCTGGGGAATGGTCTCTTGTGTGTACTGTTGCTGCTGACCACTCAGAGACTCTTTCTCTGGACTGGAAGGAGGGTTCACAGCCTTCTTCACCAGCAGAACAAGAGAAGAGTAAATAACACAAGTGGCCACTTGGCTACGAGCAGACTGTTTCAGCCAACATGGGAAATATCTATAGGGGAGAACTGCATGTTTTCATTTACCTGCAGTTGAGCTGAATTGCTGTGTGTACATGACATGTTATGTGTGTGTGTCAGAGGTTTCATTAAATGTTTTGAATTTGTTTGTGGGGTTTGCCTCCTTATGTACTTTCTTCTATTTGAAGAAGAGAAATAAGCGCCAAAAAATACACGCACACACTTCTACTTCGAAACAATGACTTCTACAGGGACTCTGTAAGGGGGGGTGCCTTGTTGTAACCAGCTCAAACAGAACTAAAGACTTAGTTGCCTCTTACCCTTCAGTACACAGCTGCCTCTAACTCAACTTTTCCTTACTACTTTCCTTAAACTGGTGGTGGTGGAAGAGTTAGGATAAGGAGTGCGAAGCCTGTAACAGCCTTAATGCTCCTCCAATTCCATTGGAAGAGAAAAGTAAAAGTTTATAATTTGTCTGCTTATCATATGTATCTTAATTTAATCCTCACGGATCTATTAATGGTAGGTTTGGCCTTTTCCTCCATTTTAGAGATGAAAAACACGGAGGTAAATCACTCAGGATCCCACAGCCAGTAGCCATCTATATCCACAGTTCCGCATCTGCAATTTCAACCAACATCTGAAAATATAAACAGTCTTAAGGGACATGAAATCCGAGGATGCAGAGTGAAAGAGGCAACTTTCCACATGCACAGATTCCAAAGGGCCAACTGCATGGATCCAATCCCCCATGGATACCGAAGGACAATTGGCATGCATTTAAGTTTCCTCTATGTCTTTTCATGGCTTGATAGCTCACTGCCTTTTATAGCTGAAAAAAATATTCCATTGTATGATGTATCATCGGTTATTCATTCATCTACTGAAGGACATCTTGGTTGCTTCCAAGTTTTGGCAGGTATAAGCAAAGTTGCTGTAAACATTCATGAGCAGGTGTTTTAATATACTTCAGTTTTCGATTCATTTGGGCAAATACCAAGAAATATAATCGCTAGATTAAATGGTTTGAGTATATTTAGTTTTGTAAGTAAGAAACAAGCATCCTGTCTTCCAAAGTGGCTGTACTATTTTGCATTCCCACCAGAAATGAATGAGAGTTCATGTTGTTCCACATCCTCACCAGCATTTGGTTGGTGTCCACGTACTGAATTGTAGATGTATAGTGGTATCTCATTGCTGTTTTAATCTACAGTCCATAATGAGAGATTATGCTAACCATCTTTCCATGGTTGCCATCTATATATCTTCTTTGGTGAGGTATCTTTTCAGACCTTTTGCCCATTTTTTAAAAACTGAGCTGTTTTCTTACCGTTGAGTTCTAAAAATTCTTTGTAGATTTTGGATATGAGTCCTTGATCAAATAAGTGTTTTTCAAAGATTTCGCCAAGTCTATAACTTGTCTTTTCATTCTCTTAATAATCTCGTTTTTTAGTAAAACAATCAGGACATAGTCATATATTTATTTTGGAATATTTTAAATGAACAGAGTTAATGTTATATAATTGATACTGCAAGGTGAAATACTAAAAAGTGAAATAACTACCCATTATGCAAGGTTTTTATTGATTCTATGTATTAAATAGTGATATTACTTCAATAATATGTTATAGGACCTCTCAGGGGAAGACAGAAATGCAGCACTTCCAATTTTTTTAGGGTCTCATTTTATTAAAAACACTAAAAAGATGACAAAAATTATACTACATTTATATTTTTAATATAGTATATACTTTATATATCATACATTGTATGTTTGTATATATAATATATTCTATCAATGTTTGTATATATAGCATATACTATATATTTTTGTAAATATAATTTTATATATGCTATATATACCAAAATATGTAGTATATGCTATATATACAACATATATAAAAAGTAATTTTTATATAAAATCATCCCAAAAAATGTCACACGTGTTTATATACTCTCATTTGGAAGAAATGTCCAAAGCCTGAATGTGAGGTCCAAGCCAATTCTCTCTGCCCTGTCTCTCAACCCCCAAAAGTGTCCTTTCTTCCCAGTCTTTTTTTGACCTACTTGTAAATTTTAGTTTGCCTCATTGATTTTCTGGAGCCAGGTGCTAGGTTTGGATCCTGTCTCTACTCCTAGCACCAGTGTGACCCTAAGCAAGTTGTTTAACCTCCTAGTGCCTGAAGTTCTATTTACAAAATGCAGCTAGTAACTCCTGCCTGGAGTGCAATGGTGAGGATCAATGAGCTAATGTGTGGAAAGGACATGGACAGGTCTCAGTACATGGTACTTATGAGAGCTCAGTATGGCTGGACAACAGTAGCCTTTGCACTCCCCAAAGCAATTCTCACAGTTTCTAATCTTGTCAATTTACCTAGTCATCTCAATTGTTCTTAAAAACTTTTACTCATTTTTTTCATTGTTATGAAAATATAAAACTGCCTTTTCTGCACAATTATTCTTTCTTTTGTCAACTGGTTTATAAAAGGTGAACGGATGAATCTCAAACTCATTTACATGGATGCATCTCAAATGCATTCTGCTAATTCAACTGCTGCTCCTTTTCCAGTGTTGCAGGGCTGACATTTGGGTTATTCAGCAGCACTGTACTTTGAAGGGCAATAGCTTTGAGCCCTTTCAGCTCATGACTAAGCTATCAGAACACAGAAGTCCAAAATCATAGTGTGCTATGCAAAATCCAAACTACAGTGTACCAAGTTATCACATTTCATTACTTCAGTATGTTTAAAACACAAGACTTCTGGAAGATATTCCTCTAGGGTATTCATTCTGAACAATAACAAGGAACTATGCTGAAAAAGAAATTTCAACAAAAACTAAAATAGAACTTCAAATGGGCAGAAGAATGCACAATTCCAAACTGCGACCTGCCCAGAGAATGAAACCCACCAGACTTTTTCCATCTACAAAGAAACCGAATTTAATGTTCTTTGGGTTTTTATCAACACCAGGTAAATGGGAAGAATCTCTCAGAAGCACTTTATGAAGTTATACAAAGAATTATTTTTAAAGCATTTCATGGTTGGCAGCTTAAGATAATTTTTTTTTTAATTTTTAAGGAAAGGCTTCTTAGTTCTTCCAATGTGTTGATAACATGTGCTGCAGATCTCAGTAATTGCAGCAGATCAATCTTGATGACACAGTTGAAAATACTATATCCTAAGAGTATGGAAATCCAAAGGAAAAACCCTCCCACTGGGTTAGGCACATTTTATCTAATGCATTAGGACCTCATGAAAATCACACATTACAGAACTCCATTCACAGGCTCCCTCTTGACTGCCTGGACGGCAGACCCACCTGCCATGACAACGTTTTGGTGTCAACTCCGAAGGCATCTGCCTTTCTGTCATAGAGGACTTCTCCCTCTCAAAAGTATTTTCACTTGTGTTATCTTGGAAGGTAAGGAGAGCTTGAAGTGGTTAAATCCACACATAATTCAGGAACTTTATTTTCCTTAAAGACTTCCATCTCTTCCCCTACCTGGTAACAGTTTCCAAAACGGACAAAGCTGAATCTCACCTCTTCGGCTTTGCTTTCCCACATTTGAAATGAAACAGGCATGAAATTGGCCAACTTTTCTCCCAAAGGCCAGAGAGTAAATATTTTAGGCTTTGCAGGCCATTCCGAGCCTGTTGAAATTACTCAGCTCTGTAGTTGTAGCACAAAAACAGCCACAGAGAAGACACAAATGAATCAGTGTGGCTGTGTTCCCACCAAATTTCATTTACGGACATTGAAATTTAAATTTCATGTAATTTTTATGTATCATGAAACATTATCCATCTTTTGATGTTTTTCCCAGCCGTTTAAAAACGTTAAAACCATTCTTAGCCTGAGGGTCATATAAAAACAAATATTGGGCCAAACTGAGCCCACAGCCCAGAGTTTGCCCTGAAAGAAATCTCAAAACATTTCATAGTCACATATAAACAGGAGCCAGATCCTTCTACTGGAGTGAACTGTAGAATCCTACAAGGAGAAGCTCCCAATTTGCAAATATAAACAGCAGTATGCCCAGAAACTCGTTGTATGTATGTTTAAAAATTCACCATATATCATAATCTCATTTCATGTCTTATGAAATTCAAACCTAATGAAGAAATCTTGATTTCTTTAATATCTAATTTAATATGTCCTCTCAACATTAAGAGATGTTTAAATAGTAAACACTAATATTAAATATGTATTTGGTATTTTAAATATAGATTTAAATAGGAAATATTTTTAATTGGAATATTTAAAAATGTAATTTCTATTCTTAACTGGCTGCAAAAGCAGTTAAGTAGGAAGAGAAGTGCTATGAGTAACACTGCTCGACCATTTACCATACGTCAGGCACTGGATGCAGCATTTTCTGTGTGTGATTCATTTAATCCTCACAGCAGCTTTGTGAGGCTGATCATTGTTATTCTCATTTTACAGTGGAGAAAACCAAGACATGAAGCTAATACACAGTGGAGCCAGAATCCCAGACAATTCAGCTCCAGAGCTGGCAATGTTAACCACCTAGTAAGAGTAACATATACCAGAGGAGTTAGATGTCGTTTCTCTTTGACTTTGAATCAGTAATCTTTTAGGATTGCAATGGCCTTTCATTTTTTATGTATTTATACTTTACTTTTACTGACACACAAATGCATATTTTTAAGGACTCTCAGTCTTAAAATTGATTTGCCAATTTAGATAAAATATATATAAGGAAGCTATCCAACTATGCACAAAAAAGCTTAACTCTTTATTCACATACAAATTGAATGCTCTCCCAATTCTATCCATATATGATTCTTACACAATTTGAAATGCTTTACATCTTTCTTTTTAACATAGTAGAACATGTCAACTGTGATTTTCCTCATTGACCCTCATGGCATCCCATACAGGTAAAGAACTAAGATAGAAGCAGAGTCAGATCTTTCAGTCATTCACTCACACGTTGAGTCAGAAACACATGCATTGAACATGATTACCATGTGCAAGCCATTGTCTCAGAGGCAGGGAGGTTTACAAAATGAATAAGGTCCCTTGATGGTTAATTTTACATATTAACTTGGCGAGGCCACCATACCCAAATATTTGGTCGAATACCAGTCTAGATGTCACTGTAAAGGTATTTTTTGGATGGGATTAGCTTTTTAAGTCTGTAGAATTAGAGTAAAGCAGATTACCCTTGATAATGTGGGTGGCCAACTTCACCACTACACAGTATATTCATGTAAGAAACTTGCACCTGTAGCCCCTAAATATATAAAAATAAATAACTAAACAAGATAATGTGGATAAGCCTTGTCCAATTAGTTGAACTCCTTAGGCAGAAAAGATTGAGGTCCCCCAAGAAAGAATTCAGATCGCCTTTAGACTTTAGCAACATCAGCTCTTCTCTGGGTCTCCAGACTGCTGGTCTGCCCTACAGATCTCAGATTTGCCAGGATCCATGTGATATGTCTCTCTCTTTCTCTTCCAATAGATAGATAGATAGATAGATAGATAGATAGATAGATAGATAGATAGATAGATAATAGATAGGATGATAGATATATATTCATAGACGACAGATGATAGATAAGCTCTATCTTTATCTCTATATCTCTATCTCTATATTTCTATATCTGTCTCTATATCTCTGTCTCTGTATCCACTCACACATCTTATTGATTCTGTTTCTCTGAAAAACACTGACTAATACAAGTCCTCTCCAGAACCATCAGATTGGGCAGTGGGGGTTATTCTTAAAATTCACCCAGTGTCGATTAGATGTAGACAGAGGGTGCTCTCTCAGGCTGCTGCTGGGAGTAGAGATGTTGCAGTCGCTGTGAGGGGCAATATGTCAATATCCAGGTCACTCATCCTGTGACCTGGCCTCAGAAGAACAACCCGGAAGGACTGCAGAGCCAAACCCACTGGGAATCTGCTGAGTGGACCAAAATGATTGCCAAGTGCATTTACAAAAAGATGCCACTCAGTGAGACAATTTCAAATCTATCTCAAATCATTCAAGAATGAGAGAGACACCTAAGTCATATTCATTCATGACATGCTTAAAAAAAAAGAAGAAGAAGAAGAAGCTGGTGGGGGCCATGCCTAGCACTTTGGGACCCCATTGCCTTGGGAGGAGCAGTCACTGCTCCTGCTTACCAGCCACCCAAAAATGGCCTGTTGTCCTCACAGCCAGAGCAAAAAGCCTACATTCATGACATAAAGAGAAGAAAGCCACTAGAACAGTGTCTTCATATAACTGCTTGACGAATACAAATATTAGCTATGATTAAGGACATAAAACTATACATTTCACTGTTTTTATTTTAAGCAACTTGCTACATAAAATGCATGCCTTCCTTCTAGCACTTCTACCCTGCATATGGTGGTGCCAAATGAGCCCTTTGGATGGAACCAGCCGGTTCTGTTGAATAGTCCATTGACTCAGACATAGCTTGATTTACTCTTTTTCCACCAAATTAACAAATGGTGGATATTTGTCAGTCATCAGTCAGGCAGTTGGTAAGAGGACCACTCTCATTCTTAAACACACAACACACGACTACGTGAAATTTCACAATGAACAGTTGATTGTAACAGAAGTAAACTGAAATCAAATTTCTTCCTCAGCTTTCTTATTGTGTTCTTTTTATTTCCTACTGGGTCTTGATGAACTAAACTACTTTTAAAGCCTCATTTTTCCTGCCCCCTACTGTAGATCAAAACAGAGCCCTTCAAATTCATCACAGGGAGCTCATGGTCGGCACAAAACAAACACCAAGAGGTATGTTTCATTACATCCTCAGTGATCTCTTAGAGTGTCGGATAATGAAGAACATGAATTTCTGGCAGGTAACTTGGCACACTTCCAGAGGTCAGTCTGCCAGATTCATTAGTAAAGCTTTAACATTTTCTATACTTTTGAACTAAACAATCCTACATCTTAGAAATTATCCAAAAGGCAAAATAATATCATAAGACATATGGAATGATTTAACTGCGTTATTTTCTCAATTTTTGAGAAAGAATTTGTGTAACTTCTCTATTAAGAACAATGGGGCTTATGTTTGTTTTTGCTTATTTGTTTATGTGTGTGTTTTAAGAGCCTAAGCTTTAGGGAGAAGAAAACTCGAGTCAGAACTTTGAGCCTGCCCTTTTAAATAGCCACAAGATATGAGGAAGTCACCTGGTTTCTTTGAGTGCCAGCTTTGAGATCTGCAAAACAGTGATTATATATGCCTCCCTCAATGTTCATTACAGACCGTTGCACACCTACAATTCAATAGTAATAGTCAGTAAATGCAGTCAGTGTATTTTTGAAGGAATGGGTGGATACACGATTGAACAACTGAATAAACCATCCAGAGTCTCTCCGTGGAGCTGGCTGGTCATGGTGAGGATGCCAGGCTGTCCCATGGACTAGAGTCCTCCATCTTGGCCACAGGTTTCCTGAGCTGAGAGAAATCACAAGGAGCTACCACACCTACATCCTCCCTCTCTATCTGACCAAAGACTTGTTCCATTGTCCCATCTTAGTTGATGAGACTTAAAGTCTCTTTAGAGAAAAAAGCCTAATGCCGTACACCTATGGCTCTCGAGTCCGGGCACTCGAGCTGGAGCACCTCAGTTAGTGAGCAATTCTTATGGCTCAGGACTTCACTCTATTTCTTTTTTTTTTTTAATTTATTATTATTATTATATTTTAAGTTCTAGGGTACATGTGCATAACGTGCAGGTTTGTTACATATGTATACTTGTGCCATGTTGGTGTGCTGCACCCATCAACTCGTCATTTACATCAGGTATAACTCCCAATGCAATCCCTCCCCCCTCCCCCCTCCCCATGATAGGCCCCGGTGTGTGATGTTCCCCTTCCCGAGTCCAAGTGATCTCATTGTTCAGTTCCCACCTATGAGTGAGAACATGTGGTGTTTGGTTTTCTGTTCTTGTGATAGTTTGCTAAGAATGATGGTTTCCACCTGCATCCATGTCCCTACAAAGGACACAAACTCATCCTTTTTTATGGCTGCATAGTATTCCATGGTGTATATGTGCCACAATTTCTTAATCCAGTCTGTCACTGATGGACATTTGGGTTGATTCCAAGTCTTTGCTATTGTGAATAGTGCCGTAATAAACATACGTGTGCATGTGTCTTTACAGCAGCATGATTTATAATCCTTTGGGTATATACCCAGTAATGGGATGGCTGGGTCATATGGTACATCTAGTTCTAGATCTTTGAGGAATCGCCATACTGTTTTCCATAATGGTTGAACTAGTTTACAATCCCACCAACAGTGTAAAAGTGTTCCTATTTCTCCACATCCTCTCCAGCACCTGTTGTTTCCTGACTTTTGAATGATTGCCATTCTAACTGGTGTGAGATGGTGTCTCATTGTGGTTTTGATTTGCATTTCTCTGATGGCCAGTGATGATGAGCATTTTTTCATGTGTCTGTTGGCTGTATGAATGTCTTCTTTTGAGAAATGTCTGTTCATATCCTTTGCCCACTTTTTGATGGAGTTGTTTGTTTTTTTCTTGTAAATTTGTTTGAGTTCTTTGTAGGTTCTAGATATTAGCCCTTTGTCAGATGAGTAGATTGCAAAAATTTTCTCCCATTCTGTAGGTTGCCTGTTCACTCTGATGGTAGTTTCTTTTGCTGCGCAGAAGCTCTTTAGTTTAATTAGATCCTTTTTGTCAATTTTGGCTTTTGCTGCCATTGCTTTTGGTGTTTTAGACATGAAGTCTTTGCCCATGCCTATGTCTGAATGGTACTACCTAGGTTTTCTTCTAGGATTTTTATGGTATTAGGTCTAACATTTAAGTCTCTAATCCATCTTGAATTAATTTTCGTATAAGGAGTAAGGAAAGGATCCAGTTTCAGCTTTCTACTTATGGCTAGCCAATTTTCCCAGCACCATTTATTAAATAGGGAATCCTTTCCCCATTTCTTGTTTCTCTCAGGTTTGTCAAAGATCAGATGGCTGTAGATGTGTGGTATTATTTCTGAGGACTCTGTTCTGTTCCATTGGTCTATATCTCTGTTTTGGTACCAGTACCATGCTGTTTTGGTTACTGTGGCCTTGTAGTATAGTTTGAAGTCAGGTAGCGTGATGCCTCCAGCTTTGCTCTTTTGACTTAGGATTGTCTTGGAGATGCGGGCTCTTTTTTGGTTCCATATGAACTTTAAAGCAGTTTTTTCCAATTCTGACTTCACTCTATTTCTTAAACACTGGATGAAGACAGGATTTACATCATTGAGTACTCATGCTGAGAAACAAGACCGCAGGCTATGCAGCCATCGTTTCAAGTGCTTATCCTATGTTAGAGATACAACCTCTGCATTTATTGAGAAGAAAGTGGAGTCTGACAGTAACTGCTACAAGGATTTCACCAAGAGCCCTGACAGCTGTCTCTCAAATATTCCTAACAACCCTTATGATCAAGTGAAAACTCTTAAAGTGACCTACAAAGTCTTTTGTAATCTGCCCCTGCTTACTCCTCTGGCCTCATTTGTGGGTACCTCATGTTAAGACACACCAAAAGGTCTGTACTTTCTCTACTCTTCATGCTCCCCCTTGCCTCTGGGCCTTCACACATGGTTTTCCTTCTGCCTAGAACATTCTCCCTTCTACTTGGCTAGTTCACACACATACACACACACACACACACACGTACATGTAGATAGATAGATAGATAGATAGATAGATAGATAGATAGATAGATATTTCTCATCAGTCTGACTCCTGTATCTCTTTCTTAATTAGTTATAAACTCAAGCAGGAAAGAAGAGTGCTATTTATAGACTTCTTCAACTTATGACCTCAGCATCTGTGAGTATACCAAAGAAGGTTTGCAATGCACAACCGGATATTTAATAGAAGTTGTCTCTGGGCACGTTTGGCTATATTTTATAGTTTTCCTGATAGAAATATATGTTGCTAAAATTTTCATGCTCCAGTCTCTACTGAAAAATAACTGTTTCATTTTAGATTTTCACCTGCCTTGATGAGCTAGGATTTAAATTCAAGTCAGCCTTCTTCCAAAGCCCATGCTTTCACAACGTGACTATTCTTCCCAGTTTGGGTTAAAATTACTTCTTTTAATTCCACACTCTCCACATTTATCTCTCAGATCCAGCTTACATTCACTGCCTAACTTTCCTTTCCTCTTATCCTTTCCCAGGGGTGAACCTTTAAGGAAAAAAAATTTTGAATAACAATAATCAAGGTAGTTTTGAGGCATGAAGCACTTGAATACTAAGCTCTTAGAGTCTGAGCTTTTAATACAATAAAATATTTGCTGGAGATTGGATCAGAAAAGGGTGTGTAGGTCACAGTCAATTTAAAGTCCACTATTGCTCACAGAAAGTATTCAATAAATATCAGCTGATGAGCATTTGAAGATGCATTCCAGAGCACTAAGGAAGATAATTTTCCAGCTGAGAGACTTAAATGTTAGGAGATTTAAAATAGCCAGCAAGGTCTCCTTTTATGATGTGCCATCTTTAACTGGGAAAGCAGCTAAAAGAAAGAGAACATAGGTCAAACAACACGATTAGAAAGGAAGGTGAGCAAGATTTACCATTATTTTACTGCACAGGGACACTGTGTCCACCCTGAATGCACCCCTCAGGCAATGGGAATATAAAGTTTTTTACTGTAGCAATTCAATGACTAGTTTTTTGTTGAAAGGCATATCTATTGCACCCAAACTCCTGTCATTCACAGTGGCTTACCCAATAAATTTCTGGATCAGTGAGTTAGACAGATAAATAAAATAAGAAAAACTAGAAAAAGAAGAAATGGAATGTTTTCTACCTACCTACACCTGTCCCTCTGGGCACCATTCATTTTTCCCCCACAAAGAAAGAAAATGCTTCTTTAAAATAATCAACTGAATTAAGTCAGCCAGTGGTATTTTTAAAATTCGGACCTCTGCTGAGAGCATCACTGTTCCATTTTGCCACACACCATTTCCATTTCTCAGCAGCACTCTCTCCCTCGCTCTTGGCCTTGGCACAGTTACACTGGGCTTTCTTTTTCTTTCTAAAACAGTCTACACTCTCAGGCATCCATGGTGGCTGCAGAATAATGGCCTGCAGATGCCCCATGGTCTAATTCTCAGAACATTGTGAGTATATTTCTCCCCATGGCAAAAAAGGACTTTGCAGATATAATTAAGATAAACGACCTTGAGATGGGCAGATTATCATAGGTTTTTCAGGGTGGTCCAACCTAATCACATGAGTCCAGAAAACCAAACAAACGGCAGTGCGAGAAGCACTCTGTCCACCGTTACTATCTTTGAAGATGAAGGAGGGGGCTACAAGGAAAGGAATGCAGATGGCCTTTCCTGGCTGGAAAAGGCACAAAAATTGATTGTCCCCTAAAGCCTCCAGAAAGAAATGCACTCTGCCAACACCTTGATTTTAGCCCAATGAGACCCATGTCAGACTTTTGATCTACAGTTATAAATTTGTATTGTTTAATCTACCAAGTTTGTGGTAGTTTGTTATAGCAAATATAGTTCCATATGTATTCCCCTCTACCTAGAACATTCTCTCCTACCTCTACTACATGGTAAATGTTTCATTCCTTTCTATTCCTCAAATATCATCTTCTCCATGAAGACTTTCCAAGGACATCCTCTTGTAAGGTTCTTTGATGGGTTACTCCATCCTCTTTGCTTCCAAATCTTCAAATATTCACCTCAAGTGGGTATATTGTGATTATTATTATAAACAGAACTCCATCATCTCCTTATACTGTGTATCTTTAATAGCAAAGACCATGTGTTCTCATCTAAGTTCAGGGTCTAACACATAGCAGGCAGTCCCTGATATCTGAACGAACAAATGGATGAAAGGATGTTTATAACACTTCTAGTTACAGACTGGAATTCTAAAAGAAGTCAAGGCAAACATGAATGAAATCAGGCTATAAACATGTAAAATCATTTGTAAAATATCAAAATAGGATCCGAATACTCATTTTTCTAGGTTTACAATATTCCATGAATCACTGCTATGCTACAGTATCATTTAGGAAAGAAAAAGATTGAGTGTTTAATGATCTCATAAGAATTATCTGCTAAGTTTGTTAACTATTAGGTAGGAACAGAAAAGTCTTCTTTTCTTTGGTGAGACCTGAACACCCCACTCCCTGTCCCAGTCTTAAGTGACAGATTTTGGGGTTCTTGGTGCCCTTTAACTATCTAAAGATAGGGCTGTGGTTCTCCAACTTTGCAGGCAGCAGGATCCACCAGAGGGCCTGGTAAAACACAGCTGCCAGGGGGTCTACCCTCAGAGTGTCTGATGCAGCAGGTCTGGAGCAGGACCATGAAGTTTTGTAGGTTGTTTTGTTTTGTTTTGAGATGGAATCTCGCTCTGTCGCCCAGGCTGGAGCGCAGTGGCACAATCTCGGCTCACTGCAAGCTCCGCCTCGTGGGTTCAAGTGATCCTCCTGCCTCAGCCTCCCGAGTAGCTGGAACTACAGGCACGTGCCACCACGCCCAGCTAATTTTTTTTGTATTTTTGGTAGAGACAGGGTTTCACTGTGTTAGCCAGGATGGTCTCGATCTCCTGACCTTGTGATCTGCCCACCTTGGCCTCCCAAAATGCTGGGATTACAGGCATGAGCCACCACGCCCAGCCTCAAGTTGTATTTCTAACAAGTTCCAGTGTTACAGAACATGCTGGTTAGAGAACACACTTTGAAAACCAATGTTCTAGGTCATAGATCACCCTGGATCTCTGGTTCTCTGGACAACCAGTCTGAGACCTCACTTCTGAGTCCAGGCACTGGCTGGGTGAGGTAGGATTAGG
Organism: Chlorocebus sabaeus; assembly: GCF_047675955.1. Classification (NCBI taxonomy): domain Eukaryota; kingdom Metazoa; phylum Chordata; class Mammalia; order Primates; family Cercopithecidae; genus Chlorocebus; species Chlorocebus sabaeus. The sequence goes on from NC_132911.1 coordinate 105,818,934, forward strand.
TAAATACTAATTTCCTTCCTCCTTTCCCTGACCACCCAGACCTACTTCTGATGGAACCAGACCCTCATTTAGCTTCAGGTTTCCCAATGCTTATTCTTTTCCATTGACAATGGCAACACCTCTCCCTTGCGACTGAACCCCAGAGCTTGATGATTAAAACAGATCGGCCACAGCATGTGGGCCTGGGAAGCACAGGGCTGCCAGACAAGTATGGAAAATTCAACAGATTTGAGGGCAGATCTGACAAGATTGCATTACAAGCGGTCATCTGTGTCCCGAGTACTTCAGGCTTAACTCAAACCAAAAAAACAAAAACATTAACTTCTTTACCAGAAGTAAAACATTGTTTCTAGGCAAGTGGGAAAGCAGCAAAAAGAATGAGGACACAGGTGAAACAATATGGTTAACATTTCCAAAATATACCTAAAATTCTCTTCCAACTCTGCATGGCTTGGTAGTGTTATTTACATCTGGAAACAAAGCGACAAAGCCACTTTTCCTCATTTTCCACCATTTAGCTTGATCGTGCTCTTTCAGACTTAGAGATGTCCCAGACTCCTGCCCCCACAACACATCCCACACCCAAACAATCTACTCCTTTCTCCCCTCCCCAAAAGTGAAAACTCAGTGAGATAAAGCAGAGGTTCTGGAGAAAGAACGAGAAATCCCATCCAGAAGACTACAGTGGGTCAAGCTGAGTCTCCACAGAATGACCATCTGCAGAATGAGCAGGGAGAAAGCATCAGATTCTCTCTGAGAACTACAGATACCCACTTATGGGTAGGAGTCCCCAGGATGAATGGATAAATCTCTTTTATGGCTCTGATGGACATCCAAGTACTTCATGACTGTGTCCATAGGGTTACCCCACCCCACCGCCCTGGACCACTGACATTTGGGACCTAAACAAAAGGGAGCTGGTCACCAAAGCAAAAATATTCCAAATTTCACCGCATTCCAGAGTGCAACAGATTATTTTTCAAAACTGCCTGCTATTTATTACTAGCTACCCAGCGCTGTCCTAGACAACTCCTTCAAGTTAAATCTGAAATGGGCTTTGCTGCTTTAAGGCCTCCGAGAGCTGAATATAATATATGCAGCTGCATTTCAGCCCTGTTCTCCATGAAACAAGAAATGTGAAATTTTGCTGCTGATTCCCAATAGTCCTAAATTCATAAAAATGAACTTTTGCAGTCATTTGAATAATATTTTTAAATGTATTCAACATTACATTCAAATCCCCTCCCAGGACTGTGTTTTCATTCCAGCCCAGCCGCCACAGACCTCCATACTCGGCAGAATTTTCACCCGTGCATAAATACAAGCGCATCTACCCTGGTGAAATTTCACGTACACAGGGAGATTATTTTTAGTTATGGAACCCAGTCAAAACTTTGTATAAAGCAAAATCAACCACGAGCAAAATTGGTAGACAAAATGATGATGTTCTTATTTTTTCATCTATTTTTATATTCTTTGTAGACATTTCTAGACATGAGTCAAGAGAAGCAAATGCCTTAACAAAGGGAATTTTGATGATAATGGTGACATCACTAGCCAAGTTATTCCTTGACTTTTTCGTTAAATATAAAATTCATATGTAGATAAGATCACATCTACCTATATGTTTCACTTTTCAAAAATGTCAAAGTTAGCTGGGCATAGTGGCTCACGCCTGTAATCCCAACACTTTGAAAGGCTGAGGTGGGAGGATCACTTGAGGGCAGGAGAGGCTGAGAGGGGAAGATCCCTTGAGCCCAGGAGTTCAAGGTTACAGTGAGCTATGATTGCACCACTGCACTCGAGCCTGTGTGGCAGAGCAAGCTGCTGTCTCAAAAACAAACAACAAAAGTCAGAGTAGAGGTAGTCTGCCTTTCTGAGAAAAGGAAAAATAAAGCTTTCATCAGATAAATAGTCAAGCAAAAATTATTGAACACCCACCAGAATGGAAGCCCCCTAAGGACTGAGACTTGGTCTTTGTTGTTCACTATCATAGCCTCAGCACCTACCACAATGACGGGCATGTGGTAAGTGCTCAGTAAATCCCGTGCTCACATGCTCCAGGGTGTGGCTACCTCATCAACATGCTAGACCATATCAGTCAGTTATTGCCACAACAATGCTGTGTGTCACACAACCACAGAATCTCAGTCTAACACAACAACAAACATTTATTTCTTGCTCACAGATCTGTTGTTTGGCTAAAATTTAGCTGATCCAGTTTGGCTGAGCTGGATTCAGATAGGCTCTACATGTCTGTCATCCTCTTTGAACCAACAGCATTTGAAACATTATCTTCTCCTAGAGAAAAAGAGGAGTACAAGGGGCCAAGCCAATCCACAAACTCTTATAAAGTCTCTGTTTTCATGTCAGATAATATCCCACTGGCCAAAGCAAGTCACATGACCAAGCCTAGCATGTGTCTCCTCCCACAGAGGTAGAGTCAGAGAGGGTGCAAATATCTCCCCATAGGCTAGCATTTCTAAAACTTGAATAAGGTACTTTCCTTTTAAAGAAAAAAAAATCCTCAAGGACCACCAGGGTTGACCAGTTATTTTTATTATAACTCACTTAAATATATAGAAATACAAAATGATTTATATGCTTGTAGTCTCATACCACTATAAAATAAATGCACAAATTAAACCCAAAACTGCAAAGCCAATAAAACTCAAAATAACATTAGTGCCATGTAAAGGATTGTGTTGTTTTGCTGAAACTAAGTTGCTGCTTTCGATTTGAATATGGTGCTGACTGCAATGGCCCAGATTCCCTTGCATTCATCATGCTTGAGCTGCCACGTGCCACATAAAGACCCCATTTCCCGAACATTTTTCTCTCTTCTAAAAACAGCACTCTGTGATATCATTTGGCCTATACTTGACGCAGATGCATTATTTTTATATTAAGCCTATTTTTTCTCATTAGACCATGACAATTAATGAATTTCTACTCAGGACCGACCAACGCTTCAGAAAATCCAAATGCACTAAAAATGAATGAGTAGAGGAATAGGTGCTTGTGGTATTAAGTATCATCCAGATGATCTGGAATAAGGAGATAAAGGGACATATTTTTTAAGATCATTATTTAAATGAAACTTCAAATTTTTCCATCTGTTGCCTCCATGCTGTTCTCATGGTTTCTTCCAGTCACCGTTGCCAACATGTCCACTACAGCCCCAAGCAATGCTCTAAAAGCTCAAAACTACTCTTGAAAGCCTGTCTCAAAGGAAATAGACCAGAAAGATTAGGAAGAGGGAGGCCTGAGAAAGAAAACATCGTTTCACAGTCAGGGTGGACAGCTGCCAGCTTCTGCCTTCCCAGCATTCACACCTGACTTCCTTTAGTGACCTAAGGGGACGGGCAGAATGACCCAGCCAACTTGCTCTTCCAGGAATTTGAATCGCCAGGGAAAAACTTCAGGATGGAAAACAGCTCCTGATTCATCCTGAGGTGAGTCCTGAAAAGACTATCCCTTAGTTTCCCAGGATTTAGAACCCCAGAATTGCCCCCACTTCCTTTTGAGACCAGGTTCATGTACAATTCATGCTTTTCCCTCCATCCTGGGAACTGCTCCATGGCCTATAGCGGATTCCTTTTTGGCTTCAGTAGCCAGAGTTGGTTTCTGTGCCCCAACTGATAAATATTCCAGCATGAATTTCTAAACATAAACAACCTCAAACAAGGCAATGATTACACGAACAAATGCAACTGTGTTTGCCTGTAGGTTCCCAAAACAGAAGTGATCTCATCCCCAAATGCTGTTTATGCTGTATATTCAGCTGTCACTGCCCTAGAGTTAACCCTTCCTCATCTATCCTGCAGCCCCAGAAATCTGGGAATATCTACACCAAGAGGAGAGAGTACTAGCAACACCCACTCCCCAACACTGCCAGGGCTCAGCAGAAGGGTCACTGGATGCTTGTATGAGTCAGGTATATGTTTCTTTAACCCAGCCCCATGTCCCTGAAACAGATGCCACCAGGGCAAGGCAGGCCGAGGCAGAATGAATGGATGGCTCCTCACACCTCCACAGCACCACTGGGCCCAGGTCCACCAAATACAAATAATACCTGCTGAATCACTTTCAGTTCTTTCGTTCTTTGTATGAACATCATTCACTCCCTTTCTCAGACACTTGTTGAGCCCTTTCTACTTCTACAAGTGATGCAGGTCCAAAACAAACAGCATTCCACAGACAGAGAGCTCCTTGGGGATAGCAGCTAAAGCTTATTAACCTCTGAAACCTCAGGGTCAAGTGCAGTGTCTACGGGTAGTAGCTGCTCCATGAACCTGGTGGTCTAATGATATGAAATGTACAAAAATTACATACCACACAGGAATGAAAACTTTCTTCACACCGTGTTTGAGCCAGTGTGCAAAGTCGAGGGTTGTCAGCGGGAAGCGCCCTAGAAGCTGTGCTTTATTCTTTGGCGCTTTACTCTTCCCTAAGTGTCTCCCCATCCACTCATGCCCTCGCTCATTCAACTAGGATTTATGGGAACCTCAGCCTTGCTTCTCTGACATGTCTTCAGTGGAGTCTAGCCTACAATGGAGTACCAGATTTGACAATTCTTCTTACCTCGGCATAAAAAAAAAAAAAATCAAGAAACCTCAGGCAATGGACGCTACAGCACAGGAGGAACCAAAAAGCTAAAAAGCAGCAGGGGCTTTGAGGGCTGAAGCGGGAGTGGAGAAAGAAGAAAGAAACAGTTGGAGAGATGTTCTCCAGGCTTGAAATAGAAATGCTGAGCGGCTGCAACAGATTTCGATCTGCTAATCTGAAAAGTCACATTACTTCTTGGTCCTGATGTGAATCAGTGAGGTTTTTTTTTTTTTTTTTTTTTTTCATATCCGCCCATATATTTCCACTGCTGCACACGCAGGCGCCACCACCCAAGGAAGCTGCTTTGCAGCTTGCCTGTTACCTCAGGGCAGTGTGACAGCGGGCAGAGCGTGGATGTGAACAACTCCAGGCACTCAGCCTTCTGTCCGAGCTACCAACAGATCCCCAGGAATGCTTGCTACAAACCTTTGGGAGGTTATTCCTCTGTGACTGATTGCTTACAAACGAAACAGAGGCCTTTAGTACATTGCGGCGAGAGACACAAAGGTCAGGGCATTGAGGCTGCACATGTTTGGAATTCAGCTTTCTTTGTTCTCTACCACCTGCATCCTCCATCCAATGTCATCCCAATTTCAAACTCCCCAGGGCTACAGGAGTTTGCTATTGGAGGCACTAATATCATAAATATCACAGCTATGCTGCCTCAAAAGTAAAATTTTAGTGTGGGCAAGGTGGTGTGCACCTGTAATCCCAGCACTTTGGGAGGCTGGGAGGATCGCTTGAGGCCAGGAGTTCAAGACCAGCCTGGGCAACACAGCGAGACCCTGTCTCCACAATAAACATTAAAATAAGGTAATAAACAAATAAATTTCTTGCACATTTCCATACCACATTTCCAAGGAGACAGGAGTGGGTTGTGGGTTTCTTGACAATTTTTATAACTATATATGATTTTATAACTATATATGGCTCTCAATTATTCATGAGAAGACAAATAAGTAAGCCTTTAGAAAACCCTTAGGATTTTTTCAGCTATTAGTTTTACCCTACTGGACCCAACTCGCAGCACTAACAAGTAGTAAAATGAGCCATTTCTTCATTCCCCACTTCCCTGAAGGTGAGGCCAATAAATACTGAAATGAGGAAAAGGCAGGCAGGCCGGGGAAGCCTGGAAGGAAATGTCACAGGTCATGTGCTCCACAAATGTCACAATAACTTTGAACTAGAAATAACTTTTGTCCCCAAGAGAGCCACTCCCTCCTCACTCAGCCTTCCTGAAATATATTTTACATTCTGGTTCTCATTTCCTAGGATCTCATTCATTTGCTACCAGGATCAGCATACGCTTTTTACCCAACGTAAGACAATGTTTGTATCTCTAATACCATCTTGCAGTTATTCAAGCATTTGCTCAGCAATTTTAGAATCTTATTGCATTACTTGCAGTCGGCACTCACTGTGTGAGTGGCATGATGCGCGGCCCAGACAATACACAAAGAACAAGATGACTGAGGCGTAGCCTGGGAGGCAGTCATTCATGACACAAATAGCTATTTAGTGACCATTTTGACATAGCTTTAAAAGAACACAACTTGTGAAATCCATTTCCTTTCAAGACTTGGCCTTAGAGAAGAGAGGGAAAACCCGCAGCAAGGCAGGTGTGTGCCCACCGGTTAACGTCCCTTGGGGCATGTCTGAATAGGAAGCTTCCACCTAATTCTTTCTTGTACTCTGGGAAAGCAGCATGAGCTCTGCACCAAAATGCACAAATTTATGTTAAATAAAAATATTGGGGAAAACGCTTCAACCAAAGCACAACATTTCAGAAAGAGAGTGCTCACAGCCCCAACTCATGAATGAGGCGGTTGGCCTGACATTGTCCTTGATGTCATCCTTCCATAGCTCTCGTCACCTTCTAGCCTCCTCTAAGCTCTACCCATCTCCAATTGCCTCTGGACCCCTACCTCCCAGCTCATTTCTACTAATTCTAACAGAGGTATTGGGTGAAAATGGCCTGGTCAGAATTGTTTGCATTTTAAAGGAAGAGTGCAGAAGACCAAAATAAATCTTTCAGATTCTAAAAATGGAAATGATAAAATTATCTCCTTGACCCATCAAACCACCTCCAATAGAGTCCCCCAAACCACTGCCCATTCCTAACCCATGGAGAGAAATGGGTCCACTTCTCATATGTGCAAACCCTGAGTCTGTGTCTTATTTCTACGTGCGCTCATTTCCAGCATGCTGGCCTCTGAAGCACCCCTGAGGTGACAGGGAAACACGTGAAGCCATTTTAAAATAACAACTGAACCCAAAGTGGCAGGCTGTGTCAAGATATCAAACTCAGATCAGGTATCATTGAAAAAATGTTACTCAAATGCTTAACCTTGCTGTTGTTGTTTACTCGTCCTTCAGCTGTATACTTTTAAAGTGATACAGAATCAGTTTTGTCCCAAACACACACACACTCACACACACACGAGCGCGCGCGACTGTCCTTATATGACCTTGACATAATTTTAACAAGGACTTTCCAGGAAGAGAATCTAGTAAAGCACCACTAGGCATTATCTTTCTGAATCATCATAACTGCCTCTCGCTACCATAAAAAACTGGTAATTGTTGAAGAATGGGAGAACATAAGCCAGATTCAGAAAGTTAAATATATACCTGTGAGGCAGCCTAAGCAGTACCATTTAGACCCTCTGGAACGTGCAGCCCCAGAGTCCATTCCAGATATTACTGCAGTAACACACCTCACTATCCTGCAGCAGGAAGCAGGCACCCCACAAAACGGGGAGCAGGTAGAGAATAAAGAACTAAACCAAATCACATCTAGCAAACAGACTTCCCCTGTCGTATTCTCCCAGGCTCTGTTTTTCCTGCCCTTCTCTCTTTCCTGGTCTAATACAATTATTTTCCATCTGGCTTCACAATGCCAGAACCCTTTTTCTCACAGGCTCCCCCTTTGCTCTGTTCCATTGAATTGCATTTCCATTTCCAGTCCTCCAGTTCTATCAGTCTGGGTCTACACAAGCGGCTTTATCTTCCAATGTTTCACCCACAGACATACATGAGAACTAGCTTTGCAACCTACCACCACCCAAAGCCCAAAATATTTAAAGGAGAATGAGAGAGAGAGAATACTTCGTGTACCTACACGCAGGAATACACCACAGTAGAAGCATATCAGGCATCAAGAGGCTGGGCACAGACTGACAGGCACCTGACCAGGAGTGATCAGGAAGATCTCGCGCTCCCCCACTTAACCCTCCTGTGGCTGCCCAGTGCACCTGGAAAAAACTCCCCCTCCCTCCATGGCCGACTCTGAGTGTCCTGGCCTTTACCTCCATCTCAGGCCTCATTCACAGCATCCACTATTTCTCCTCCATGCTCAAGCCACTCCGGCCTCTCTCCTGTTTCTTGCGTAGGCCACGCTCTATCCCATCTCACGGCCTCTGCGCTGCTGTTTTCTCTGCCTGGAATGTTCTTTTCTCTGTTCTTCACAAGGCTTGATTTGCTATTGTCTCAGGTGTCAGCCTAGAAATCACCTTCTAATCCCCAGAAAGGCCACCTTTGGCTACCCAGTTTAAAGTTGCCTCCCTACCCCTGCCCACACCCTCTAGATTCCACCACTCTGTTGATTTGCTCCATTCTAGCTCTTACTTCTGAAATAATCTAGCTTTTTAAAACACATTTCTGTCTTGAGCACTGCAATATTTCTTCGTTTTTTTTCTCTCTTAGGGTCCCACTTGAGGAATAACACAGTCATATTTAAATGTCTAGCCCATAGTATCTGCTCAATAAATATTTGCACAACAGGATACTTAATTTAAAAATTAACTTGTGTTTCTTTTTTTTTTTTAATTTCTCTCTCCCCTGTTCCATGAAAGTAGCCAACCTGACTTCTCTTGGAAAAACCTTGTTTCTCAAGCCCCAAGTGATGTTGCTAGCAAGGTATTTTCCTTCCCGACTTTTTTCCTAAAGTCTGAGCTCATTGAAAATATTAGCCAAGTGCTCTTAAAGACAACAGGGATATGGGCAAAAATTAGCTGACATCAGCAAAATAGAAGGGTTGTGGCAGAGATAGGTGGGCAAGCACCAAAGAGCCATAGTCCCCCCAACGGTGTCGAGTTGTTGCCAGGAACTGGCTGCTCAGCTAGGGCCCTTTCCCAGCTCACTTTGCAGCACCTACATGAGGCCACGTGATTAGTTTTCACCAATGGAAAGTGAGAGGAAGTGATGTGTGTCTCTGCCTGGCCAAAGACTTCATTCTCCGTATTCTTCTTTCCTCCTTCCACATGGTGGAGGTGAAGAACCGTGAAGCCCTGGAGGATGGTAGCTTCACAAGATGCAAGCAGCCTGGATCCCTGAGTCAGTGCCTGGAGGGAAGCTGTTCAATCAGAATATGTACATTTAACACTGCTTGAGGGAAGATAAACATTTATTATGTTAAGCTCTGAGGTTCACGGGTTGTTTGTTTCAACAGTTGTCCACCAGGATTAGTGCCAGCAAGATGGGGCTGGAAGATACAATGAGAGGGGTAGAATCTGACCACTACTTGGTGACAACGTCTTGAGGCCATGGCAAGGGGCAAGTGTGGTACAATGAGGACGTCTGGACCCTCGGCCCAGGTCTGGGTCCCTCTTTTCACCTGTGTTCCACATACCTCAATTCTGGTGCAACCCTGATATGGAAAGGGGCCTCAAGAATGGCTAAGATCCCATTTTTGGACTGAAATTTATACCTGCTAGATTAGTTAAATAAATGAGTAAATAAATAAATAGAAATTAATAATGCCACAATCCAAAACACTTGAAGGCAAAAAAACATGCAAAATACTCATAACCAAAAAAAGTATAAAATCAATAAAATTCAGTTAATCACCAGACATACAATGCCACAATGAGAATTTGCTGATTGAAACTAGTATGTGGATGTCTTTTAAACACCTCTGACTCTATTCCCAACATACACTATTCAATTTTTTTAATGAATATTTATTGAGCACTTACTACATGCCAGGTGCTTTTCTGCATGTTTGAGATACATCAATGTGTAAAGCTGACAAAAGTATCTCCCCTCATGGAGCTTATGCTCATACAATAGTAATACACACACACACACACACACACACACACACACACACACACAGAGACACAGTGTTTAGAATAAACTGAGTTGAATTCCCTAACCTACAGAACTGATAAGATGATAAGACTTGGGCAAATCAGTAGTGACTTTCTAATAGTATATAAAAATAACCCATATCATCTTCTAATTATTAGGTAAAAGCTCTAATTGCCAAACGAAATGCTCTATTTTTTATTAAATATACAAGAAGCCAAACAGGATCCTTACAATAAATAAAAAAATTTAAAAATCTGACATAGAGAATATAACATATTGTTATTAGGTAAAACAAAAATAAAACATATAAAGGAAAGCATATTTTGAGGACATTTTGATGGGAAACAGCAACCAATTGAAAAATATGTATTATAAAATGTTGGATAAGAAATTCAGTTCTGGCCAGGCACAGTGGCTGACACCTATAATCCCAGTACTTTGGGAGGCTGAGACAGGCAGATTACTTGAGGATAGGCATTCAAGACTAGCCTAGGCAACATGACAAAACCCTGTTTCTACTAAAAATACAAAAATTAGCTGGGCCTGGTGGTGGGCACCTGTAATACCAGCTACTTGGAAGGCTGAGGCAGGAGAATCACTTGAACCTGGGAGGCAGAGGTTGCAGTGAGCCGATATTGTGCCACTGAACTCCAGCCTGGGTGACAGAGCGAGACTGTGTCTCCAAAAAAAAAAAAAAAGACATTCAGTTCTGGGAGAAGGCTGGGACTTCAGTTTCAGTTCAGAAAAATACCAAGACTACAACCACTCAAAAAGTGCACTGAAAAAAAAAAGAAAAAAAAAAACCTTTCCAGGAGGCCCAAGATCATGACCATTCCCAAGAGAAGAAGGGGAATTTGAGTTAGACCAGAAGAGCTCTGGAGTTAGCACACCAACTCCCAAATTAAGAATGAATCTCACTAAGGACAGAAGTGCTTTGGTCCAGGCTCGAAATAAACAACTTCTATTTATTTGTCCTACCTATTCTCACTTTGTATCTACGCCCACCAAAGAAACTCTCTTCTCTCTTCCTTCTTTTCTTTCTAGGCAATCTCATTCACTCAGGTGGTTACAATTATGATCCATCACCTCTTAAACACCCCACCTCCACAATCCTGAACACCAAGCCCATATTTCCAGATGTCTAGTTGACCTCTCCACTTGAATGTCTCACAGGAACACACATTCACTGTATCCTAAACGAGGGTTGTCATCTTCCCCAACAAGCCTATACTTCCTTTAGTGTCTCCTGTCTCCGCTAATGGCTCCACTGTCCACCCAGAAACTTCAAAGCAACCTTAACACTTCCTCATTCATTCTCCACTTGCGTACAATCAGTTCCCAACTCAAGCAACTCTTCCTCTAAAATGCTTTTAATATCTAGATACTTCCCATCGTCTCCAAGGCCAACACCTATCCTATAGAGGCCAAACTGCTCCACTCCAATCCCACCTCAGGTTCCCCATGCTCCCAGGACAGAGTCCAAAATCCAAAATCATTTACCTAGGCCTACATTGTCCTGCCCTCCTCCAGCTTCATCATGGTCTGTCCAGCCTTCTTCTGGTTCCTGGAAGGTGCCCATTTCCTTTCCATCCTAGGCTTCGGCTAAGCAGCCTCTGCTGTGCTGGTTGCTCTGCCCCAGCCATTCCCCCATCCAGCCCCTCCTCCTCAGGCCTCAGCTCCCCTGCCCTCTCAACACACATCAGATAAAGTCCCTATACCACATTTCCACTGCACACTGCACTTTTCCTTTCTGGCACGTATCATAATAACTATAATTAAATAATTCATTGTGCACAGTTGACCCTTGAACAGCCCGGGTTTGAACTGTGCAGGTCCACTTAATTGTGGATTTTTTTCAACCCATCGTGGATGGAAAATACAGTATTCATGGGATGAGAGACTTTTTGCATTCACGAGTTCCACAGAGCTGACTTTGGGGACCTGAGTATGAGCCAATTTGGCATCCACAGGGGTCCTGGAACCAATCCCCTGCTTGTACCGAAAAACAACCATAATTAGTTGTTTCTTTTGTTTTCCCTACCAGATATGTTTCAAAGGAAGAGACTGTATCTGTCCTGATCCCTGTTGGACCCATGGTAGGAGCTTGATAGGTGACTGTAGAATGAATGGACATACAGCCTCCTGATCACTGCCTCCCTAGCATCCCCTCCTCTCTCACCCTCAGTTTGGCTCAGCCCAACTCCTGTGATGGCAGCAGTCCAACCCCAGCAATCCCCTAGTACTAAACTGAAACAGATCCTTCATGAATCTTTTCCAAATTAACCCAGATTCACTCACCACCTCCACATTCCCAGATCATGAGTTTCCTCCTTCTTTTGGATGTTCATCTCCCAAAAGAGTGGTTTTTGTTTGTTTGTTTTCTTTCCTTTTCTTTTCTTTTTTGAGACGGAATCTCGATCTGTCACTCAGGGTGGAGTGCAATGGCCCGATCTTGGCTCACTGCAAGCTCCACCTCCCAGGTTCACGCCATTGTACTGCCTCAGCCTCCTGAGTAGCTGGGACTACAGGCACCTGCTACCATGCCCAGCTAATTATTTGTAGTTTTTAGTAGAGATGGGGCTTCACCATGTTAGCCAAAGTGGTCTCTATCTCCTGACCTCATGATCCACCTGGCTTGGCCTCCCAAAGTGCTGGGATTACAGACATGAGCCACCGCACCCGGCCCCAAAAGAGTATTTTTATACCTAATCCATGTACGTGAAGTTAGTGTTGGGATAAGATGAACCTCCTAACAATAATGTCTGGTAACCACATGGTATTGTATACATTTTAATACGTCCCCCACACCCTTTAGCTTATTACCCATAAAGCATACTTAGCAAAGTGCTTAAGTGGTTTGTTCAAGATAGTAAATGGTATGAAAAATCTGCCAGTAATTTATCCATTACATCCATTCTGTGAACTCTCAACAAAGCCTTCTGAATACATGAAATTCCCCTTCTTCCCTTGGGAATGGTCTCCTGTGGACATGATCCATGATCTTGGGCCTCCCGGAAAGGTTGGTTTGTTTTTCTGTGTACTTTTTCAGTGGTTACAGAGTTCCGGTATTGAACATTCAAAACTGAAGACTCAGCCTTTCTCAAAACTGAATTTCTTATCTTTTTATAGCAAAGATTTTTCAATTGGTTGCTGTTTCCCATAGAAATTTCCTCAAAATATGCTTTCCTTTATATATTTTATTTTTGTTTTGCTTGTCTAACAATAGCAACAAGTTATATTCTCTCATGTGATCAGAACATGCTACCTCCCATTTTCCTGAATCCCCCGAAGGAACACTAAGACAGATCCTATGGCCCAGACCCAAGTCCTAACCCATAAGCAACTACATCGTGGTTTTAAGTAATTGACCAAGTAGCCTCCACCGTCTTGAAATGATAGCCTCAGTTTACCTGAGTTAGAAAATCTTTTTTTTTTTTTTTTACTGGATAAGTGATTTTTCAACCTTAGGAACATTTAAAGAATGAAATACTGAGATGATGAAATAGCTCAAGTTTACACTTCTGTGTTAAATTTAATACGTTTTGTAATATTTGAGACACTTTGCATGTATTTGGTATTTAGCTGTTTATAAAGTTTAAGAACATCTGACATTTAAAAGTCTGACAGATTTTCTTTGTAATTTCAATTTAAAATGTATGATGGCTTTAGACTTAAAAGTCTGAACATGAATATGCATCTAATACAAAATTTACTTATTTAACAAACAACTAGTAAGTACATTCCTTGTACCTAGAAACGGAAAAAAGCTAGAGCGTTTTGAGACTGAAAGTACAGCATGTTAAGGGAGTTTGTGTACTGGTGTCATGGTCTGAATTGTGTCCTCTTTCCCTTCCTCCAGCCCTCTCCCAGTAAGTACCCTCTACCCTACCATCAGCCGTGGGAAAGACGGCTGCTTCTTTCTATTACTATGCCTATGTGACTTCAGCATTTCCTTTTAGCTCTTTCAGATTTCCAACACCTGGGGAACCATTTCCCTGTATGAAATCTCTGGTATTAGAAATACCTAGTGTGGTTTTGGGTTTTCCAACTGAATCCTAACTAATTTAGTCTACAATTCTCCTGAAGATACAAATATACAGAAAGTCAAAAACAGAAGCAAGTCAAGACTTACAATAAACCACACCATGGCCTGGGCAATGATTTCTTGGATATGATCCTAAGAGCACAGGCAACAGAAACAAAAATAGACAAATGGGATTTCATCAAACTAAAAAGCTTCTACGCAGCAAAGAAAACAATTAAGAGTAAAGAGATAACCTACAGAATGGAAGAGAATATTCACAAACCCTGTATCTGATAAGGAGCTAATATCCAAAATATATAAGAAACTCAAACAACTCAAAAGCAGGAAAACAACCCATTTAGAAATGGGAAAGGACGTGAATAGACATTTCTCAAAAGAAGACATACAAACGTTCATTGCAGCACTATTCACAATAACCAAGATATGGCAACACCCTAAGAGTTCATCAGTAGACAAATGAATACAGAAAATGTGATCTATATACACAGTAGAACACTGTTCAGCCTTAAAAAATATGACAATTCTGTCATTTGCAGCAACATAAATGAACCCGGAAGACAGCACGCTAAGTGAAATAAGCCAGGCACAGAAAGACATATACAGAATAATCTCATTTACATGTGGAATCTAAAAACGTTAAACTCATAGAAGTAGAGTAGAATGGTGGTTACCAGAGGCTGGGTGAGGGGAGTGGAGGATGGGAGAATGGGGAGATGTTGTTCGAAGGGTGCAAAGTTTCATTTAGACAGAAGGAATAAGTCTTAGGGATCAATTGCACAGCATGGCTAGTATAGTTAATGATAATGTATCATACATTTAAACATTGCTACAAGAGACTTTAAATGTTCTCATCATAATAAAATGATAAATATGTGAGGTGATGGATATGTTCATTAGTTATATTTAATTTTGCACAATGCAAACATGTATCATATTATATCCCATTATATAAAACATCACATTAGAGCCCATAAATATAAATAATTATTATTTGTCAATTAAAAATAAAATAAAATTTTTAAAGATGCACAACAAATAGTGTTGACAATGGAGCAGGTAAACAAATACTCTCAATTTGATGATGATGAGAATATAAATTAATTTAGATTTTCTGCAAGAAAGCTTTGTAATATGAATCAAAAAATAAAATTCACAATTTGAGTCCTAGAATTCCACTCCTAGGAGTTATCCTAAGGAACTAATCAGACAAATGCTCAATATTTATGAACAAGGATATCGATTGCAATATTGCTTATAATAGTAGGAAAAAACCCTAAACAAAAATATCTATTAACAAAGAACTGGTTATTTTATGGGCATGTGCGTGCACACACACACAGAAATCCTAAGTAGCTGTTAAATTAAAATAATGTAGTTCTGTATTTCTTGACATGGACATATACCCATAACATAGATTGTTAAATGACAAAAGCAGGTTTCCAAACAGGATATATAATATTTTTTTAAATTTGGAAAGTAATTGTAATTAGGGCAGGTATGGTGGCTCATGCCTATAATCCCAGTACTTCGGGAGGCAGAGACAGGCAGATCACTTGAGGCCAGGAGTTCAAGATAAGCCTGGGCAACATGGCAAAACCCCATCTCTACTAAAATTACAAAAATTAGCCAGATGTGGTGGCACATGCCTGTAATTCCAGCTACTCAGGAGACTGAGGCACCAGAATTGCTTGAACCCAGGAGGCCGAGGCTACAGTGAGCCAATATGGCACCACTGCACTCCAGCCTGGGTGACAGAGCAAGACTCCGTGTCAAAAAAAAAAAAAAGTAATTGTAATTATTTCATAACAGTAATTATTTCATAACAATTACAATTATTTTATAACAAATGATTATAACTATTTCTGAATGGTAGGAATTCAGGTGATTGGGGCAAAAGAAGCATTCCATTAATAATAGTCACAAAATTACTTCTAGAACACTGTTTTAATGTCAACATGTAAATGTTTAAAAGAGCGACATATATAAAATATTTGAAAAATTCAAATATTTGAAAAAAGTTATCACTCTGCATTTATATTATTTAATCCAAATTTACAAGAGTATTCATTTTTGATTTTCTCTTTTCTATTATTTTCTGTCACTTTCACTTTTTTCAAGATGATCCATATTTATTCAACAGCAAAAACATAGTTAGCTCATTCATGGGGACCACTCTCTGGAAAAACCAGAGAACAATCCCTGTGGTCATGGAGTCAAAACTGCCTTAAATACTTTACAAATTCACTGTTTAAATGTCTAACAGCATATCTACAGCTCGCAAAGAAACAAACAATGGAATTACCGCCTTAGAAAACAACTCATCATGCATCTTTCAGCCATGTGGACAATGAAATCTATAAAAGAGAAATAACTACTGCAACCAAATGCAAAAATAGGTATCAATGTCCAATCAATTATTTTCCTCCTGCCTTGGGAGTCATCTCAGCTCATGGGCAGCCAGTTCACAATCCCATGTATCTTCAAAACTGGCAAGAATGGCTGCTTACTGGGAAAAGACCACCACCCACTCACACAGGCCCTCATCCTCACCCCTTAATACGACTTCACTCACAAACTCCTAGTGTGTAGCAGAAATCTAAAAATAACATTGCTTGTTGGAATTTAAAGACTCAAAGCTGAAAATTTCCCAGGCTTCACTCCAGCAATATTGAAAATGCAGATTTTTTTTTTCTACACCAACAGAAGCTTGGGGAATTGGGACCAAAGGCAGTGAGGTTCAGGGATCCATCTGCTCTGTGCTATCCTGGGGAGAAGCAGTTACTGCTATTTTGGAATTCTCAAAATGCTTAGTAAGAGTCTTATGAAAGAACGCAATGAACACGAACATAACATCAGTGTAGGATCCAGGAACCAGGAACCACAAACCAAACAGAATGACCTGGGAGAGTCTTGAACATGCCTGTGGCAATCCTTGCAAATAAAAATGTATCAATTCATAAAAATGGTTTTTAATCAATCTCCTTTTTCTTGGTAGTGGTTCACTGATCATATAGAATAGCAAATTACAGCTTTAATTTCATTGTTTTCCCCTTCATCATTTACATAACCAACCAAAATTCTCTTAGCCTTTTCTACGTTTAAAGCACTATGCTAGGGTTTTGCCTCAAAGCATCTTGCCTCAGGCAGCTTACAGGGGAGAAAAATGTATATAAGTTGTGCAAGAAGGTTTAAAAAATGAAATAAAAGGCATAAATATTGGAAAGGAAGAAGTAAACCTTTATTAGCAGGTTACATAATTGTATATCTAGCAAATCCAAAGAAATTGATCTATAAACAACTACAAGAATATATGAAGTAAGGAGAGAAACAAAATAGAGTTAGTATACCATAACAAATTGTAGTTTTATATATTAGCAATCAGCAATCAGAAAATGAAATTTTAAAACCATACCATTTACAATGGCATAAAAAATCAAATACATAGGAATACATTTAACAGAAGATATGCAAGACCTCTACATTGAAAACATTGCTGAGATAATGAAAGAAGACCTACATAAATGGCAAGATATACAATATACACAGATGAAGATATCAATTCTCACAAACTGACCTATAGATTCAACAAAGTCCCAGTCAAAACCCCAGCAGGTATTGTTTTGTAGAAATTGACAAGCTTATTCTGAAAATTATGTGTAAATTTAAAGGATCTAAAATAGCCAAGACAACTCTGAAAAAAGAAAGATAAAGTTGGAGGACTTCAACGGCCAGACTTTAAGACTTACCAAAAAACTTACCATAAAAAATAGTCGTTAAGACAACGGGCAAAAAACTTGAATAGGCACTTTATAAAAGCAGACATCCAAATGGACATTAACCATATGAAAAGGTGCTCAACATTGTTATCCATCATGGAATTAAAACAACATGCCTCATTAAAATCACAATGAAATATCACTACACATACCATAGAATGAAAAAGATGTATATATCAAATGATGGTGAGGATATAGACCAACTCTGGGTTCAAGAGATTCTCCTATCTCAGCCTACCAAAGTGCTGGGATTACAGGCAGGAGCCACCATGCCTGGCCAGCATCTTTATTCATTATTGTGAAAACCTGGAAACAACCCAAGTATCCATCAACAGGAGAAGGTATGAAAAAAAATCGTTATATATTCATACAATGGAATTCTACACAGTAATAAAAAAGAGCAAGCTACTGATACATGCAATCGCATAGATGAAGCTCAGAAGCATTGTGTTGAGAAAAAGTAGCCAGATACAAAATAGTATATATTGTATGATGCCATCTATTTGACTTCAAGGACATGAAAAAGTAACCTATGATAGAAATCAAAACAGTCATTACCTTTGGTACCTGGCAGTGGTTATCACCTGGGAAGGGGCATGAGAGAACTCTCTGGAGTGATGAAAATGTTCTGTATTTTGATGTGAGTGGTTGTTGCACAGGAATATACGTATGTAAAAATTCATCAAGCTGTACAAATAAGATTTTTTTTTTACTCTATGTAAATGATATCTCAATATAAAAGAAAGTTCTGAAATAAGCAGATGGTAGGAAGAAAAGCGTTCCAGAGAAGATGTGCATGTAAAGGGTTATCAGAAGGGTGAATTTCCAGCTGGGGTGTCCCTAAAGGATGGGAGGGGCAGCACTCAGCAAGAGAATCACATTTAAAATGACCCTTGAAAGAGGGGAAAGATTCGGCTCTAGGGAGAAAGGGAAATTAAATCAGATTTGTCAAGAGAAATGTATCAGGTTTAACCACATGAAATTTCTAATAGTCAACCATTTTTCAGCCTTCCAAAAATGACAGTATCATCTGGCTCAGTTTAACATGAAGACAACAACAGGATTTGTGAAGGGCAGCTCTTCGGGCACGCCTCTGCTTAGGGAAAAGAAGAAAGGCCAAAGAAAGAGCAGACAGAGAGAAAAAAGCAAAATAATAATAATAATAATAATAATAATAATAATACATTTAATAGGCTTTATGCACTTTGGGAAATGTAGTGCCTTAATTAAAAATCATCTAATGAAAAACTCTTGCCCAAGGAGCTGACAATTTACATAAGCTACACAAAGCCAAAATACTTACAAAAAGTGTTCAGCATCACAATCATCAGAGAAATAAGCATTAACCATGGGACACCATTCAAAAGATTTTTCTAAATAATTGTACATTTTTCTAGCAAGGGTTAGAAAAACACTCTCACACATTTTTTTCATAAGTGTAAATTCATACAGACTTTCTGGAGAACAACTTATCTGTATGTATAAAATTCTTAACATTTTCTATATCTTGTGACTCAGTAATTTCACTTCTAGGAATTTATCATATATATAATAAAAAGTACACATAAATATGGATGTAGAAAGATATTTACCATAACTTTATTTATAATATAAAAGATATTTAAATAACCTAAATGTCCAATAATAGGGAAATTTAGAATATTGTAAAGGTTTCTTTTTTATTTATTTATTTAATTTTTTTTTTTTTTTTTTTTTTTGAGACAGAGTCTTGCTCTGTCACCCAGAGCTGGAGTGCAGTGGTGTGCTCTCAGCTCACTGCAAGCTCCGCCTCCTGGGTTCATGCCATTCTCCTGCCTCAGTCCCCTGGTAGCTGGGACTACAGGCGCCCGCCACCATGCCTGGCTAATTTTTTGTATTTTTAGTAGAGATGGCGTGTTAGCCAGGATGGTCTCGATCTCCTGTCCTGGTGATCTGCCCGCCTCACCCTCCCAAAGTGCTGGGATTACAGGCGTGAGCCACTACGCCCAGCCAAAGTTATTTTTTAAATCACCCTTTTATAGCTGGGCATGGTGGCACATGCCCGTAGTCCCCAGCTACTCAGGTGGCTGAGGAAGGAGAATTGCTTGAACCCGGGAGGCGGAGGTTGCAGTGAGCCGAGATCGTGTCACTGCACTGCAGCCTGGGCAACAAAGTGAGACCCTGACTCAAAAAAATAAAATAAAATATCACCCTTTTATGAGAATATTTCATGACATATAATTATATAAAAGAAAGCTCACAATAAATCTCATCTTTAAAATGACATTTGGAAGTTGTCCTGTTTTTGATGAGGATAGAGAGATAGAGAGATATATCTATATAGCTATATATAGATGTAAAGATTATCAGAAAGAAATTATATGAAATGGCAGAATTACAGTAAAAATATTTTATGCTTTTTTTTAACAATAGCATGGATTACCTAAAATTATAAAACAAAACAAAATATATATTATTTCTAAAGCTATTTGTCTCAAATTGTCAAGTGGCATACAAAGCAGTCCACAGGGTGTCATATGTGCTGCTGGCACATCTCCTGAAAGGAGTGTACAAAGATGGGTTTGCCTTAAAGCTACAGGAGCTTAAGCTTCAGGACTCTTTCTCAGGGCACATAAGCCCCTTCTAAAGCCCTAGGGAGGGTCCTAATGCTGTACCTTCATAGCCATTTTTAAAAAGTTTTGCATTAATAAGATATTTCAACAGCGACTGGTTGAACAGCGACTGGTCTCTTATGTTGAAATAAGGTATTTCAACAGCGACTGGTTCAACAGCAACTGGTCTCTTTTCACCACAAGTTCTCCTTCGTTTTTACATAAGGTAGCCAGAGTTGCACTAGATGTTTTGGGAATCTGGCAGTTGAGTTGGAATACCTCGAGTTACAGGTTTTGCAGGACATCATTAATGAGTTTTGTGATCATTTCTACGTGTAGTTAAGTGGTTGTTGTCTGTCCCATGGTAGATAGGACTTTCAGGAACGTTCCTACCATCCATTGTGCTGATTCATACAGTGTCATTACTGAAGGCACAAGGCGAGAGGACATGAACAAGTCCCCAGGTGTCTAGCACTGAAGTGTGGGGGCGGCGAAGGAGAAACAAGGTTTGAAATGTACAGAGCCAAAAGCTAGTCTACGGGGAAAAAACACCCAATCATCAGATGCGGAACAGAAGGTCCAGCTTTCATCAACATCTGCTTTCATTTTTTCAGGATTCGATGGGACCAGTGGTACCAAGGCAGAGGGTTGGTTAAGCTATTGGGTGGACTAAGAGGGAGGAAATGGCATCAGAAGTACAGTCTGGTATCTGTGGGTTGCTTCTCTAATATTGATCCACCTCTCTGGGCAAATTCCCATTCTCATCTGTAAAGTTCTCCCTGTCTTTATCTCCGAAGTTCTTGACATTGGTGTGACAGCTGATTCTGAACCCCTAGGAGACTGACCTAGCTTCCTGTTTGTCATATTCTCTTCGAGATCTTCATTCTTGTGCCCCAACCTAGACTGATGACCTGTATACTTTTTCACTGGTTTTTGAGTCTCAGAAATTAGGTTTCTGGTCATCAACCCTGACTGCACTTGATCAGCAGCTCTCATGTCGGTTCCACAGGAAATCTTCCGCCTCTTCCTGTGGGCATATTTACTTCCACACAATATTACTACTGATGTGTATGCAGGTTTACACCTACTTGCTTCTGTAAAGAACTTGAAGATGCTTGCAAAATATATGCGATAAACTAGAACAATGGTTTTTTAATCAATTTGGGGTATATCAATTATGATTCCATTCAGTTGTGGCTTTTTAATCTATTTTGGGTGGGGCCATTACGATTCCATTCAGCTGGGACCTTTGTCATACTGCTCCGTCATTTCTTCTCATGTATGGCTTCTTTTCCATAAGGTGATAATGTGGCTGCTACACCTCAATGCGTCACAGCTGCATCCCAGGCAAAAGGAAGGAGGAAGGGGAAGAGACAGCATCACAGACTTCTGCTTACTTTATATTGGTTAGAACTGTGTGCCCTGGCCAATTAGCTGTAAGACACTCTGAGAAACTGAATATTTAATGGGGCCTGTTGCTCTGAAAAAACTCAGATTTCTCTTGGTAAGAAAGAAGGAGAACATATAACAAGTAGACAACTCATTGTAAGTGCCACACCAAGAAAAATCCAAACCTCATAGATGTTACCAAAAGGAAATTTTTCCTAATGTGTCCACGAATATTTATGGAAACATAAATATAAAACTATAGGATTACATTTACGTGATACTATAGGATTAAAGTAATGTAACAGGAGGTTCAGCTCTCATTGAAATTTGCTCTCATTTTCTCAGGACTTGATGGGACAATAGTGGTACCAAGGCAGAGGGTTGTCTAATACTATAATATTATACAATGTGTGTTTGTATAATACTGTAGAATTATGTAGGTCTGCTAAAATTAGAATAACCTGGATAATTATTTATTGCATCTCTTGGGGTTTTTTTTCTCCTTTATAGTTCTCCCTTCTGAGGTTCCTTCTTATTTAAATCAATAAAAGAATCTTAATAATAAACTTAAGAGGCATTGGCAAGATGAATCAAGACTCATGAAAATGTTTCCACCTAGGCCAGGCGTGGTGGCTCACGCCTGTAATCTCAGCACTTTGGGAGGCTGAGGCAGGTGGATCACGAGGTCAGGAGTTCAATACCAACCTGGCCAAGATGGTGAACCTTTGTCTCTACTAAAAATACAAAAAAATTAGCCAAGTGTGGGTCAAGCACCTGTAATCCCAGCTACTCAGGAGGCTGAGGCAGAGAATTGCTTGAACCTGAGAGGCGGAGGTTGTAGTGAGCCGAGATCCCGCCATTGCACTCTAGCCTGGGTGACAGAGTGAGATTCTGTCTCAAAAAAAAACAAAAAACAAAAAACTGGAAACAAAGTAAATGTCCCCAAAGAGAATATCAAATAAATTATGGTCATTCTAATCTATGAAATAGTATGCAAAAAATAAAACTACTATGAAATACTATAAAGGACCATACAACTTGTGTATGCTATAATTAAAATTCTAAAAATACATATAAATAGTATAAAGACCAAAAAGGAATAAAAAAAGAAAACGTGTTTATTAAGAAAATGTGTTATGAAGATATTCCCTCTTTCTTTTCTCAACTTTTGAAATGTTTTAAAAATGTTTGTAAAACAGTCTGCTAAGAGAACACAGGTGACTTACTGTTAGTAACCAAGTCAAGCTAATGAGTGACCACACAGAGGCTTGCAGAAAATCAGTCTCACTCTCCCTGGGCAGATGCTGAACCTCCTGCCTGTACCGGTTATAACAGAAAGTCTCCCTAAAAATGAAGCCAAGAGGTTGGGAACATAGAAATGGAATAAGATTTTAGCAGCTACATACAATTTGCCACATCTCAAGGCCATTAAACTCAATAATCAGAGTGAAAAAGGTCAACTCTATTATCCACAGTTTATATGTGAGAAATAGAAGCTCAAAATGACTCCCCAGAGAGACTGCATCCTCTCACAGCAAGGAGGATCTAGGGAACCAACACAAAATAATACGTATATTCACCTAAGAGGCTTCTAGATTGAATAAATCCTCTCTAGTTGCATCTTTAAGCATGTACCTCAAATGCTGGTGAACAGGTAACTGTAATTACCCAAATAATTACAGGTAGCTGTAATTACATAATTAATTACAGGTAGCTGTAATTACATAATTAATTACAGGTAAGTATAATTACCTAAAGCAAATAGCATGCCTTCCTTCTCAAATGACACACACTTGAAGTTGTTTTTCTAATGGCGATGGTAGACTTGTACAATTGCCTACATTTGTGACCCTGCTGTCCCTGTGGCCCACCCATGACTCACACCTGCACAGTGACCTGTTGCCTGGGATGGAGAATTCCGCCTGACGCCAGAGTGAAGCAATGCTATACTATCTTCCCCGTTCATGTTCCTTCCCTTACAGTTCCTTCCTGAAATCATGTAGTCTCTCTTCATCAACAGCTAGTCACATAACTCCCCAAATTAAGTAATGTTCTCTATTCCTTCCCTGTCTCTACTTTGCGGTGGGGGGAATTGCTAATATGAGCCTCCTGGGATGCCTTAGCACTACTTGGGTGAAAGGTTCATTCCAACAAAACTTGTATCACGTTGAAAGGATCATTTCCCCACTGCCTGGAGAAGAATTGACTGTGATGATCACCCCATCCTATGGTTTCTCCACAGGGTTCAAAATACAGAGGCCGCATTGTGTCCATGGACGGGAGCATGGAAAGAAATCTTTAAAAGCTGGACCAAGAAAGGAAAGAAGGCAGAAAAGTAGGAAGAAATCCTGATACTGGTAGTACCAAATGCCTCTGAAATTGTTTGGAAAGTAAAAGTTAAGAGGAAACTAACAAAAAGTCTGTAAAAATGAGATAAATTAAAAGAAAGATATGATAAAAAGAGAGAGAGAAATAATATCTCTTAACAGTCTGTCAGCAAAATTTAAATTACACTTTAGGCAAGTGTTAGAATGCCTGCCTGGCCTATCCCTTCCCCTTCTCATGAAATCTGGACCTGCCCACAAACTTAGTAGACAGCAGGCCTCGTACCCCCATTCCCTTTAGCTACTACTGATTGGGTCAAGGACAGAGAGCAGACTGGAAGGAGCCCTACACCTTGGTGGGCCAGATATCAGTTGAATTCACTGTCTCTGGAATTTGACCTCCTACCTGACTGGCTGCTGCTCTTCAGTTCTCTTTGGTGGCTTTCCTCCTTGTCTCCACCTCTAGATATTGGGGTACCCCAGGGATTAGCCCCAGGCCTCCTCTGCTCTATACATGTTCTCTCTCTGAGTGATTTTAGCTAGACCTCTGGCAAGATTTAGCTAACCTGCAGTCCTGACCGCTCCCCTGCTCCAGATTCAAATATCCAAGTAACTGCTTGACAGATTCATTTGGAGACCTAGTAGGCACCTCAAAACTTAACGTGTCCAAAATATGAATTTATTTTCTCTCCTCCCTCGCCCCCATCCTGGTCCTTTCCCTGTCTTCCCTCACGTCTGCAAATGGTCACCCCATGCAACCAGTTGCTCTGGCAAAGCTTAGTCATCAACCTCAATTTATCTCTTTTTTTAATCACCCCATAACCAACTCACCTACAAATCCTGCAATATCCCTACACGGCCCCTTCTCACCAACTCCACTGCCACCACCCTACGCCCAGCCCCATCGCCTCTCAAGGGGATTACTGTAATAGTAAGCTGCTTGGTCTCTTTGCTCCTACTCTTGCCCCTCTACATTCTGTTTTTCACACAGCCACCAGAGTGATCTTTTAAAAATGTGAATCATGATCAAATGTAATTCGTCAGCTTAAGACCCTTCCAATCAATGGCTTTTTATTTCGCTTAGAAAAAAAGTCCAAATGTCTGACCATATTACAAGTCCCTTTGTGGGTTGTCCCTACCTCTTGCCTCTTAGACCTCAAATCCCACTACTCACCCCTAATTCATTATGCTCCAGCCACCGTGACTTCTTGCTGATCTTTCAAAGCACCACCTTCACTCCTAACACACGACCTTGACTCATGCTGGCCTCTTTGCCTGGAATTGTCTTCCCCAGATCTTTGCATTGCAGGCTCTGCCCATGATTCAAGTCTATTCAAATGCCCCCTCAGTCACTTTCTTTAAAGCGGCATGACATTCCCCCATCCAATTACCTTAATACCTTATTTTATTTCGCATTCACTCATCAGCATCTGAAAGTATACTGTTTATTGATGGGTTTGCTTTTTATCTGATTATTGCCTGAACCTTCCACAGGAGACCAGGGCTTAAAACAGCGCCTGGAGCACTGTAGCCACTTATTAATACTTGGTAAATGAAGGAATATGGGTCTTAGCATCTACAGTCAGTGGTGAGTTCTAGACTGCAGAGATCAGAAACATGCTTCAACCTAGTGGAGGAAGCTGGCTGAGAAGATACAGAGAAACCAGAAAACTCCTGCCGCTGGAGACCACCGCATCATTTCTAGTCATTTCCTGCTGCAGTTCCATGAAGGTTGGCTGCGTTGCAATACCTGTGTTTGGGAGTTTGCTGTGCCCTTTCCATGAAACCCCCTTTACCTGAGCTAGCTTCAGTGAGCTTTCGCTTCTTGCACACAAACAGCACTGAGTACCAACTAAGACCAGACACTGCAGAGCTACCAGCCGGCTTTGTTATTTCTTTTCTAACCCCAAAATAGCAAACACATCCTGGGTAAGTGAGCTGGACCAAAGAGGACACACTGCACAACCACCATATTTTCACCATTTTCTAGGGAGAGAAACTGAGACCCACAGGTGTATGTGTCTTTCTCATGACACCTGCTAGCATCTGGCAAAGTCTTAATTTGCAAATAGGAAGGATGAGCACCTCCTGTCATGGAACATGATCTCTATACATGGAATCCACTCTTTTGGAAGGCAATCACATGATAGCCTGTGCTCTCTATAAAGGGGGAAATATAAATGACTCTGTTGTCCATAACCCAGTTTTGATTAACTAGGGTTTAAAGTGTCAACAGTGCATTTCTTTAAGAGGTTATGGGCATAGCAACAAGGAGCCCTATCTATAGCAACAACTGCTGTCATTTTAACAGTCCTTTTCTCACGCACCTCCCACAGCTAATCACTTGACAGCTTTACATGAATATGAACTGCAATGCATAATTAATAAATTCAATTATTTTCCCTTTGCACATCTGAACACATAAAGCAATCTGCCAACATTTAAGGAAATCCCATCATGCTACGAAGCATAAAGTCATATTTCAGGAAGTGAGAAATTAAGACACAAGGATAATGGCACATTTGCCCAAATATTATAAAGCACACCCAGCAAAGTGCCACAGCAACAAGGCAGAACTACTGATTCTTCTGCCTCCAATTACTCAGGCCTTGTCAAATAACAGGGAAGACCTGATTGCAAACACACAGCCATTTCACTGCATTTCTCAAGCCTTTTTAATAAAAATAGATCCCAGCTGCCACTCACCTTCTTAAAAAAAAAAATCCACCCGAGGAAATATAATTCAGTTATCTTCCAATGACTTCATATGAAAGGTTAATGGCACGGTGTGCTGTTGGCAGCCAGCAGCGTTTGCTATTTCGACTTCTCACTTAAGAGTTCCATTATTCTGTACAACCCCAAGCAAATGCCCTTATTTAAACCACCTCCAACTGACCTGTATAGCTTAATGCTAGGTTCATCTTGACAGCTTCCTACAAGCATTCATTTCAATACTGGCCTGCAGAATTACCCAAAAACAATATAGCATGGCACACCACATTTTTTCAGAGAGCACAAAGGGAGCGGGAGGCAGGCCAAGTATTTTACTGCAGATTTTAAGGGTTGACTCCCGGGCACACTATTGTTCTGTTCCTGTCAGGGCTGGTCAGAGAACTTCAGGGGACCTCAACCCTATGGGATTAACATATTCTTGTCAGGGGTAGGGTAGGGAGAAGAAATTTAATAGGTGTTCCCACTCATCAAAGAGAAAGCCTTAGGAGTTTCATTTTACTCAGAAGGAAGGCTCTCAAACAAAAGCATGGGGAGCCTCTGGGAACACTAAATGTTCCGTGAACACTCTGCACTGTGGGCATGAGGGCTTGGGTCTCCCATAAAAACTGTGACTGCAAGGAGACAGAAGGGCTGGCGTGTGTCATACCTAATCAATGGTTCTTGAATTATACAAGACCAGTGGGCTCTGAGGCTCCAGCTGGTCTGTCTCCAGCCCACTCATTAAACAGTGAGGCGAAGCCTCTAAAAGTGTGCAAAGGCCAGAGGGTTTGAGACATGGGACAAGTTTTGATGCCAAAGAAGGTTCGAAGGAAATTTTTTTTTGGTTGGTTGGGGTTTTCTTCCCCCAAAGTGTGGTGTTCAGACCACCTGCAGCATAATCGCCTGCAGCACTTTGTAAATGTTCCGATTCATGGACCCCTCTTTTTACCTTCTGAATCTAAAGCTCTGGGAGGTGGCTTTATACAAGCTCCCCAAGTTCGAGAACTACTCCCTTAAGAATAGAAGCAATAAAAGGGTTTTTTTATGACCCCTTCTCTTGGTGGCTCTTCTCTTATTGTCAAAAACAAACAAAAATGAAAAGAACAAAACATTCAAGCTTTTAATAATGTTAGAAAACATACTGTTTACCACAATGTCAAAAAATCACATGACCACAATATAACCAGCCTACAACTAGGTCTGCTTAGAATTCAAATGTATCTACACATTATTTTTGAGGTTCAACCTCTTTAAAGAGTCATTTTGTTTTCACTGTCTCAACAAAGCCTTTTCGTACAGAAAATTGATCCTTAATGTTGTTGGTATCACACTGATGGAAATAAAAGTATGCTGTGGCACAAACGGGCCCTGGGCTTCAAAGCAGTTTAGCTCATTTACGCCTATTTCTGATTTAAGTCGAGGAGTATTCAAATAATGGTAAAAAGCCCATTGGTTTTGCACATGCGCACTTTACCTCTTCTGAACTCTGCAATTCTCCCATTAGTTCAGTCCATCAGCCAGCGGACTTAAGCCAGGCATCGTGCTGACATTTAAAGATGATTCCTTTTTCGTCATAAGAAGAAACACAGAACATCATTTGATAAACATAAAAATTAAAGAGCTCTGCTGGCAGCCCCTTTACAAGGCACTGAAGAAACCCTGGGTTGGGCACGACTGGTGCTTTTACCAACACAAGCCTAAAGGACCCCTCCAGCTGCTGGATTAGCCCTAAAGGCAACCATTTGTTTATTGGTGTAAATATGAGCTATGAGTGTCTGGTGGTCCATCAGAGTGGCCCTAACCTACTGCTTTGCCTTGTAACAATCACACTATGAAGAGAGCAGAGTTGAGTGTTGTATTTACACTGCCTGTCTAAATCTGGTTTCATAGCCCAACATCCCCCTTGCCCCATCCACAGGGATACTCATTAATGCTGCCGCAACCAAGTTAGTGGTTTGTTTTCTATCACTAAGAGTGCAAAAAGAAATAAAAAGGTGTCAGTAGTTGTCCTGAGAGACTTTCTCTTGGTGCTTATTATTCTCAAATAATAGCCCTTTTGATGGGCAGTTATTTGAGAAGTAAAGCTCTCTTTAAAGGTATGATTGACACATGAGCTCTCTGTCCCTGCCAGAAATTGATACAAATGAAGGGAGCTTCTTATTGCAACGTTTCCCAGGATCCTTCTCTAACTAAAATACATGTGGAGCACCCCCAATCGGCCACCTCCAACTCCCATTCCAGACGGTCAAATATGCAGCATCCACAAATGCCCCACATAGAAAACTTACCCCATATGCATTGTTTAACATTTGCAATTACTATTTCCTCAGTCACGGCTAGAATCATTATTTTTCTGTACATTAGAGCATCAGAAAAGAAATCACCGGATTTTTTAAATTGAAAAAAGAAACAGGAGGGAGTTTTCAAGACCACGTGGTGGTTAAATAGAATAGAAGCCTATTCACTTCAGAAGACTTCCTGGCCATAAGAGACTGAGCTCTCCCCCACCGCAGGGCGCAACTGTAATGGGGCTGCAAATTCATGTTAGCATTAGATCTGCCTCTCAGTCCCTGGCTGAGGCCATTCCGACCACGGTTCTGACTCAGATAATTTGCCAGTCCACGGGTGAATAATGCACCAGAGAGCTCAGAACAAAAAGAAGAATTACTACTGAGATGCAAACGTCTCCTCTACTTAGTCCCAGAAGAGCAAAAGAAAAGTCAATTTGTTTCACTCCTTGTATTTATTAACAGTGATTTTTCCTTCAGTAGATAAGGAATGAAAAAACTACAGGAGGCAACACTCATAAAAGCAAAATATAACCTCAGTGTCTTACCCATGGATGAGTTCATAAACCCTGACTCAACCCTAAAATGGCAACTGGCTCCATAACTGACTCTGAAATTGTCTAATTAAATCTACAAACTCAAGCCAGGAAGACCTTTTTCTCGAATTGAAATAATTTATGAATAGCAGACCAGTATTTCAAACCAGCTCAGCATGATTTTGGCTTATCTTTGGCAATAAGCAGACCATTCTAGAACACCTTATAAGCCTTCCCATAACCAATTAAAGCTTGATGGCTACAATTATAAAAGAAAGGTGAAATGCCTCTGTGAATGGGGATAATGAACCTTTCCTGTGTAGAAGCTTAGATTACAACTGGGTGATCCAATACAAGGCTAAAGGGTTCCTTTATTCTTTTTATCTTTAACTTTTTAAAAAATCAGACTAACACATATGTATTATTAAAGTCAAAGAGCACTCTAAGCCTGGAAAGAAAAAGAGCTGCCAATTTTACCCCATTCCTATCCCCTCCCAGTCTCATTCCCTCCAAGTAGGCACTCTCGACTCTTTTTGGCTATTCTCTATGATCATAATCTCCACATTTTTACATTAACTCTTTCATTGCTATCGTTTCCTTTTTCCATTCAGACAATATCTACGTCCTGCTGTCAAAGAGTATCACCTAGCTGTTGCATTACTTCCTCCCATTTTCTGACCCCACTATCACCTCTATATAGTCATATCGCTCTTTTCATTAAAGCAATACAGTATTTACATTGTTATGACTATGATTCCAGACAGCTTTGACCAAATTCTGCCTCCACCAGGCACTGGGTATGTAACCTTGTGCATCATTTTCAACAAATGTAAAATGAAAAAAGTATTCACACCTACTTCATGGGCCTGAGGGTTCAATGAATAATTATGTGCCAACATTTACACAGTGCAGGTGCAGACTGAGCACTCTCTAAATGCACAGTCAGAAGAGATTTCCTTTCTTGCTCATGTCTTTTCTTTTGCCCTGGCCTCATTTTTCATTTACTTAATTTTCTACATTACTTTCACTTACATATCCTGAAAACAAAACCCTAACATTTCTTTTATTGCAGATATTCTTACCGCTAGAGAATGTATCCGAATCACACAGCACCAAAGTAGGTTAGTAGCCATGAATCTGCAGCAACTTCAATTCTTGCCTCCTCAGAAGAAATAATTTGAGGGGCATAAGGCAGAGTGAGAGACTGAGGCAAGTTTTAGAGCAGGAATGAAAGCTTATTAAGAACTTTAGAGCAGAAACGAAAGGAAGTCAGGTTCACTTGGAAGAGGACCAACGGGGAGACTTGAGAGATTCAAGTGCATGGTTTGACCTTTGACCTGGAGTTTTATAGGCCGGCATGCTTCCAGGGTTACACCCCCTTCTCCCCGATTCTTCCCTTGGTGGGGTGTTGTCTGCATGCACAGTGGCCTGCCAGCACTTGGGAGGGGCCCCACGTGCAGTGTGAAATTATACACATGCTCACTTGAGGCGTTTTTCCCTTACCAGCAGAGTGTTCCTAGAAGAAGGTTATATACCAGATAAACTCCATCATTTGGCCTCTTAGTCCACAAGCTTGAACCCGCCCAACTATGGAGATCTTATCAGGAAGCTGCTGATCACCACTTTCAGGTGTTTTCTATCTATTGGAAGACTGCCTTTCCCTGGTGCTGCCTGCAACCAATTATTATTTTAGAGACAGTTTAACAACTGCCTGACCATCACCTGATGGTCTCCTGACTTTCCTGGTTGGGTTGACGGGGTGGGGGCTCTCCTGCCCTGCTTATGTCTAACTACCTACTGTAACAATATTAAATTACATCATTTTTATTTGTTTGTTTTCCTTAAAGACATCCTTCTTGGAGTGCTTCATCCTCCTGTTAGAACCTTTCCAAATTCTGTGGGCCTGATGCACACTGTAAATTGGCTACTCCCTTCTCCTGTTTACTGTGCAGGTTCTTGACCTGATCCCATTTCTTCTTCCCTCTTGATTTAGATGTGCTTTTGGTGGGGCACATTCCCAGCTATTCCTAAGGCAAGATACATAGAAAGTAAATTCCTTCAGTCATGTAACTGTGAAAAACGTATTTATTCCACCTATACATTTGTCAGAATTTCCACAGAATATAGAATTCTAAATGGAAATAATTTTCCCCTCAAAATGTTGAGGGCTGTGCTCCATCATCTTCCACCTCCAATATTTCTTTTGAAAAGTATAGTGTCCGTCTAATAATCAATTTCTTATTCTTTGTGGTAGCTCATAAGATTTTTCTTCATTCCTGGTATGGAATTTTATGATGATATGCATCTCTTCTACCAGACACCCAGTGGACCCCTTCAATCTGGAAATTCATGCCCTTTGGGAAAATTTTTTCTTTTTCTTTTTTTTTAATCTTCTGATTTCCTTCTATGTTCTTTTTGGAATTCCAATTCATTGGAGGTAAGCTTCTTGGATTTTTTTTCTTCATTGCTATCTTTTCCCTCCTATTTCCTTATCCCTTAGTCTTTCTATTCTACTTTCTGAGAATTTTTCATTTCCTAACCCTTCCTTTTTTATTCCTCCTCTCATATTTTTAATAACTTATTTTGTCAATATCCCTTTCTTGTTAATAGCACACTATTCTAATTTAGGGAGTGCAATAGCATCTCTTATCTTTCTAGAATACTGTGATCAAGTTATTCCTTTTTTTTTTTTGAGATGGAGTTTTGCACTTGCTGCCCAGGCTGGAGTGCAATGGCACAGCACAGTCTAGGTTCACTGCAACCTCTGCCTCTCAGGTTCAAGTGATTCTCCTGCCTCAGTCTCCCAAGTAGCTGGGATTACAGGCACACACCAACATGCCCAGCTAATTTTTGTATTTTTGTAGAGACGGGGTTTCACCATGTTGACCAGGCTGGTCTCAAACTCCTGACCTCAGGTGATTCTCCCCCCTTGGACTCTCAAAGCACTGAGATTACAGGCGTGAGACACCCTGCCTGGCAGGGGAGCTACTATGATCAAGTTATTCTTAGCATTTTTTTTCTATTGCTTGTATTCATTATTTTCTTCTGAATTCTTTTTTCTCTTCAATTTTATTTCCTTTTTTTTATGTAAGAGACTCCCTCAACTATCTGGTCATATGTGGCTCTCTGCTTGTATTTAAGAAAGAGTCATAAGAATTTTAATGGAAGTTCTGGGAGAATGAGTAAAACTCACAGTGGGTGATTGGCAGAAACTTGTCTTGTTAAGAAATCTGCAGGTGTCTGTATCTTTTGATTTGCTAGTCAATTTCCCCACAGAGCTATTCCCCCATTCCTGCAGGGTCTGTACATGCACATGCCTGGTTGGATGGAAGGCAGAAAGTCTCACCCAAATCTTCACTTCACTTGGGGTATCTCAACCTCAACACTATTAATATTTGGGGCCAGGTAATTGTTTGTTATGGGGATGTCCTGTGCATTGTAGAATATTTAGCAGAACGCTGCCGTCTACCCACTAGATGCCACTAGGAAACTGCCACCCAATTGTGAAACAACAAAAATGTCTCCAAACATTGCCAGATGTCTGATTTGTCCCACATCTAGGAGTTCCCAGTCACCCTCTCTAGACAGTAAATTCCTATCTATGCAGAATAAACAGTACTTCCCTAGCGTGATGACGGAAGAGAGGGGATCTTTTTTAAACAAATCTTCCTATCAACCCTGCCTTTAGAAGTATCTAGTGCTGACTAGGCATGGTGGCTCACGCCTGCAATCCCAGCACTTTGGGAGGTCAAGGCAGACAGATCACCTGAGGTCAGGAGTTCAAGACCAGCCTGGCCACCATGGCGAAACCCAGTCTCTACTAAAAATACGAAAATTAGCTAGGCATGGTGGCAGGTGCCTGTAATCCCAGCTATTTGGGAGGCTGAGGCAAGGAGAATTGCTTGAACCCAGGAGGTTGCAGTGAGCTGAAATTGCGCCACTGCACTCCAGCCTAGGTGACAGCAAGACTCTGTCTAAAAAAAAAAGTTTTAAAGTATCTAGTGGCACCAATATCTGAGCCTGTCTGGAATTTTGTGGCAAAAATCAGCTTGTTTATAATTGGCTTAGGCTTTTAACCAAGCAGAAAAAACTAAAATTCAAGTCAATTACCATTCATCCAACTGCCTTCCATATTTCAAAATTTTGTTGACTCTCATATATAGTCATCTGATTTCTTATTTTCTTTGTCCTTATGAATTTATGCTGCTTAATATTTTTTCCTGACATTTTTACAGTGTTATGGATGGAAAAGAGTCAACGGTAAACATTACATTTGGGTTCCCTGTGTAAAACATGTTTAAATTTGGGCACCTAAAATTTCTCAATTCTTTCTCAAATTCTAAATTTGAGAAATTAAAAAAGCTAACAATTCTCATACAGGCAAAGAAAACATCACTTGAGCATTGCTCATCTGAGTGCACAAGACTGTACAGGTCTTTTGTGCATATTTTATCAAAATACCAGAGTTTATGATTGGAAAACTATATGGAATTACAAATATTGCACTAAGACCAAACCAGGACAAAAATATCACCAATCCAAGTCTGGCGATGTTGAGGTTATCTTGAGATTAAACAAACCTGTAGAACAGAGCCCTCTTATTCCCAATGAATCTAATGTAACCACTCTTTTTCCATATTAAAGATGAAATTTTATATCTCAGAAAGACACATCTATACCATCATTAGCTCCCAAAAGTCAAGTGGCTCAAAGAATCTGTCCACCTAAATCCAGTCACTTCTCTCCATACCCATAATTACCCTCCTCTTGAATCAAGTCACTATCATCTCTTGCCTGGATTTCTGTCTAGTCTGCCACCATTCAGTCCAGTCCTCTACAAGTGTAATCTTTTCAAAGAGCAAATATGATCATTCCACATGCTCCCACACCTCACCCGCCAGAGGTGTTTGAACCAGAGCAAATCCTTCTTGAATAGGGGCTTGGTATAAGGAGACTGAGACCCACTGGGCTGCATTCCCAGACTATTAAAGCATTCAAAGTCACAGGATGAGATAGGAGATCAGCACAAATACAGGTCACAAATATATTGCTGATAAAACAAGTTGCAGCAAAAAAAGCCAACCAAAACTCACCAAAACCCAGATGGCAATGAGAATGACTTGGTCATCCTCACTGCTAGATTCCCACCAGTGCCACGACAGTTTACAAATGCCATGGCAACATCAGGAACTTACCCTGTATGGTCTACAAAGGGGAGGTATGAATAATCCACCTCTTGCTTTGCATATAATCAAGAAATAACCATAAAAATGGGCAACCAGCAGCCCTCAGCGCTGCTCTGCCTATGGAGTAGCCATTCTTCATTTCTTTACTTTTGTAATAAACTTGCTTTCATTTTACTCTATGGACTTACCCTGAATTCTTTCTTGTGTGAGATCCAAGAACCCTCTCTCAGGATCTGGACTAGGACCCATTTCCGGTAACATCTTTCTGGCAAACCATGGAAGGGACTATGGTAAGGAAACCCCCCAACCCAAAGGCTAATTTTGGGTAAGTGGTGGGGTCTGGTAACATGTTTCTGGCAAACCATGAAAGAGACGATACTGAAGAACCTCCCACCCCCAACCCAAAAGAAATAGACTGCAGCACTGATTGGCCAACTTTGGGTAAGTGGTAGGGCACCCAGGTAAAGGATGGGATCGGGTTAGAGACCCAACTTAGGGGAGTTAGAGTCTCTCCTAAGACAGAGTGGGTTATAGGCCCCTCTTAATAAAAGGCAAGGATGCTTGACCAAGCTTGGGTTTGAGGTCCAACTTAAGAAGATTAGAGTCCTTCTTAAGATTTAGAGGATCAGTAAAGTCAATGTTGACTAAGACCAGGTTTGGCACTATGGAATGTTAACTGCTATTCTCTTTGGATTAACCTGCCTTGCAGTCTTTGCTGACAGCTACAGGTGACAAAATTAGGGATGTACAGGACCATGGGACATGGGGAGTTTTTTCCTTCCCAAAAGGGGAAACTTGAGAGCTGATGGGACTGCTAGAAAAGATCCCTTCACGACTGACAAGCAGCTGCCTGAACTTATGAGCAATGGGTGGGTCTGCCTCTGGCCTCCCTGAGATCTTCACCTTACCCACCCTGCCTTAGGCAATGCTTTTCTCTCTCTCTCTCTGTCTCTCTCTGCAAACCAGTTAAATGAATGGTAAAAAATTACTGTTTATCTCCTCTGTAAAGTTTTGATTAATGGGAAAAAAAGGATTTGTGAGGCTAATCTTAAGCTGTAGCAAATCTGTTGCACTTTGTGCTATGAATTTGTCTTTCTGTATCTTTCTGTCATAGAGAGGGTTACCTTAGGATACAAAAGGGGCTTAGAACCTAAGCCTGCTGTTCAAAATGGCCCAGGAAACTGGTCAGTCATGTCCTTGGGAGCTTGACCTTGTAATCACGTGGCCGTGCTTTCTCTTTTCACAATGGTGGCCCGGTTTCAGGGTTCAATTCCTGGCTTAGGGAGTGAGTTCTTCCTGATTTAATATCTGCATGACCTTTACCATTTTTTATTCTCTTTCCCTCCACAAACTGTCTTGAATTTCCTTTCTCAGAGTACCTGTGAGGTTACTTTTAGTAAAGTTTAAAAGCCAGAAATATTTGCCGTTTGGCCAGGCTAAAGATGAGTAATAAAAAATTCAAAAGGATGTTTTTAAAGAGTACTATGGTTAAAAGTCAGCTTAATTAAAAGTGGGTATTCAAGCTCTAACAGCCTGGAGTTCCTTGGGAAAAAACACAGGAGGTGCCACAGACTCTGTTTTTGGGCGGGGGAAGGGGGGGCGGAAAAAGAACAACCTCTGTTTTCCTCATGGAAACCCAGGAATTAAAAGTAGATAGCTCTCCAGGAATTAAAAATAGATCTCTCTTAAAATCTAAGGCTTTCTTCTGTTTTGCATTGCATTATCTGACATTTTTGACTTTTGGGAGCATCAGAAATTACTTCACATTATGAGACAGCCCTGGTGTGTAATAACTAGGTAGGAAATGTCCTTTTGGGGATGGGCTGATTCCCTCTTTTGGGGATCCAGAATCTGATGTAAAACTGGGACCCTTAATTTTGGGGGATCTGTTTTGCCTTCCAACTGTGTTTGTTTATTACGCCATAAAAACTACATGCTTTCCTGGCCCTGGGGTCCATCCTGAAGCCAGTAATTCAATTAAGAAACTGGCAAATAGGCCAGGTGCAGTGGCTCACACGTGTAATCCCAGCACTTTGGGAGGCCAAGCAAGGCAGGCAGATCACAAGGTGAGGAGATCGAGACCATCCTGGTTAACACGGTGAAACCCCATCTCTACTGAAAACACAAAAAATTAGCCAAGCATGGTGGCAGGCACCTGTAATCCCAGCTACTTGGGTGTCTGAGACAGGAGAATGGCATGAACCCGGGAGGTGGAGCTTGCAGTGAGCCGAGATCGTGCCACTGCACTCCAGCCGGGGCGACAGAGTGAAACTCTGTCTCAAAAAAAAAAAAAAAAAAGGGAAAAGAAAATAAACTGGCAAATGAAAAATATTACAACTACTAGGTCTTCTTCTGTCTATTTCTATATGTTGTGTGTGTGGTGCTTATATATGAAAGAGCTTTAATTGGCTTAAGAATAATAAGAGCTTAAATATTTTAAAAGAGAAGTAAAAAGTGTAATGCCTTTTAGTTCACATGACTTTAGTAATCTTTGGAAAATAAAAACAGTTTTACGTGGAAGGTGTGTAAAGCAAGTGAAACGTGTTTTTGGTAAAAAATTATAAAAAGTCATGGGAATGTGGATTTCTAGCCTAAACTAAAGGGTTAAAGGGTTGTTTTAAGTTAGATAGGATAAAGCTGAAGGTTTAAACCAGTTGTAGAAGGTTTGTGAAAAATTAATCTCATAAAAGAAATTCTGTGTGTGAACAAATTGGCTAAAGTTAAAAGGGTATTCAGTTTTTCTGTAAATTAAATATTAGAATAAAAGCACAACAGGTTTTTCTTAAAGCACTAATCTAATCTGCTCTTTAACAAAAACTTGTAAAGGGTTATAAAAGATTTATAAGAATCTTATCTTGGCCAGGCGTGGTGGCTCACACCTGTTATCCCAGCACTTTGGGAGGCCGAGGTGGGTGGATCACCTGAGGTCAGAAGTCCAAGACCAGCCTGGTCCACATGATGAAACCCCATCTGTACTAAATATACAAAAATTAGCCAGGCATGGTGACAGTCACCTGTAATCCCACCTACTCAGGAGGCTGAGGCAGAAGAATTGCTTGAACCCAGGAGGTGGAGGTGGAGGCTGCAGTGAGCCAAGATCACACCATTGTGCTCCAGCCTGGGCAACAAAAGCAAAAACTTCATCTCAAAAAAAAAGAAAAAAAAAAAGAAAAAAAAAATTATCTTATCTTATGGTCAAACTGATTAAAATTGGATAGATTTTAATTTTATCAGGTTTTATTAAAAATTGGAGTTGACATTAACAGTACACTAATATAAAGGTGAAAATTGACTTATTTGATACAAAAATCATATAGAAAGCATTGTCAAATATGAAATAGTGTTTGGCTTTCTTTGGGCTGTATTTGCATAAACGTGTTATTGGTATGTGTTCCAAAATTATGAGAACCTCCTATAATTCTGATATGACTTAGTCTATGTTATCAATAGTTATAATTGTTATGTGAAACTGTTATACACCACAGAAGTAACCAAATTTTCTTATTAATTGTGGCTTTAATAGTGTCTGTCCTAAAACTTTTTGCTATCCACAGATGATTATTGTCTTATGTTGATCCTCTTCAAAACGTGGCTTATCATCAGCTTCAGGACTTTGACAGACATTCTTAAATGCAAGTTTCTGATAACTTTGGAGACTGTGAGATTAGAATAGAAGAAAAACTTTCAAGACTCTCATGGAGAGCTCAAATGTTCACGACAGAACAGGAGTTCTGTTCAAGCAGAATAGGAGTTAACTGCATGGACTGAACTAATAAAAAACTGAAGTAATCTTTTTTTAATTTTTTGCTTAAAACATTGCTGAAACTTTTTGTTTTCCAGAGCCAAGAAAACTTTTCTTTTGAGCTATTTATAGCTTTTAACAACCAAGTAAAGTATACTTCTGTAAATAAAATTTGGAGCATATTTGTTTCTCTCTACCTGATTTCTCTGGAATTTGGAAACTAGTTGTGAGTATTCTTAACTTATGGCAATATAGTTATTTGCATAAGTACAATAAGAATCTGTTTTCTTTTGTAATAGGACACAATTGGAGGAACTGGTTATTTTACCAAGGCATTATCTGGAATGGTGCGCTTTCCTTTAAGGAATCAAACTTGACTTGAGCCAAGATAGAACCATTAGAAGCCCCTTGGGAAAACTGGTCTCATATCTTGTCTACAAACCATGTACAGGGTTCCTGACCTGTGATAAGAAAAGAATGTCACTTTCTAACAGGCCCTAGAGCCCCAGTGTATCTTGGGACCTCAAGAGGAGAGGAGTTTACCCAACTCATAGGTATTTGAAGGTACGTACAAACCCGTGGCTGGGCTTGGCTTTAAAAAAAAAAAGTCTTATCTGAGATTCTGTCTATGAAACAGAGTTCCATCAAAGCCAATTTAAAGAGCTTAGGTGAAAAATAATTATTCTTGCTGCACTTTATACAAGTAATCATGCCAAGTATAATAAAGCAAATCAGTCTTATCAGGATTTGTTGTTAGTAAAAATGGGAAACTGGAGAGAGAAAAAAAGAAAAATTATGTTTCAAGAACTATGGTACACCTGTTATTAGATTTTAGTCTTAGTTGTTTTTTGAGTTTGTTTCTGCAATTTAGGCTAACCTTGCTTATTGCTGTGAACCAACCAGTGATCTCTGACTGCTGCTCAGAAAAAACAAGAGGGATGGGTAATGTAAAAATCTGAATCAATATTCTAATTCTGGGCACATTGTAATCATCTAGCAACCCCATATCAGCATGGTTTCAACAGTCGGCCAGTTCATGGAAAGCCTTCTTATTTAGTTTACTTGGGATAATTTTACTTATTTTATCTTACTGTTAAAGAATATAGTGCTGTTATACTCTGTGTAGGAATGCAGGATAAACTTACTGAACATTTTCTTAAATCAAACAATTATTAATCTTCCAGATATCACCTTTTGTCAAAACTCGGAGTTATGAATGGCCCTCACGATACTGATGCTTTCTGACTGAGCTCCTCTCTACCCTGAACACAAGAGAGCCTAATAGTTAGGCAGGAATATCATCACCCCTATTCAGCCTGAAGAAGTTACAGAAGATAAATCTTTGTCCCTTTACAACTCTTAGGATTAAGGGTTCTCTTATAAAAGGGAGGGGGAAAATGTCAGAGGTGTTGGTACCAGAGCAAATTCACCTTGAATAGGGTCTGGGCAAAATAAGGCTGAGACCTACTGGGCTGCAATCCCAGACTGTTAAGGCATTTTAAGTCACAGGATGAGATAGGAGGTCAGCACGAGATATAGGTCATAAAGACATTGCTGATAAAATGGATTGCAATAAAAAAGTCAGCCAAACCCACCAAAACCAAGATAGTGATGAGAGTGACCTGGTCGTCCTCACTGCTACACTGTGACCAGTGCCATGACAGTTTACAAATGCCATGGCAACATCAGGAACTTACTCGGTATGGTCTACAAAGGGGAGGCATGAATGATCCACCCCTTGTTTAGCATATAATCAAGAAATAACCATAAAAAATGGGCAGCCAGCAGCCCTCAAGGCTGCTCTGCCTATGGAGTAGCCATTCTTTATTCCTTTACTTTCCTAATAAACTTATTTTCACTTTACTCCGTGGACTCACCCTGAATTCTTTCTTGTGTGAGATCTAAGAACCCTCTTTTGTGGTCTGGATCAGGACCCCTTTCTGGTAACAACCCCCACCTTAAAATTCAGTGACT
Source organism: Chlorocebus sabaeus (assembly GCF_047675955.1). Classification (NCBI taxonomy): domain Eukaryota; kingdom Metazoa; phylum Chordata; class Mammalia; order Primates; family Cercopithecidae; genus Chlorocebus; species Chlorocebus sabaeus. The sequence continues at coordinate 105,859,196 of NC_132911.1, forward strand.
TCCCACTGCTCTTGGAAGGAAGACTGAAGTCCTTAATATGCCTAACATATCCCCACATGTCTGGTCCCTGTCTCATTTCATAATGTGCTTCCTCTTGCTCTCTGTGCTCCAGTCACAGCAACAAGCCTTTTTCCATGCTCCTCCCACATTGACCTTCCCTTTGTACTATTCCTTCTTCCTGGAATGCCTGGAATTACTGGAATGCTATTTACCCACACATCCCCTTCAACTAGTTATTTCCTACCTATCCATCATATCCCAACTCATCCATGGAGTCAGCAGCCTTTCTTAGCTCTTTTCTGTCCAATTAAGACAGTTCCATTTTTTGCACCTCTCACATCATTCCTTGTTATCACAATAGGAATTCTTCATGTCTTCAAGTGCTTCTTTGACTTATGCACCTCTACTCCACCACTGGACTATAACTATATGAGAGCAGGGACTATGTCTGTCTTACTCATTGCTCTAACCATAGAGCTTTGCACATTGCCAGGTATTTAGTAGGCACACAAAAGTCACTCTTTACACCTGTAGATCCAGCTTCTCAGGAGGCAGAGGAAGGAAGATCACCTGAACCCAGTGAGGCTGAGGCTGCAATGAGCCATGATCACACCACTACACTCCAGCCAGAGCAACAGAGTGAGATCCTGTCTCCAAAAAAATTAAATAAATAAAGTCACCATTTGTTGTAAAAATGAATGACTTCACTAAACTCTGATGAATTAAAGAACTATCCTAGGTGCTCTAGAAAGAACTACTCTTTTTATTCTTTAAGAGTAACTGTTTTGGAGTCTGAATAATAGTTTCATTGGACAGTAGGAAATGCTTTTCATCATGAAGGGTGTTATCAAATGCATTGAGAGAAATGATTCAGAGATTGCTAGCTGTCAACATATCCCTTCTCTCCTATCTACATTATTGAGTAGCAAAGTGCCCAGCTAAAAATATTGACATTCCCTCAGCTTTCCTTAAAGGTAAGTATGGTTGGTAAGATTAAAAAACAAATAAAGCAAAAACAGAAGGTAGGCTTTGGGTAAAGATCCTCAAGAGGAT